>NC_087208.1:76069232-76276270 GCF_015104395.2 Macrobrachium nipponense | reverse complement strand
ATTTGAGACTTCAGGAAGAGTTAGAGAGGTATTCATTCGAGGATTCAAGGAGAGTTTAGAGATTTATTTGAGGCTTCAGGAAGAGTTAGAGAGGGATTCATTCGAGGTTTCAGGAAGTGTTAGAGAGGGATTCATTCGATTTTTGTTTGGTTATAAGGGATATAGACAGTGGATTTTATGAGAATGTATGAAGAATAAAAGAGATAAACGTTATCTGTCATTACATTCGGAGAAAACGATAATCATCGAGTTTGTAATGACAATATTTGTGAACTGATTTTGACTGTAACGATTGTAACAATTATTGGATTCTCTTCTCTTTTATCAAAGTAAAAAGTTTGATTTGTGTAGCCCTCTCTCTCTCTCTCTCTCTCTCTCTCTCTCTCTCTCTCTCTCTCTCATTTTTATAGTAAGTGGGAAGGAAAAAGAGGCTTAACAAATGAAGTAATGATTATTATTATATTTTTTTTTTTTTTTTTGTCTACAGTGAAAAAAGAATCATTTTGGCAGGTTGTAACCAGGATATAAACCTGGTTTGCATTAATGATTTAACATATCGACGGCCCCCCCCCCCCCCCCCCCCATTATATGAGTCGAGGCAGTTAACCGAAGACAACGGTAATGGAGGTTGAAGTGAAAAATCTTCAAATCCTTATTGAGGTGAAATAGCCCGTGAAGAGCTCTCTAGGAGCCTCAACTTGAAAAGTGTGTAATACAGTAGGCTGAGCTTATAATAATAAGTTCCTTTGTTAGTGGTCGAGTGAACATTAGATCTAAGAAATACCAGTAAACGAAAGAGAGAGAGAGAGAGAGAGAGAGAGAGAGAGAGAGAGAGAGAGAGAAAGAGAGAGAGGGAGGGGGGCGGGGGAGGGATTAAACGCTAAATGAGAGAGAAAGCGCCACGCTGCCTTCCCATGGTAGAAGATAAAACTTTTCTCACTCGAAAGGAAATAAAAGTTGGGAAGACTTTGAGGAGAGAGGAGGAGGAGGAGGAGGAGGAGGTCAAGTTTAACAAAGTTTCGAGAAGAGGCGGAAGAAGAAGAAGAAGAAGAAGAAGAAGAAGAAGAAGAAGAAGAAGAAGAAAAGAAAAAAGCCTTTGTCTTGATGCTTTCCTTATTTAAGCTCAGGAAAGATCTCGGTCTTTTAATGCAATAGGAAAGAAATAAGAAGAACTGAAAGACAATAGGCAATTAAGCAACAGCAGAAATAACCCCAGTGACCTCACAGTCAAGAACTTGTGGGGCTGCCTCCTTTTAAATAAAAATCTCTCCCGAGGTCTGGGCTGCAGTGCCCAAAATTTCCCTACCTTGCGGGTTACCTCCTCTCATGGACTGTTTGCAGCGGTTCAAGGCATCCAGTTTCTCTCTCTCTCTCTCTCTCTCTCTCTCTCTCATATTTCTTTAAGGTTTCTCGCTCAAGGGAAGAAGGAAATAATAATAATAAAAAGGAATTAGGGAAAGAGAAATAGTCCGGAACGAATTGGGAAGGAAGGAACCGAGATCACTCGAATGAAGCAATAAATTATGTTGAGGAGGTCGTTCAATTTTTCTCGACGCCAGAGAGAGAGAGAGAGAGAGAGAGAGAGAGAGAGAGAGAGAGAGAGAGAGACCGAAATGGTTCTCCACTGTATTTTTACCAATATTCCTAATTCTCTCATTAATCCCAAGGTAAGGTCTATTTTCATCCATAGCATTTTCTTCATTTGTAAAATCGTATCACCTCACAAAATCCTTCTTCAATCTCCAGGTGTTTTCATCCGTAGTATTGAGCTCAGTCATTAAATCTATCAACCTAAGGTTGACTTTCAACATCATTTTAGTCTTTCCTGGTTTATTTTGGGGTGAAGGTCAGGTGGACGTAGATGGACCCTTCCCCAAATTAGATTTAGGACCTGAATGTTGAGGAATGGAAAGATGCCTCGGTGTGTCTACCTTCCATTGTTTACCATCTCGTATCTCCCTCTTCTTCTTCTGCCAACTTGTTTGTGATATTCTTGGGCTAAAGCTTTATTTTTCCAAGAAGTGTTCATTGTTCCGGCATCAGGACAACAGTGTTCGTTGTTTCGATAAATGAAGAATATTTTGGTCATTGTTCCTAGAACACAGTGTTCATTGTTTCGTTAACCGAAGAACGCCGTGTTCGTTACCGATTTATCTGCTGCCGTGCCAGCAAGGTTGGTTTTACCGTAAAGTGGGAAGTAGCTAAGGGTTGGCGTTATTCTTTGAGTTTTATTTATTTATTTTTTTTTTAGGTTTCTAAACTCATTTGGACCCTTTGATCTACATATATTATCTTAACATAAAAACTTTCAAACGATTAGCCACTTGGCTACGATGGCGAGGCAATGGTCTGTCCCACTTCTCATCATAAATAGACCCGAAACTGACAGATATCGGTTGACTGTGGAAGGTTCCAGCGAAGATACAATGCATTGGTTCCCTAAAACAATTCTCCTTTTATTTCAATAGTTTACTTACATTTTCATCAATGTATTTATTATTTTGTTAATTTATTGTTTCTTTCCTAAAAATTACTCTCTAAAAACCCTGACAATATACAAAGCGCTCATTTTTCTTCAGAAACTCTTCCACACATTTTGCAAATTCTCATAAAGTCAAATATAACAAGAGCTTTTTCTCTCTTCAAACTTAGCAGCTGAAATGTTTAATTAAACATCTCGACGCCTTCAGAAAACTTGCGTTCATATCCTCCTATAAAGTATATGCATGTTATATTCTTTCTACCGTCCTTTGAATGATTGGTTTGATATTATTGTTATAGAAGAGTAGTCTAATACCAACACATTTTCATGCTCCTCTCTCTCTCTCTCTGAATTATTTGGAGCTGAACAAAAGGCGGTTAAAGAATTTCCTTTTCTAAATTTGGTCGCTGGGAAAGTTTGGACTTTTCTGAAGTCAGGACCGACGTCAGACTGGAATCCGAATAAGAAACAAGAAAAAGTGATGTGGCAGAGACTGATGTAACAGAAGGGCCAAGGCAACGTCACCTCGTTAAAATAAGGAAACAAAGAAAAAAAAACCGTAGACCGTGTATACGAAGGATGCTTCTTCGATAGGATTTAAAATATAGAAAATATAGAAAATAGAAAATAGTTCAGCTGACATTCATCATCAATAGAGGCACTTCCCTGTAGTGGTCTAGTGCCGTCATTGCGTCTCAGGTGGCGCATTGTAGGAATACTAAAGGCTTTTTGCAACGTCTCTTCGGCCCGTAACTCCACCATTTTTTTTTTGGTCTTTTACCTTACCTCCATTCCCCTTTCCTTTCTTCATTCTTTGTGTAACCCCTCCGTAGGGGGAGGGGGGTTGGGGTTGGGGTTATTGCGCTCAGTGCACCTCACAGGTGAACTGTAGGCATTACCAAAGGCTGTGTCAGCGACCCTTCGGTCCCTAGCTGCAAACCATTTAATTCCTCTGACTGTACCTCCCTTCATACTCTCTTTCTTCCATGTGACTTTCCACTCGCTCCTAACAATTGTTTTCTTATGGAACTGGAGAAGGTTTTCTTTCTATTACACCTCTCAGACTTTATTATCAATTTTATCTTCAGCGATGAATGGCCTCATTATATTCCGTTCTGTTCTATTCACTTTTAACAACCTCAGGGTCTCCATCGCGCGTTCTTGTAAGATGACACAGATTGTTTCGAAGGTCAAAAATAAAAGGTTTCTCAGAACCAGTAGTGTGAAGATTTGGTATTAAATTAGAACAAAATATTTACTTGTGCTTTTCCGTTTAATTTTTTAATACAATTTTTAGCTTAATTTCTAATAAATTAACTGTCTAAATGTGTTTTGACTTGAGGCAATGACACATTCTGTCTCGGATTAAATATTTTTAATGCTCTCTCTCTCTCTCTCTCTCTCTCTCTCTCTCTCTCTCTCTCTATGAACCAGAAGTAGTTTTAATTTTCCGAAGCAAAACGCCTCGTGTGTGTGTGTGTGTGTGTGTGTGTGTGTGTGTGTGTATCGCAGCCTCACAGGATGAGCAGAGAGAAAGGAAGAAAACAGCTGGAAGCCCTTCATTAGTCTTCTTGTTTTGGGTATTACGAAATGAAGGAATTTCTTAGTCCTCTTTTGCCAAGGAAAGAAAAATAAATCTTATAATTTACTCTCTGATTGTCCTCCAGGACTTCTGGATTCAATAAATTATTTAAAATGAAAGTAATTTATTGGGCAGTGTGACTATGGATTTTTGCATGTGTGGAATAATAGATTTAGGGAGGAATGACATTAATAAATGTTGTCGTGGACACTCGGATGAAGTAATATTGATAGATATCTGGAAACGTGTTCGTTTGACACTAGATGGTTTTGGTATAAGACCCTTCCTTGGCAGATTATTATAGACTCTTTTTGAGTGTGTGTGTGTGTGTGTTTGTGAGAGAGAGAGAGAGAGAGAGAGAGAGAGAGAGAGAGAGAGAGAGAGAGAGAATGTCTTAGTAAATTGGCTTGTTTATAAAACCATAATTATTCTACGTAGTTTTCACCGTTCTCCACTGACGGCCGTCGACTTGTTGTCAACATGTTGGTGACAGGTTTGCAATAAATTGGCAATATGTGTTGATGACGTGTTTTATACTGTAGTGTTGACGTTCTTTGAAAACTTCAAACCCAATAAAACCTCCTCGTAACTCAGATTCAATTTGAAGTTGTCATATTAGTTCTTCTGTTAACTTTGTGATGACTTTAGCGTTAATCAAGGCAGCCTGTAAGGTAATGCTTTTAGAAACTAACTGTTAATTGACTTGTGTATCTTGTTTGTTAAGTTTTGTTATTCAGATAAATGCTTTTTTTTCAAGCTGTTAACAGTGTTCAATATCCCGGTGAATTTTAAGCATTTTAGGGTTTCAATTTTTTTTACTTTGGATTCACAGCATTCACGTGAAATGTTTTTTGCAATTTAGTAATGGTATTGAATCGGAGAGCAGGGTGATGCTCTCTCTCTCTCTCTCATATGCCAATCTGGAATTAGTGTTAAGATGTATTCTCCAGCAGTTCCTCAGAAAGGAAATATATGATGTCTTATCTACTCAAAACCCATGTCCAATTTGGATCCAAAAATTTTTCTTTCTCTCTCTCTCTCTCTCTCTCTCTCTCTCTCTCTCTCTCTCTCTCTCTCTCTTAGCTTCACCACTGGTCATGGGTTTAAATTCTGTATCCCTATTTATAACTGGAGTTTAAGCGTGAAATTGTACCGCAGAGATAAAACTAACACAGGAAGCAGAACGAAATCCAAATGCTGCTTTTTTTTGAAATGATGAAAAGATTAATTTGGCACAAATGTGGGAAAAACAGAGAGTCTGGAGTTCCTGTAATTGAAAAGACCCGAGAGCATAGTGCTGTAATTGCTGGAGTTGGGAACCTTCCGTGAAATGTGCGAGAATGGAAATGAAATCTCGCCCAGGCAGGACTCTGCCAAAATCACGGTTTTTTCGCTTTAAAATTTATGGAACTTCTGCCATAATTACTGTTGGGATTTTTTGTTGAATGAACCATAAAATATGGGTTTCTCTGTAATGTTTAGATTACTTTTGAATAAGACAGGATTTCTGGGAAAGGTGCGTCTGTACTATGATAGGTCTAGGAAATTTCTCGAGTCAGAATATTCTGAGTCTTGATGCTTTCTTGTTTGTTTGGTTTGAAGTGACTGATAGAAGCGTATTTCACTCTTTTGTTCCTTAAGAGCATGGTTGTTGAAGTGTTGAGTAGATGGAGGTTTTAGTTTTCAATAAAGAAATAGCTTTCTTTACCTTCTGCCAAGATTCATCCTGAACATTAAAGGTCAAGGTCCCGAATATTCTTTCTTCTAGGATTCAGATTTCAAGTGAATGTTCTCAATATATGGAAACTTTTGTCATCAATCTTAAATGACCAGTTCTCAGAGGAGAGGGTCTCTCTCTCTCTCTCTCTCTCTCTCTCTCTCTCTCTCATGCAGACCTGTCGCTCAGTCGTTCTGCCCAGTGATGCATGAAAGGTTTCCCCTCAGAGAGATGTTCGCCTATTAGGAATTAGAAATAATGATTGTCCCTCGAATTGGAAGCCTGGAATCAAAATTGTAATTGCGAGGGGAAGGGGAAGTTAAAAGGAGAGAGAGAAAAAGAACACCACTAAAATTATTTATCAGGAAAATAATGAAATCCTGATTTTCAAACGGGAGTAGATCCTACGAGGGATTCCACATTTATTAAAAATAGATATATAGTTATTTATCCCAGAGAATATTATGTTATTTAACAAAACTATGAACTGATGTTAGGATACCGTATTCAATTATATAATGTTGTTGAAGCCACTATAGCTACATAAATTTATTACACGTAATGTTACTTCACGATTTAGCCCTGAAAGTTCCTTTATATATATATTATATATATATATATATATATATATATATATATATATATATATATATATATATATATATATATATATATATATATATATATATATATATATATATTTATATATAAAGGTTCCCTTTTGACAAAGAAATAGAAATTTTGTAAGCGTTTGTGACTAATTATTAATGTCATTCAGGCTCCTGGACAGTTTAAGTCCTGTACATCCAATTGTTTCAGAAGCATTGTGCTGGAAACATCAGAAGAGGTTGAAGACATCAAGCTTTGTCGGCTTCCTGCTCTTGTTGGTGTAGAAGGCAATGAAAAGCAGACTCCACAGCCACAAGTAGGAGGAATGCATTCTCTCTCCCTGTGGAAGAACGGTTCTTGTTTAAGAGTCCATCGTTTTGGAAGTATTTGAAAAACCTGTAGCAAGGACTCTAGGAAATCTGGAAAAGAAAGCATTTGTAGTATGCGCATTCGTGGAAAATAATGATTTGTTCATTTGGCAATTTCATTTGTAATGGCTTGTAGGTTTTTAATAATCTCTCTCTCTCTCTCTCTCTCTCTCTCTCTCTCTCTCTCTCTCTCAAGTCATCTTTGAGTATGAGCCATATTTATTTATAAAAATAATTGTTTTCTCTTCGTCCATGTATATGGCACTGAGCTTAGGTAAAAGATATTATTATCACTGTTATTATTACCGTTCAAATTTATGTCATTCGCCACTGGTTACATTGAAGACCGAGTCAAAGGTTCCAATGTGTTAGGAAGAAGAATCATCCTCACGCGATAAAATTGGAAAAGGGGTAGGGAAAGGGGATGCCTTATCTCCCCTGCTCTTTGTTTCTCTACACAGAACGTCGCTTTAATTCCCGATATCTCTCCTTAGATGCTCTTTTGTTTATGCTCTGTTTGCGTGTATTTGTACGCGAGAGGGAGCTTAAATCTCACACACACACTGTCGCAGTTGAATAATGGACGCCATCTTTCACTGATTGTAGAAGGACTTTCACTGATTGTAGAAGGAAGCTGACTCCCACACTTTATCTGGGAAGGTTATAAATGTCAGACTATTATAATCTTCATGCTTTCCTTTGAGGAGCTTTCCTCAGGAGAGAGAGAGAGAGAGAGAGAGAGAGAGAGAGAGAGAGAGAGAGAGAGAGAGAGAGAGAGGGGCATATTTGATAGCAGTCGTAGATGCTTAGCAAGGCATCCAGTCATTAGTGATTATTAAAGATGAAACGCGAAGCCAGAGCCTTTACTTGATAGGCAGTGAATCGAAGGTGTCTGGGGCCAGTGGCAATGGGTCAGTGGGTCACAATGAGGCTAGAGAGCCAACGAAATGAGTAATGTAAACAACAACACACCTGCACTGAAAACCAACATGAATTAAACTTTTCACGAACATCAGTTTTTTTTTTTTTTATTCGTATTTTTTCTTTTTCTGAATTTTTCTCCATTGTTGTCATTTCCATTGAGTTTGAAGACAGAAAATTCTCCTCTCTCTCTCTCTTCCATTTTCTTGTTCTTCGTCTTGTATGACAAAAGGAGTCATAATAATCTCCCCTGTCTATCGTCTCCTCTTCTGAAGCCGCGTAACAGAATTTCGTTCCGTCCTTCCTTCCTTCCTTTCTGTCAGGAGTAGACCACCTCTTATTTTCGTGTATTTTTTTTTTCTCTCTTATTTGGAGAAAACGAGTGTCTTTTTCATCATGGCTGACACGTTAAGTTCCTAAAGATCTCCCTTGGTTTGTAATGTGCTTTTATGAGGATTTTTATTAAACGAAATTGGTATGGAAAAATAATGTCCTTTGGCAATAATTTGTTCACATTTTCTACCAATTTGGTGACCATTTTGTGACCGTAACAAGGAAGTGGTTAAAAGGGAACTTAGCAAACATTTTATTAATTTAAGTTATTTATTTGTTTAATTATTTATGTATTTACGTCAGTAATGAATGTTTTCATTTTATTCTCGGAAAAATTCTCCCTGAAAGGACTGACGATTAACCCAAAGGTCCTTTTATCCTTTGGAGATGGAATTTCAGAATCAGAGTTGCAAAGGATTGCGTCATCTCCCTTCTCTGTCGCCCATTTAATGTTGATTTCTTATCGTCTCTCTCTCTCTCTCTCTCTCTCTCTCTCTCTCTCTCTCTCTCTCTCTCTCTCTCTCTCTCAAAGCGCAGTAAGCCCTTTTGAAAAACCGTCTTGAACAAGAACTCGAATAATATTGATGATTTCCCCATAACGAAAATGAATCTTTATTACCAAGAAGCCATGTAAATGTCTCCTTGAAATCCCTTTAATGGATTGTGGGGTTAATTCATGAGTCATAGTTAACGAAGAGGGGATTCTAAGGGTTCCTCTCATTATTGCATATTCCCAGTCCCTCTGTCAAATTATCAGCTTCAAATGAAACTTTATATCACAAAATTATAGAGACAAATGATTGCTGTTTTATGTTTACAGAAGTTTGGGTTTAATGTTGCTCCATGTTGATTAGTTCAGTAATCATTTATTTAGTGTAGGTTTGGGTAGCGTTATAGGGAGAAGGGTTATAATATTATAATATTATGTCAAGTTTAACGAAGGTTTTTGGTTGAAATTAGATGGGTTGTCGTGACACTGAATGGCGTTTGAACCTTCTGATCTTCAGTGCTGAAAGTTCAAATTGTTCCTCCCTTCTTTTCTTTTACGTCGGGGCATATCCGCTCATGTTGGAGTTGTCCTTCCTGTCTGGGTCTTCCTGATTGGGGAACCTTCCTTCGTCCTCAGATTTCCTGCAGCTTCGTTTTGCCTCCTTCCAGACGCTATTCAAAACCTTTGTCGTCATATGAGTGGGCGTACTCATTTTTCTGCTTCATTATTTGTGTTTGTATGTCAATATTTTTTTTATAGCAATTCTAGTTTGCATTACCTCCACCATCAACAAGTACCAAGAGATAATGAGGCTAATATTGGTGGTAGTTGTCAAGCAGTTGAGTTAACATTTTCTCCAGTGGGTGGATGCCTTCCTCAGCGTCTTATAAAAATGCTTATGGATTCGGGAGGGACTTTGGAAGCACTTTCTCTGGTGAGCCTTCGTGAAAGTGGATACCTTCCTTGGATGGTGATAAAAATAAAAGAGGATAAATATGGAGGGTTTTTTTCGAAACAGGTTTTTTAGTACGTTCGCTAAAATGAATACCTTTCTCATTCATGTTCTGATAAAAAGGTTCCGGATACGGGAGTTTTTTTTTTTTTTTTTTCTACGAAGGACTAAAACCTCCTCAGGACGGAAGACTGTAAGCAGGGATCTTCTGATGCGGAGAGAATCAAATCGTTTAGCGGCTGAAAACCCCAATTTCCCTCGAATTTCATCTAGATGAAATTTTAGGTGGAATTCGCCTTTTGTTGTTTATCCTTAAAGGGAAAAGGCGTCAGAGGGAATCGGAAAATACTGAGGAAAGTAAGAGGGAAGAGATGAGAGGGTGAAAGGAAACAGGTTCTGAGACAAAGAAAAGAAAAATCGTTTCCAAATAAAGTCTAATTTTAACCAGTTCTATAATTTTGCTTCTTTTTCGAACTTTCTCTCTCTCTCTCTCTCTCTCTCCCAGTTCTTGCGTTATTTGCTTTTATTAGATAGATTTTATTATATTAGATTTAAAACCTGGTACTTGAAATATATCTAAATATTTAATCATTTATAAGATTTTAAATGAACGAAAAATATAAAAAAAATGATCGTCTGCTAAAAATTCAGAATATATTTCAGTACCTATTTCGAATCTTCTCTTTTTTTTTTTTTTCTTTTTTTTTTTGTTTCTTTAGGGGCCGGCGACTATGACATTATGGCAAATTTTGGGATGTCCTGGTGTCATGAAGCCTGTGGTTACTTTCTAGATTAGAAAGTTACCTTTGTCTCCTCTCAATATTCTTATCCTTTTACCCTTTCTTCTTCTCCTTCTTCTTCTTCTTCTTCTTCTTGTACGGGAACTAAGCCTCAAAACAAAACTTACTTAAGCAAATATTAATAATTTGGTGATACCTTAGTGAAACTTTCTAGCTTAAGAAGCAGTTGCCTGGGATCCAGGTCAGTGGTAAGGCAGGGGAGGTGGGGTGGCAATTGTGTTTAGGTAAAATGGGGCGTTTTTTGGATTTTTGGGAACTTGGGGGGGGGGGGGGGGGGGGGAGGGGGGGGGGGGGGGGGTTAGGGGTGGTGGGGGTTGAAGGGTCAACTTGCAGGTGTCACGGCGTGAGTTAAATTTTGTTGTCATATGTTTAATAGTAATGGCAGGAGATACTCTGAAATGTATGTGATTCTTGTTTTATTATTATCAAACTGCTCGTATATAAAGTTTATTTTTGTTTCTGGGGGTTATTGCTCTCATGAATATTATCATCATAAGCGGGTTTTCTTCCAGTATACAATAATAATAATAATAATAATAATAATAATAATAATAATAATAATAATAATAATAATAATAATAATTCATTTTAATCAGTCTCCAGTGCTAGATACTTACAGATAGCAGTAAGTGAGCTTTAGCAACAGCAGATATGAATGTTTCGTGACCGTATATAGCGGATTATGATGACCTATCGTTACGTGCGTGCGCGAGCTTATGTATGCGTGTTTATTCGCGGAAAACATTTATGTTGACATTCGTGTAGCTCTCTGTAGAGTGATCGTATTACGTTCATTTGATAAATAATAGAGAAAAACAAAAAGGTTTTCAATATATGTATGCCCAAAATTGGCCATAAGGAAAACATTAAGGTTTATATATGTGTGATGAAGAGAAAGGTATATTTACAGACCTTTTAATATTGCAATATTTTTAAATATTCTGTTTTGTTGGAATATGAAATTGTTAAGGTTATTTTGTTAGGAAATAAACCGGTAGACGCCATTTCGTACCGTAAGCGTTCAAAGGGGAGAGTGACCTCTGGTGGCGGGTTGGATCAAAACCGGAAATGTATATCCCAATTTGGGAGAATGAAAGGGGGGGGGGGGGGGATGGGGGGCGGGTTTAGTGTTAACTGCATATCGGCCCTGCAACTTTTTCAATTTGTAACCTGGCTTTGACAAATGGAGGTGGTGGACTGTTCTCTCTCTCTCTCTCTCTCTCTCTCTCTCTCTCTCTCTCTCTCCTCCTCGTTCCTATGATGCTGGAAATAGAAGTATGAAGGTTTAGTTAGAATTCTAATCTAATTTTCTATTAATACAATACGTAATCAAGTATGCTAATGACCTAAGCTGTCAGCTGGCGGCATTTCTTTCGTCGGCCATTTGCTGTGGCAGAAGACAAATCTCACACACACGTTTGTGTGTGTTTGTTTGAGTATATATTTATTTATATACATTATATCCATACACACATGCATGCATACATACGTATAACGGATGCTTTGGTCAGTTCCCGAATGATTTACCACTAATAAAGCTGAAAACCCCATTTGCCCATTAAAGTCTACTAACGCTAATCCCCTCACCGCCGAGGTCAACGGCCCGTAGCCCTCTGGTATGAGCAGCAAAGGTCACCAGTAGCCTCAGAAACCCACCAGGTTGAAAGTACAAAGGTCACAGAGAATCGAAAACCGAGCGTCTCTCTTTAAGAGGACCAACAATGGTAGATATTGTCCATTTTTTGGTCCCATTTGCAAATATGGTATAAAATCTGGTATTTGTGGGCCTCGAATTTCAAACCCCAGTGGAACTTCTTAATAAATCACGAGGTATATTGAATAAATGTTTAGGCTTTGCGTCAATATACCATTTGTAAGGGAGAGTGATTTCGGGGCAATATTATTGGAGGCGATGACTTATAAACTTTTAATATCTCTCTCTCTCTCTCTCTCTCTCTCTCTCTCTCCTCTCTCTCCTTTTTCCCTCTCTCTCTCTCTCTCTCTCTCTCTCTCTTCTCTCTCTGATAAGTTACCTGATATTGATATATTTTTTGCTCTTTTAATTGTCGAATTAACTACTTAGCCATTATTCATCACCATTTCCTTCGGTTATCTTTAGAATTATTGTCATTCAATTCACGATTGACATTTGCAAAGTTTTCAATGAATTCTGAAGGATCCAAAAAATGGTACTTGTTTTTTTTTTCTTTCTGCCTTGTCCTTCTCTTTCTTTGCTTATCTTGCTCCATTCAAATAAAATCACAGCAAGATTTTGTTTGTGATTACAAGTCAATGAATAACAGGTTCTCAAGATATTGGTACAAATAACACCTAAAAGTCATCATGATAACAGCAGCAAGAACGATCATAAATAGTAGCAAGGGAACGACTTGACTGTCAGTCAAAGTAGCAAAAGTAGCAGCTATCACCGGCAGTAGCAGGAGAAACCTGAAAACAAAAAGCAGAAATTAATGCAAGAGACGACGACACTAGAATGAAAAGGAATTTATGCAGCGTCTCCTCCTAGAGTTTGAGAAACCTCGTGACGTCAAGAAGTTCGAGGCGGCATTCTGATTATCTAGCCTCTCGGCTTTCTAATAGTGACCTCGGGTGACCTCAGATGACTCAAGGTGACCTCAGGTGACCTAGGATATGTGTGTGTGTAAATATATGTATGTAAATGAATGTATGTGTGCTTATATATCAAAGTTTTCCAATTGTTTATTTGACGCTTACCTAGTGCAATTACCCAGCACACAATATATAGTATTTACCATAGTTATGCACCCTGATGAAAACCACTTCATAAGGTTAATTTCAGTATCGACATTTTCCCTTGAAACGTGTACCGTTCCTGATACTCTCTCTTTAACCTTAAACCACAAAATGAAACATTCTATCGTCCCGTGTAATTTTATAGGACTTTAGTTTCTGGTCGCGTTCCAAACTCGATTGATGAACAAGATTTGATACATGTTTGCCTGATAACCTTGTGTTCATTTCCATTTGACGGATGGTCCTGGGGATCTGGTTATGGGATTTGTGTTTATTCATGTTTTTTTTTTTCTTTTTCCGCTGGAAAGGGAAAGGTGTAGCAGAAGTTGGGTTATGGAAGTTGGCGCTGGTGGATAGTGTCAGCCCTCGGAAAAATTTTCATCATTTTTGATGAATTTTATTTAGAGACAAACATGGACGGATTTCGTTGTCCCTTTGTTAATGTTACCTGCATATCTATCTGTCTATCTATCTATCTATCTATCTATCTATCTATCTATATACATATAATATATATACATATACATATAATTGCTAAACCTCTTTACAAATAATAGTTTGATAACCACTGAATGTCAAAGCAGATTTTTCCGTTTAAGACTTATAATAGCATCATTTAGGTCTCTGGTCCCCTTACAGAAGACCAACCCATTTATTTATCTATTTATTTATTTATTTATTTTAATTATTTTATTTGATTATTTTAGTGATCAGAAGCATTCATCCCGCATTTCCCTCCCCTTCCATAGAAGAGCTGCTGCCTACATCATATGGATAAACTACGAAAAATGTATGTCTGTTTTATAAAGTTAAGTTATATATAGTATATATATATATATATAATATATATTATATATATATTATATATATAAACTTTTCATCGCTCTTGTATAGATATATGTATACACACACACGCACACACACACACACACACACACACACACATATATATATATATATATATATAATATATATATATATATATATATATATCACAGAAGCATATGCGTTTATATTTTCACCAAATCGAAATGCCAGAGCGATGAAAAGGGATTTGAATTGATGAACCTGTGCAAGGCATATGATATGGTAAAGAAAGGCAGAGATGCTTTCTCGAACAGTCCTCGTCAAGTCGAAATACTTGATCAAATGGTTGATTTTGCTAGTAATGCTAACGTGAAAGGCAAAATATCTCCGTTCCAGAACGGCGTTAATATTTCATCTAAATCAGGAAAAGGATTGTATAACATGTTGCATGAACTGTAAGGATTAGAGTGCTTGTTGACAATTCGGCTATGTCAAGACACAGTCGAACATCTGTTTTCTTTCATACGACAAATTGGTCATTGTCATGATTATCAGTCACCTTTGGAATCTAAATTTGGACTACGGTTATGCATAGTGGGTAGAGACAATAGTTTAACCAGTCTGGGTCTTAATGTTTGTAGTAATGATGAAGCTACATCTTGTGTCACTACACAGTACTTAAATGTAAGTGGTCCATCTCAAAGCTCAAATGTTGCTCCCAATGATCTGGATTCCGAGTTATGTATCGCTGCGTGTCTCATGAAGCACCTTCTACCTGTTAACAATGAGACTGAGACTCAGGAAGATCAAGTAGAAAATTTTGAGAGAGAGAGAGAGAGAGAGAGAGAGAGAGAGAGAGAGAGAGAGAGAGAGAGAGAGAGAGAGAGAGAGAGGCCTTGGGGTCGAGAACTTTAGTATGCTGGGCAGTTCAATGTTGACATTATTTGAGTCCGAAATTGTGGCTGGTCTTTGTAAAGAGATAAAGCGAATTTCTCTCTCTCTCTCTCTTATCAATTGCTATGATTTTATGAATTGCAATCTAATCTTATTACAAGAGAGTGCCACCCTCTCTCTCTCTCTCTGGGGTCTGAATTGGTCTTTCAGGTCTAATATAAGTCTATGGGGGTCAGAAATACACTTAAGGAAGCTGGAAATAACCTTTGAAGCCCCCCCCCCCCCCCCCCCCCAAAAAAAAAAGTCTATATCGGTTAGATTGGCATGCGTATAGAAAAAGGGAATTTATGTAATTTTAAAACGAGCACTTTATATGACTTTTAAAGCCTCACGTATAACCTCCTTTGATGGCGTCTTTATCCATTTCATTAGAAACCTCTCAAGAATTCCGGTTCATTATCGATATTACATGTTTAATTTGCTTCTCCGAAGGTGAAACTGACATGTAGTGGTTCAAATGCCATTTGGGGTATCATGAGAAGTTTGCTCTCTCTCTCTCTATTATTAATTGGTCTTTCTTTCATGAATGGAAATTTAATGTTATTTTTAGAACTGGTCCATCTCTCTCTCTCTCTCTCTCACACACACAATTGCTTTTGCCATTGATTTCAAAACCCAATTGCTTAGGTATTAATCTACGCGTTGGCGAAAATTATCGTCACAATTGTGCTAAATGAGAGAGAGAGAGAGAGAGAGAGAGAGAGAGAGAGAGAGAGAGACCTATATGTTTTGAAGGTCACGTAGCACAATACGTTTCACGCGTTTACCTTGCATATAATTGAGTAGATCCGTTTTCAGATTTGCGTAAGTGGGTTGTCGCCCGTCCATATCAAGAAGGATCTGAATTTCTATGTAAATTTGAGGATTTTCTATATCTAAAAGATTCTCTTTCTCTCTCTCTCGTGAGGCGACGGTTACCCTTTCGAGGTCGTCTCCTTTTTTAATTACGAGGTAATGGTCTATATTTTGCCGGAGAACTGAGCAGTGAAGCTCGTTATCTCTCTTTCTCTCTCTCTCTGATAATAATGATAATAATATTAATGATAATTATTATTATTATTATTATTATTATTATCATTATTATTATTATTATTATTATTATTATTATTATTATTATTATTATTATTATTATACTACAGATCTTATAATAATGATAATTATTATTATTTATTTGTCTTTGTCGTTGCTTACGCTTCTGTTTTCAAAACACACCAGAATCATCCCACTCTTAGAGCGAACATAAACACCCAAACAGTATTCCAGTGACAATATTAATAACAGATGCTTTTTCCCAGAGGCGGAGAAAGCTCATTGAAAATTACGTCACAGATCAAGAATTACCAAAGAAATACCCGTAGGTTATTTCTTGAATGAATGGCTGAAATCAATCGGTGCTCTCAGGAGTAGCAAGAATTAGGATGTCTCAAAGACTTATTGGTCCATCCGAAGAATCATCGTGCGCTCTCTAAGAGCAGGTTTTACTGTTCATTTAGAGTGTCCCAATTATTTTGTCAGGCTCTCTTTTAAAATCTTCCAAACTGTTGCTGTTTAAAACTTCTGGTGGCAGTTTATGCCATGCATCGCATATCTTGTATGTAAAGAAATTACCACAATGGGATGTGTTGTATCTCTTCAGTTCTAGTTTCCATCCATTATTTCTTGTCTGGTTTTCGTTTAACGTAAATAGGTTACTGTCCACTCTGGTTATACCTTTCAGTATTTTAAATGTTTCTATTAGATGTTCTCGCAATCGTCGTGTTTCTAAGCCGTACATGTTGTTCAGGCTCTCTAGTCATCTTTGGTAACCTATTTGCCTGATGGAGAGAATTAACTTTGTGGCTCTTGCTTGCACCCCTTCCAATATAATTATGTCCTTTCTTAGTGTTGGTGACAGTACAGCATATTCAAGATGAGGTCTAACTATTGATGTGTAAAGCTACATCGCCATTTCCGTATTTCTGTATTTAAACTGCCTTTTTAGGTATCCCACTAGTTTCTGTGCCTTCTTTTAAACTTTTATGCATTGTTTTGTGGATATTAAATCCTTGACAATAATGACTCCATGGTCCTCTTCTTGTTCTACACTTTTTTTGTCATTCCCAAGCATGTAGTTGCCGTGAGGGTTGTTTGTTCCTATTTATAACACTACACTTATCGGAGATAAAAGGCATTTGCCATCTTCTATACTATTCAAACAGAATGACCAGAAGGAAGACATCTGTAATAATAGATCTAGATATCCGACTATTTGCCCGCTTTGACAGAGATCTTCTATTAGAAGTCTGCATCCAAGGACAAAGCATACTTGACTTTCTGCAGAGCCGGTCTTCTAGATTATTCCAACAGAATAACCTGAAGGAGGACATCTGTAAGAATAGATCTAGATATCCGACTATTTGCCCACTTTGACAGAGATCTTCTATTAGAAGTCTGCATCAAGGGACATAGCATACTTAACTTTCTGCAGAGCCGGTCTTCTAGATTATTCCAGCAGAATTATCTTCTGGTATCCCTCTAGTATCACTCTGGAGGCCTTCTGGAGCCCATCTCATACCCTGAGAGGTCATCCGCCGAACTGCTGTTGACTTTCCTGGGGAAGGTTCTTCTGACTGCCGAGATGGGGGGATCTCGCCAACCATTGACTTTCACTGGGAGAGTAGGCTGAACAACGGTTGCCTCTCTGCTGGGTAAGAGTTCCTCTGCCTGACCAGGTGATTAGGAAGAGCCCTAGATTATTTCACTAGAATTATCTTCTGGTATCCCTCTGGAGGCCTTATGGAGCCCATCTCTTACCCTGAGAGGTCATCCGCCGAACTGCTGTTGACTTTCCTTGGGAATGTTCTTTTGACTGTCGAGATGGGGGGATCTCGCTAACCATTGACTGAACAACTGTTGCCTCTCGCTTGGTAAGAGTTCCTCTGCCTGACCAGGTGATTACGAAGATCCCTGGCCATTGGCTTTCACCATGAGAGCTGGTCCTCATGCCTCCTTACAATTGTTGGCTCTCATCCTCAGAAGGAAGATATCTGTAAGAATAGATCTAGATATCCGACTATTTGCCCGCTTTGACAGAGATCTTCCATTAGAAGTCTGCATCAAGGGACATAGCATACTCGACTTTCTGCAGAGCCGGTCTTCTAGATTATTCCAACAGAATAACCAGAAAGAAGACATCTGTAAGAATAGATCTAGATATCTGACTATTTGCCCGCTTTGACCGAGATCTTCTATTAGAAATCTGCATCAAGGGACATAGCATACTTGACTTTCTGCAGAGCCGGTCTTCTAGATTATTCCAACAGAATAACCAGAAAGAAGACATCTGTAAGAATAGATCTAGATATCCGACTATTTGCCCACTTTGACAGAGATCTTCTATTAGAATTCTGCATCAAGGGACATAGCACACTTAACTTTCTGCAGAGTCGGTCTTCTAAATTATTCCTACACCATGTCTTCTGGTGACCTTCTGGTGACCTTCTAGTGGCCTTCTGGCCATCCAAACAGCTGTTGACTCTCATACTGAGAGCTCATCCTCCAGCCCCCAAACAGCTGTTGGCTCTCAAACTGAGAGCTTGTCCTCCAGCCTCCATACAATTGTTGGCTCTCAAAGTGAGAGCTTGTCCTCCAGCCTCCATACAATTGTTGGCTCTCAACCTCAGAAGGAAGACATCTGTAAGAATAGATCTAGATATCCAACTATTTGCCCGCTTTGACAGAGATCTTCTATTAGAAGTCTGCATCACGGGACATAGCATACTTGACTTTCTGCAGAGCCGGTCTTCTAGATTATTCCAACAGAATGACCAGAAGGAAGACATCTGCAAGAATAGATCTAGATATCCGACTATTTGCCCACTTGACAGAGATCTTCTATTAGAATTCTGCATCAAGGGACATAGCATACTTGACTTTCTGCAGAGCCAGTTTTCTAAATTATTCCAACAAAATAACCAGAAGGAAGACATCTGCAAGAATAGATCTAGATATCCGACTATTTGCCGCTTTGACAGAGATCTTCTATTAGAAGTCTGCATCAGGGGACATGGCATACTTGACTTTCTGCAGAGCTGGTCTTCTAGATTATTCCAACAGAATAACCTGAAGGAAGACATCTGTAAAAAAAGATCTAGATATCCGACTATTTGCCCGCTTTGACAGAGATCTTCTATTAGAAGTCTGCATCAAGGGACATAGCATACTTAACTTTCTGCAGAGCCGGTCTTCTAGATTATTTCAGCAAAATTATCAACTGGTATCCCTCTGGTATCCCTCTGAAGGCCTTCTGGACCCCATATCTTACCCTGAGAGGTCATCCACCGAACTGCTGTTGATTTTCATTGGGAAAGTTCTTCTGACTGCCGAGATGGGGGATCTCGCCAACCATTGACTTTCACTGGGAGAGTCGGATGAACAACGGTTGCCTCTCGCTGGATAAGAGTTCCTCTGCCTGACCAGGTGATTACGAAGATCCCTGGCCATTGGCTTTCACCATGAGAGCTGATCCTCCTGCCTCCTTATAATTGTTGGCTCTCATCCTCAAAAGGAAGATATCTGTAAGAATAGATCTAGATATCCGACTATTTGCCCGCTTTGACAGAGATCTTCTATTAGAAGTCTGCATCAAGAGACATAGCATGCTTGACTTTCTGCAGAGCCAGTCTTCTAGATTATTCCAACATAATGACCAAAAGAAAGACATCTGCAAGAATGGATCTAGATATCCGACTATTTGCCCACTTTGACAGAGATCTTCTATTAGAAGTCTGCATCAAGGGACATAGCATACTTGACTTTCTACATAGCCGGTCTTTTAGATTATTTCAGCAGAAATATCTTTTGGTATCCCTCTGGTATCCCTCTGGAGGCCTTCTGGAGCCCATCTCTTACCCTGAGAGGTCATCCGCCGAACTGTTCTTGACTTTCCTTGGGAAAGTTCTTCTGACTGCCGAGATGGGGGGATCTCGCCAACCATTGACTTTCACTGGGAGAGTCGGCTGAACAACGGTTGCCTCTCGCTGCGTAAGAGTTCCTCTGCCTGACCAGATGATTACGAAGGTCCCTGGCCATTGGCTTTCACTATGAGAGCTGGTCCTCCTGCCTCCATACAATTGTTGGCTCTCATCCTCAGAAGGAAGATATCTGTAAAATAGATCAGATATCCGACTATTGCACGCTTTGCAGAGATCTTTATTAGAAGTCTGCACAAGGGACATAGCATACTTGACTTTCTGCAGAGCCGGTCTTCAAGATTATTCCAACAGAATAACCAGAAGGAAGACATATGTAAGAATAGATCTAGATATCTGACTATTTGCCCGCTTTGACAGATATCTTTTATTAGAAGTCTACATCAAGGGATATAGCATACTTGACTTTCTGCAGAGCCGGTCTTCTGGATTATTCCAACAGAATGACCAGAAGGAAGACATTTGCAAGAATAGATCTAGATATCCAACTATTTGCCCACTTTGACAGAGATCTTCTATTAGAAGTCTGCATCAAGGGACAGAGCATACTTAACTTTCTGCAGAGCCGGTCTTCTAGATTATTCCTACACCATGTCTTCTGGTGACCTTCTGGTGACCTTCTGGTGGCCTTCCCTTTGGCCTTTCCAAAACAGCTGTTGGCTCCTAATAATGAGAGCTTGTCCTCCAGCCTCCGAACAGCTGTTGGCTCTCAACTGACTTGATCTTGTTCCTCTAGGCCTCCATACAATTGTTGGCTCTCAAACTGAGAGCTTGTCCTCCAGCCTCCATACAATTGTTGGCTCTTAAACTGAGAGTTTGTCCTCCAGCCTCCCTACAATTGTTGGCTCTCAACTGAGAGCTTGTCCTCCATCATCCATACAATTGTTGGCTCTTAACCTCAGAAGGAAGATATCTGTAAGAATAGATCTAGATATCCGATATTTGCCCGCTTTGACAGAGATCTTCTATTAGAAGTCTGCATCAAGGGACATAGCATACTTGACTTTCTGCAGAGCCTGTCTTCTAGATTATTCCAATAGAATAACCAGAAGGAAGACTTCTGTAAGAATAGATCTAGATATCCGACTTTTTGCCCGCTTTGACAGAGATCTTCTATTAGAAGTCTGCATCAAGGGACATAGCATACTTGACTTTCTGCAGAGCCGGTCTTCTAGATTATTTCAGCAGAATTATCTTCTGGTATCCCTCTAGAAGCCTTCTGGAGCCCATCTCTTACCCTAAGAGGTCATCTGCCGAACTGTTGTTGACTTTCCTTGGGAAAGTTCTTCTGACTGCCGAGATGGGGGGATCTCGCCAACCATTGACTTTCACTGGGAGAGTCGGCTGAACAACGGTTGCCTCTCACTGGGGAGGAGTTCCTCTGCCTGACCAGGTGTTTACGAAGATCCCTGGCCATTGGCTTTCACCATGAGAGCTGGTCCTCCTGCCTCCATACAATTGTTGGCTCTCATCCTCAGAAGGAAGATATCTGAAAGAATAGATCTAGATATCCGACTATTTGCCCGCTTTGACAGAGATCTTCTATTAGAAGTCTGCATCAAGGGACATAGCATACTTGACTTTCTGCAGAGCTGGTCTTCTAGGTTATTCAAACAGATTATCCAGAAGGAAGACATCTGTAAGAATAGATCTAGATATTCGACTATTTGCTCGCTTTGACAGAGATCTTCTATTAGAAGTCTGCATCAAGGGACATAGCATACTTGTCTTTCTGCAGAGCCGGTCTTCTAGATTATTCCAACAGAATGACCAGAGGGAAGATATCTGCGAGAGTAAATCTAGATATCTGACTATTTGCCCGCTTTGACAGAGATCTTCTATTAGAAGTCTGCATCAAGGGACATAGCATACTTAACTTTCTGCAGAGCCGGTCTTCTAGATTATTCCCACACCATGTCTTCTGGTGACCTTCTGGTGACCTTCTGGTGGCCTTCTGATGACCTTCTGGTCTTCCAAACAGCTGTTGGCTCTCATACTGAGAGCTTGTCCTCCAGCCTCCGAACAGCTGTTGGCTCTTAAACTGAGAAATGTCCTCCAGCCTCCATACAATTGTTGGCTCTCAAAGTGAGAGTTTGTACTCCAGCCTTCATACAATTGTTGGCTCTAAACTGAGAGCTTGTCCTCCAGCCTCCATACAATTGTTGGCTCTCATCCTCAGAAGGAAGATATCTGTAAGAATAGATCTAGATATCTGACTATTTGCCCGCTTTGACAGAGATCTTCTATTAGAAGTCTGCATCAAGGGACATAGCATACTTGACTTTCTGCAGAGCTGGTCTTCTAGATTATTCCAACAGAATAACCAGAAGGAAGACTTCTGTAAGAATAGATCTAGATATCCAACTATTTGCGCGCTTTGACAGAGATCTTCTATTAGAAGTCTGCATCAAGGGACATAGCATACTTGACTTTCTGCAGAGCCGGTCTTCTAGATTATTTCAACAGAATTATCTTCTGGTATCCCTCTGGAAGCCTTCTGGAGCCCATCTCTTACCCTGAGAGGTCATCCGCCGAACTGTTGTTGACTTTCCTTGGGAAAGTTCTTCTGACTGCCGAGATGGGGGGATCTCGCCAACCATTGATTTTCACTGGGAGAGTCGGCTGAACAACGGTTGCCTCTCGCTGGGTAAGAGTTCCTCTGCCTAACCAGGTGATTACGAAGATCCCTGGCCATTGGCTTTCACCATGAGAGCTCGTCCTCCTGCCTCCATACAATTGTTGGCTCTCATCCTCAGAAGGAAGATATCTGTAAGAATAGATCTAGATATCCGACTATTTGCCCGCTTTGACAGAGATCTTCTATTAGAAGTCTGCATCAAGGGACATAGCATACTTGACTTCTGCAGAGCGGTGTCTAGATTATTTCAACAGAATGACCAGAAGGAAGATATCTGCGAGAGTAGATCTAGATATCTGACTATTTTGCCCCGCTTTTTGACAGAGGATCTTCTATTAGCAATGTCTGCAATCAAGGGAACATAGCCATACTTGACTTTCTGCAGAGCCAGTCTTTCTAGAATTAACTCCAACATAATGACCAAGAAGAAAAAAAGACCATCTGGCAAAGAATAGATCTAGATATCCGACTTTTATTGGCCCGCTTTGAACAGAGATCTTCTATTAGAAGTCTGCATCAAGGGACATAGCAATTACTTAACTTTTCTGCAGAGCCGGTCTTCTAGATTATTCCCACACCATGTCTTCTGGTGACCTTCTGGTGACCTTCTGGCGGCCTTCTGGCCTTCCAAACAGCTGTTGGCTCTCATACTGAGAGAGTGTCCTCCAGCCTCCGAACAGCTGTTGGCTCTCAAACTGAGAGCCTGTCCTCCAGCCTCCATACAATTGTTGGCTCTCAACTGAGAGCTTGTCCTCCAGCCTCCATACAATTGTTGGCTCTCAACCTCAGAAGGAAGATATCTGTAAGAATAGATCTAGATATCCGAACTATTTGCCCGCTTTGACAGAGATCTTCTTATTGAAGTCTGCATCAAGGGACAAAGCATACTTGACTTGTCTGCAAGAGACCAGGTCTTCTAGATTATTCCAGGCAAGAATAACCAGAAGGAAGAGTTCTGTAAGAAATAGATCTAGATATCCGACTATTTGCCCGCTTTGAACAGAGATCTTCTATTGCGAAGTCTGCATCAAAGGGGACCATCCCAGAACCCAACCCACCCACACAACCCCCCCATTCCACCACCCCCACACCTTCACCCATCATCACCTCACCCATCATCATCCCAACAACATTCCCAACCACCATCACACCACCCCATCATACTTCAGACTTTGGACTTTCTGCAAGAGCCTGGTCTTCTAGATTATTTCAGCAGAATTATCTTCTGGTATCCCTCTGGAGGCCTTCTGGAGCCCATCTCTTACCCTGAGAGGTCATCCGCTGAACTGTTGTTGACTTTTCTTGGGAAAGTTCTTCTGACTGCCGAGATGGGGGGATCTCGCCAACCATTGACTTTCACTGGGAGAGTCGGCTGAACAACGGTTGCCTCTCGCTGGGTAAGAGTTACTCTGCCTGACCAGGTGATTAGGAAGATCCCTGGCCATTGGCTTTCACCATGAGAGCTTGTCCTCCTGCCTCCATACAATTGTTGGCTCTCATCCTCAGAAGGAAGATATCTGTAAGAAATAGATCTAGATATCAGACTATTTTGCCCGCTTTGACAGAGATTTTCCTTCTTATTAGAAGTCTGCATCAAGGGACATAGCATCACTTGACTTTCTGCAGAGCGGTCTTCTAGATTATTCCAACAGAATACCAGGAAGGAAACATCTGTAAGAATAGATCTTATTTATATCGCGGACTAGCTTTGCCCGCTTTGACAAACGATCTTCTAGTAGAGTCTTGCATTTCAAGGGACATAGCAATCCTAACTTTCTGCAGAGCCGGTCTTCTAGATTATTCCCACACCATGTCTTCTGGTGACCTTCTGGTGACCTTCTGGCGGCCTTCTGGCCTTCCAAACAGCTGTTGGCTCTCATACTGAGAGCGTGTCCTCCAGCCTCCGAACAGCTGTTGGCTCTCAAACTGAGAGCCTGGCCTCCAGCCTCCATACAATTGTTGGCTCTCAAAGTGAGAGCTTGTCCTCCAGCCTCCATACAATTGTTGGCTCTCAACTGAGAGCTTGTCCTCCTGCCTCCATACAATTGTTGGCTCTCAACCTCAGAAGGAAGATATCTGTAAGAATAGATCTAGAAATCCGACTATTTGCCCGCTTTGACAGAGATCTTCTATTAGAAGTCTGCATCAAGGGACAAAGCATACTTGACTTTCTGCAGAGCCGGTCTTCTAGATTATTCAAGCAGAATAACCAGAAGGAAGACTTCTGTAAGAATAGATCTAGATATCCGACTATTTGCCCGCTTTGACAGAGATCTTCTATTCGAAGTCTGCATCAAGGGACATAGCATACTTGACTTTCTGCAGAGCCGGTCTTCTAGATTATTTCAGCAGAATTATCTTCTGGTATCCCTCTGGAGGCCTTCTGGAGCCCATATCTTACCCTGAGAGGTCATCCGCCGAACTGTTGTTGACTTTCCTTGGGAAAGTTCTTCTGACTGCCGAGATGGGGGGATCTCGCCAACCATTGACTTTCACTTGGAGAGTCGGCTGAACAACGGTTGCCTCTCGCTGGTAAGAGTTTCTCTGCCTGACCAGGTGATTACGAAGATCCCTGGCCATTGGCTTTCACCATGAGAGCTGGTCCTACTACCTCCATACACCTGTTGGCGCTCATTCCTCAGCAGGAAGATATCTGTAAGAATAGATCTAGATATCCGACTATTTGCCCGCTTTGACAGAGATCTTCTATTAGAAGTCTGCATCAAGGGACATAGCATACTTGACTTTCTGCAGAGCCAGGTCTTCTAGATTATTCCAACAGAATAAGACCAGAAGGAAGATCTTAAGAAATAGAATCTAGAAATCCGACTATTTGCCCGTTTGACAGATCTATTAGAGTCTTGCATCAAGGGACATAGCATACTTGGACTTTCTGCCCAGAAGCCGGTTTCTTCCTAGATTATTCCAGAGACCAGATAGGAAGATTATATGCGAAGGTAGATCTAGAATTATCTGTCATTTGCGCTTTGACAGAGAATCTTCTAATTAAAGGGAAGGTCTGCATCAAGGGACATAGCATACTTGACTTTCTGCAGAGCCAGTCTTCTAGATTACTCCAACATGATGACCAGAAGAAAGACATCTGCAAGAATAGATCTAGATATCCGACTATTTGCCCGCTTTGACAGAGATCTTCTATTAGAAGTCTGCATCAAGGGACATAGCATACTTAACTTTCTGCAGAGCCGGTCTTCTAGATTATTCCCACACCATGTCTTCTGGTGACCTTCTGGTGACCTTCTGGTGGCCTTCTGATGGCCTTCTGGCCATACCAAACAGCTGTTGGCTCTCATACTGAGAGCTTGTCCTCCAGCCTCCGAACAGCTGTTGGCTCTCAAACTGAGAGCTTGTCCTCCAGCCTCCATACAATTGTTGGCTCTCAAACTGAGAGCTTGTCCTCCAGCCTCCATACAATTGTTGGCTCTCAACTGAGAGCTTGTCCTCCAGCCTTCATACAATTGTTGGCTCTCAAAGTGAGAGCTTGTCCTCCAGATTCCATACCCTTATGTGGGCATATGCTAATGTCCTCCTGAAGTTCTTCATTCATCTCCATTAATGACTGTCTTCCAATATGTGCTTCAGGCCCTCCCACTGTTCCCTGTAATCCTCGTTCATCTCCTGCTGGGCGTTGCAGAACTCCCTATGTTGTTTCTCTTCTCCCTTGTGCGCCTTTTCACAAGGGTCTTGTTCTCTCCCTTCATCTATCCTTCCTGTTCTTTCAGCACACTTTTCCAGCTTCTCGCTTTCACTCGTGTCGTCTACAGTTTCATGCTCGTGTTCTAGCGCAATGTGTTCCAGTTGGAAATTCCTCTGAGCGGTTCCATGGAGGAGCATCATTAACATGTATTTGTCATGTTCTCTCAAAGCTTCCTCCTGTATTCGTAGCTGCTCTCTGAAGCACTTCTCGTCTCTCATCCTATTTTCCTTCTGTGTTTGGCACTCATCTTTCAGCTCTTCGCAATCCTTGAGAAGTCGCTGCACTTCCAACTGGGCTTCACTCTCCTTCTTCCTCAAGGACAAGATGTCTTCTTCCTGACACTCTAGCAAGCGCTGGTAGCACTGTTCTTGACTCAGAGCAATTTCCAAGTTATCTCGGAGTGTCACATTATCCTGTTTGGTTTCTTCCAGTCGTTTTTTCATTATTTCTTGTTCCTCTTGAGCTTCCTCCAATTCCTTGGTTTTAGTGGCGAGGGATCCTTTCAGCAGCTCTGCTTCCTTCTCCTTCTCATCTAAAACATTTCTTAATGCTTCATTCAGCCTACAGAAGTCTTCATTCTTCAGGTGAAGCAACTGAATGACATTTTCATTTTCTTTCAGTTTGAGGCTGAGTTCTGCTCTCTCCTGCACAGTGTGCTCCAACTCTCTTTCTTTCTCAGCCATCTTCTGTTGGAAGAGCCTTCCCAGATTTTCAGTCTCCTTTAATTTGCGGCAGAGTTCTGCTCCCTCCTGTACAGAACACTCCAGGTCTCTTTCTTTCTCATCTAAAACATTCCTCAATGCTTCATTCTGCCTACAGAAGTCTTCATTCTCCAGGTCAAGCAATTGGTTGAGATTTTCACTTTCTTTTAATTTGCGGCTGAGTTCTGCTCTCTCCTGCACAGTGTGCTCCAACTCTCTTTCTTTCTCAGCCATCTTCTGTTGGAGGAGCCTTCCCACCTCGCTTTCCTCCTCGGCTCTCTCCTGTAGGTGACTCTCCAGTGCCACTATTTTCTCCTGCTGTTCTCTGCCGACCTCTTCCATCTTCTGTACTTCAGCTAAAGCGAGTTTTAAGTCCGTTTCCAACTGCCGATTTTCATCTAAAAGTTTTTCATTTCGCTGAAGCAGATTCTCGATTTTTCTACCTCTGGCGTTCATTTCATTTTCCTCCTGTGCTCTCTTTTCCAGCAGTAGATCTTTCTCCACTAGCTGACGTCGAAGCAGTTCGATTTCTTGCTGAGCTCCCATCCAGAGGTTTTCCATTTTACGTGCAAGATCTTTACAGTTATCCAGGTCTTTCTCTAAGTCCATCTTTTCTTCTTCCATCTGTTCTAGACCTTGTCTCAACAAGTAGACTTCTAGACAAGGCTCCTGCATGCATTCCTCCTCCTCCTCCTCCTCCTCCTCCTCAGTTTCCTCAGTGTCCTCGAATAGTTCCATAATTAGATTGTCCTCCAGTCTAGATTCTTCGTCAGTCTTTTCGAGAAATTCTGTATCTAGACCTTCCTCCTCCTCCTCAGTTTCCTCAGCATCTTCGAATAGTTCCATAACTAGACTGTCCTCCAGTCTACTAGCTTCTTCGTCAGTCTTTCCGAGAAATTCCGTATCTAGACCGTCTTCCAGTCCAGCTACTTCGTCTAGGTCAGTAATTGAGTCATCATCTGTGTCACAGAGTTCTTCCATATCCAGACTGTCTTCCAGTCCAGCTTCTTCGTCTAGGTCAGTATTTGAGTCATCGTCGGTGTCATAGAGATCTTCCATATCCAGACTGTCTTCCAGTCCAGCTTCTTCGTCCAGGTCCACTTCGTCATCTTCGAGGTCTTCATCAGTCATTTCCATGTCGTCTGCCAAATGGCGATCTTGAGATCTTGAAAGATTGTAAAACCAGTAAACAGCAAACGCCAAGCCTGCCAACAATACCATCCCAGGGATGGCGACGGCAAAGGCTGGCGTACCAAAGCTGTTAGATTTTTCCACGACGATTTCTGGATGAACAGAATCCGCCATAACGTGATGAATATTAGTGTCCTGTGCGCCAACATGAATCGATTGAGACCCAAACAAAGCTACAAGGTCCTCAATCATTGAAGCGTACAGGTCACACCACAAGATGTACAAGATCGTTAGCAAAAAGCAATATGAAGCAAACATGGTTCAATGCTATATATTTAACACTCTCGCTGTCTCCATGCTTAGTTTTTCAAACGGACGCCAGATTCGGGATCCGAAGGAGAGAGAGTGAGAGAGCTCCTGGAGCCAATGTCCTCATTCCAGGAAGGACTCCGGAATGGGCTTCACGGAAGGATGGAGGTCCTCTCTCTCTCTCTCTCTCTGTATATGTACGTATGTGACTGGTAAAAATGTTCTGTTATAATAGAATTCCATCTAATAAAAGAAGCCCATAAAAACGCCAAAATATAAAGAGAAAAATACTATATTTCAGAGATTGCTGTCTCCCTCTTCTAACTTTTTTTAGCGAGCGGATGGCTAGGAACAGGATATTTCTTATTAAGGCCAGTTAAAGCATTGAGTAACACTCCTTTTAAACATATCTCTTCACGGCTGTAATATTTGTCCGATATGAATTTATCAAAAGCCACTATGAAGTCTAGGTTGTTTTTACGGTCTGGCATAAGGGCAAAGGATAAGTCTCTGAAATATAGCATTTTTCTCTCTATATTTTGGCGTTTTTATGGGCTCCTTTTATTAGATGTGTGTATGTATGTAATCATGTCTTTAGTCTTTGCTTTCAACCACAGCGGAACCAAAGTGAAGACTACGTCCTCACTTCTATTGGAGAAAGAGAGGGTGAATTTACGAGGGTAAAACCGTCGAAAAATGTAACAAAAGTTGCATTCCATTTTTGGAAAACTTTTGCAAGAGAGAGAGAGAGTGAGAGAGAGAGAGAGAGCACAAAACCTAAAAGCACTGATTTGATTTCAACCATTCATTAGAGTTACCAGATTAATTAATATAACCTGCGGGCATTTTTTTGGTTTATTTCCACACTGCCTCTCTGACCATTAATTCTATGACGTAATTGTTGATCTGCGACGTAATATTTATTGAGCTTTCTTCGTCTCTGGGTAAAAGCACCTGTCATTAATATTGTCACTGGAAATGCAGCTTGGGTGTTTATGTTCGGTCTAAGAGTGGGATATAATAATAATAATAATAATAATAATAATAATAATAATAATAATAATAATAATAATAATAATAATAATAATAATAATAATAATAATAATAATATTATTATTATTATTATTATTATTATTATTATTATTATTATTATTATTGGGACGAGTCAGGTACGTTTTGAAAACAGAAACGTAAGGAACACTAATGGCAAATTAATAATAATAATAAATAATAATAATATAATCATAATAATAATAATAACATTATTATTATTATTATTATTATTATTATTATTTTATTATTATTATTATTATTTATTATTATTAGTATCATTATATGATAATTTGCTTTATTGTTGCCTAATATTAAAGGCAAATTAATATAATAACAATAATAATAAAATAATAAAACAATAATAATAATAATAATGATAATGTTATTATTATTATTATTATTATTATTATTATTATTATTATTATCATTATATGAATAATTTGCCTTTATGTTGTTGCCTAACATTAAAGGCAAATTAATATAATAATAATAATATAATAATAATAATAATAATAATAATAATAATAATAATAATAATAATCATCATAATAATAATGTTATTATTATTATTAATAATATTATTATTATTGTAACATAATAATAATAATAGTAACAATAATAATAATAATAATAATAATAATAATAATAATAATAATAATAATAATAATAATAATAATAATAATAATAATAATAATAATAATAATAATAATTTTCTCCTCATCCAAGGAAACTAAGAAACTAAGTATATTTAAGTAGTCGCGATCAAGGGTCCCCCTATATAACTGACTCCGACTCGGCTACCATAATTCTTAAAATTTCAGCTCTTAAATGCTTCCGTCATATTTTGATTTAAATGTCACGGCCCTTATTAGGGTGAATTTATGTCTCTTCTGGTAATGAGGCGTTTAAAACTATAATCTGCCCTGTTAAATTATCTGGTAGGATTTGATGTTTGAACATATTCTTTGTATTGTTGTCATATGAAAGTGAGTGAAAACGTCTTTGAATCTTACGTACTATTATTACTATTATTATTATTATTATTATTATTATCATTTGTGTGTGTGTCTATCACAGTCATCCTATTCGACTCGGCGGTCTTTATAGTGTGGGGCTCCAGGTTGCGTGCTGCCTCCTTAGGAGATGACATTATTTTGACAATCTCGAAATAATTTGATGCCATGACATAATAGAGGCGAAATGATTGCTTTGTTGAAACAAGTATGACCTCAAAGGGGAAATTAACACTCCAGACTTTGGGATGTATCTTCCCTGAACTTTGAAGATAAGAGAGAAAGAGGGGGGGGGGGTGGGGGATGGCGAGAGAGAGAGAGATGAAGAGAGGAGAGAGAGAGATGGAGAGATGGAAGCATTAGGAGACTATGGCTGGGTGGAGAGAAAGTGAAAGAAGAGATAGAAAAGGAAGGAGGGAGGGGGGAGGGAGAATAGAGAGAACGATAGGAGAGAAAGATAAAGGAGAGGAAAGCGTTGGAAAAGAGAAGAGAGAGAGATGGAAGGATAGGAGACAGGAGGGAAGAGAAAGTGAAGGAAAGAGACTAGAGAAAGGAGGGAGGCGGCGGGTAGGGAGAGATAGAGAGAAAGTAAGGAGAGAAAAGAGAGTGAGGAAAGATAGGAATATCGAACAGGAGGACCAGAGAGGGAGAGAAAGGAGAGAGTAAGGAAGAGAGAGAGAGAGATGAAAAGGAAGGAGAGGGCATGAAGAGATGGAAGATAGGAAAAGGGTAACCAGGAAAGGGAGAGAAAGTGAAGGGAAAGAGAAATAAAAAGGAAGGTGGGAGGAGAGAACGACTAGAGAGAAAGATAAGGAGAGGAAAAGGAAGAAGTGAGGAAAGAGAGATAGGAGGAGTACAGGAGAGAGGAGAGAGAGTAGAAGAGGAGAGAGAGAGAGAGAGGAGAGAGAATTGGAAGATAGGAGACCAGGAGGGGAGAGAAAGAAAGTGAAGGAAAGAGATAGAGGAAGGGGAAGGGTAGGGAAGGGAGAGATAGAGAGAAAGATAAGGAACGAGAAAGAAACGAGAGTGAGGAAGGAGACGATGAGAGAGAAGAGAGAGAGAAGGAAGGAGGAGACGAGACGAGAGAGAGGGAAGGAAAAAGGAGGGAGAGGAGGAAGGAGGGGGGAGGGATAAAATTTTTTTTTTCTTTTTTTGGGAGGAGAGCATAGAGGACGGAGTGTGGAGGGATAAAATGGGAGAGAGGTGGAGATAGAGAGAAAAGGTGGGGTGGAGAGAGAGAGAGAGAGAGAGAGAGAGAGAGAGAGAGAGAGAGAGAGACGACAGTAAAAGAGAGAGAGAGAAAAAAAGAGGCAGTCAGACAAAGATTGCAAAGCTGCACATTGCAATTGAGACAAACAATAACTCGCTTTATATACTCTTCCCAATATTACCCTTAAGTTTAAACTGTATGCCAACTGATGGCTTCTTTCGCGCGAGCAACATGGCGGAAGACAATCACTGTGTTGCATATACTAGAAAAAGGTCTGTTTCTGCTCAATTGCAGAGAGAGAGAGAGAGAGGCAATTAGTTGCAATATTTTGTTCTGCAATTAGCACCGGGGCTCGAACTTTCTTTGGGAATGAGTCACGACTATGTTTTGTATAAATACACACATATGTATATATTTATACACACGTACGTATGTATATAATCTATATACATATGTGTGTGTGTGCACGTACGTGCGTGTGAATTTCTGTCAGTCATACACAAGTGACTTTTATTTTATATTTGCATTTTCTTTTATAATTCTCAGTTATTAAACGACACATTAGTATTATATATACAACTAATCATAGGATTTTTACTCAATACTTTTGATATATATATATATATATACGTATATATGTATTATATATATATATATGTGATGTATGTGTATAATATATATATATATTATATATATATATATATATATATATATTATATATATTATATATATAGAGTTTGGATGCAAATCTCATAAAACATAGATTTATAAGTATCCATCTCATTCTGTCTTTTAATTAAGACTTCAGTTTAAGGTAAGTCTCCTCTTGAAGGCTCTTCTCAGGATTAATAAACTCCTTGAAAGTATGACGTCACGCTGAAATTAAGACGACATCAGCTTAATAAATACAATACGCAGACATTTGGTATGTTTGATAATTGGAGGATGGATGATCAACATACCAATTTGCAGCCCTCTAGGCTCGGTAGCTTTTAAGAAGTTGCGACGGAGAGAAAAAGTGCTGACGTACAGATAAATAGCCATCTCAGTATAGTTTCCTTTTACAGAAAACTAAAATGCCAGCGACGCAGAATAAACACACTTTATGCAATGAAGGACTGAAGGATCTAAAAGCGTCTTTCTTGGGAGACACTGGTGAACTTCCAAGAGAGAGAGAGAGAGAGAGAGAGAGAGAGCATCTCGGTTTACGTACTCGCAAAGAGCTTGCAGAAACTTTGTGTCGTAATTCTCCGTTGTCGCGTTAGTTCGCTCACTTGTTTCTTTAAAGGGATTTGAGGGACTTCCAAGAGAGAGAGAGAGAGAGAGAGAGAGAGAGAGAGAGAGAGAGAGAGAGAGAGAGAGTACTTTTATGTTAAAGTGAGGCAAATCTGTCTTATTTATTTTCAATTATGCAAAGTAAATATTTAAAAATGCCACAAAAAAGGATAATACAATAATACATATTTACCAAAAGTTCGATGACGAGAGAGAGAGAGAGAGAGAGAGAGAGAGAGAGAGAGAGAGAGAGTACTTTTATGTTAAAGTGAGGTAAATCTGTCTTATTTATTTTCAATTATGCAAAATAAATATTTAAAAATGCCACAAAAAAGGGTAATACAATAATGTATATTTGCCGAAAGTTCGATGACGAGAGAGAGAGAGAGAGAGAGAGAGAGAGAGAGAGAGAGAGAGAGAGAGAAATACTTTTATGATAAATTAAGGTAAATCAGTCTTATTTATTTTCAAATGCAAAATAATAATAACAAATGCCACAAAAACGTGGATAACATTTTTACTGAAAGTTCGGGGACGAGAGAGAGAGAGAGAGAGAGAGAGAGAGAGAGAGATTACCCTTACTCAATTATGTGAGAAAGCAGGTCGAAGGCAAATCAAGTCTTATTGAAATGAGGAAATCAAGCATAACAGATAAGATAACTTTTGATACGTAAATAACTCAAGAATAAACAAGGGATATAATCAAATAAAAGTGAGCCTCAGATAAACGAAGATTAAACCTCAAAAATTAAGCAAAACGGACAGGACGAACAACCAACCAAAAAAAAAAAAAAATTAAGTAAGCAATCAACAATGACGAATAAAACGAAAGCGAAATTTTTTTCTTAAAAGCAGAATCTGAACGTCTTATCACGAGCTCAAGTGGGAGGAGGGTGGGGGGCGGTGTGGGCGGGGGCGGGAGTGGCTTGTGGGGGGGGGAGAGAAGATGGCCAAGAAGAAAAACGAGACGCGTACCTGTCGGAACGAGAAGTCCCGTGATTCGTCAGGAGTCCCGCCGAGCGAAGGGGGATTTCGTCGACTCATTTGGGGAATTGCTTTAAATATCAAGCGGTAAAAATGGAAAGGGGAGAAATGCCTTTAAACTACACAAGATGATTCGACAGGTTATTCCTTTCGAAAGTAGCGAGGAACGGCTTCTGTGGAACTTTCTTTGACGCGTGATTTCGAGGACGGCGTCCAGAATTTGGGAGAAAACGTATCAGGTTGAGTTGTTGTTTTGGTTATTTATTTATTTATTATTTTTGCTTTAGATAAAAATTTTCCAATAAACGTCTCCAGTTGAGTTGCGTTAAATTTTTTTTCAAGTTGTTAATGAAGCCGAGTGTGCTATTTTTGTTTAAATTTAGATAAATAAAAACTTCCAATCAATGTCTCCAGTTGAGTTGTGCTTATTTTTTTTTTTCAAGTATACCTAATGAATTTCCAATAAACGTCTCCAGCTGAGTTGTATTTATTTTTTTCAAATTTAGTCATTAAAAAAAAAGGCTTCATGGAAAGATCACAAAAAAAAAATATATATATATCAGTCCTGGAAAAGATCCTTTCCAGCATTTTATTTTTAAGCTTAGCAGCATTAAACTAAAAAAGAAGGACTAATGTGAAGATCATTAAAAAAGAAAAAAAAAGTTCTGGAAAAGATACTTAAAAAAATTTTTGTTTTCGAGTACCAGAGAGAGCGAAAACAAAATAAAAAATAAAAAAATCAACCCTGGAAAAGATACTCTCCAAAAACATTTTTTTCAGGCACAGATGCATTGAAAAAAAAATTTTATGGAAAAATACAAAATAAAAAAAATGTGGAAAAGATACTTTTCAGCATTTAAAAAAAAAAACTTTATGGGAAGATCAATAAAAAAATAAAATCCCCCGAGAACTTTGGGAAATCGAAAACGCTAATTAAAATAATTTTTTAAAATAATGTTGAAACTTTCTCTTTGAATTTTCTTTCTCTTTTCGAGATTCTAACGAAAAAAAGATGATTTAGCGACGAACCAAAGAGCTAATTCATTTTTCATGCCGAGGCCGATGGGGGTGGGGGGGAATATTCACTGCTCGTATCTCCCTCTCGGCCAAAAGAAGATATGATGAGAGAATTTAATAATAATAATAATAATAATAATAATAATAATAATAATAATAATAATAATAATATAATAATAATAATAATAAATAGAAGTCTGAATTTATTGTTTAAACTTCAATCATTTTAAAACTGAATATAATAATAATAATAATAATAATAATAATAATAATAATAATAATAATAATAATAATAATAATAATAATAATAATAATACAAGGTACAAGAGAGGGGACTAAACAACACAATAGAAGATGTAAAACAGAGGCTTAAGGCCAAAGCACATAAGATCCAACGGTACATGAACAGGAATAAGGGATACCAACAGAACAAACTATTCGGAACCAACCAGAAAAGACTATACAGCCAACTAAGGGGGGAAGACAACCACCCAGAAATTCCTGAAGCCGAACCAAGTAAGAGACTCTGGGAAAACATATGGAGTAATCCGGTATCACACAACAAACATGCAACATGGCTCCAGGAAGTCAAGGAAGAAGAAACAGGGAGAATAAAACAAAGATTCACAGAGATCACGACAGACACAGTCAGACACCAACTAAAGAAAATGCCAAACTGGAAAGCCCCAGGTCCCGATGAAGTCCATGGATACTGGCTCAAAAACTTCAAGGCCCTACACCCACGAATAGCAGAACAACTCCAGCATTGTATCTCAAATCACCAAGCACCCAAATGGATGACCACAGGAAGAACATCCTTAGTACAAAAAGACAAGAGTAAGGGAAATATAGCCAGTAACTACAGGCCTATCACCTGCCTACCAATAATGTGGAAGTTACTAACAGGTATCATCAGTGAAAGGCTATACAATTACTGAGAGGAGACAAACACCATCCCCCACCAACAGAAAGGCTGCAGAAGGAAGTGTAGGGGCACAAAAGACCAGCTCCTCATAGACAAAATGGTAATGAAGAACAGTAGGAGAAGGAAAACCAACCTAAGCATGGCATGGATAGACTATAAGAAAGCCTTCGACATGATACCACACACATGGCTAATAGAATGCCTGAAAATATATGGGGCAGAGGAAAACACCATCAGCTTCCTCAAAAATACAATGCGCAACTGGAATACAATACTTACAAGCTCTGGAATAAGTCTAGCAGAGGTTAATATCAGGAGAGGGATCTTCCAGGGCGACTCACTGTCCCCGCTACTCTTCGTAGTAGCCATGATTCCCATGACAAAAGTACTACAGAAGATGGATGCCGGGTACCAACTCAAGAAAAGAGGCAACAGAATTAACCATCTGATGTTCATGGACGACATCAAGCTGTATGGTAAGAGCATCAAGGAAATAGATACCCTAATCCAGACTGTAAGGATTGTATCTGGGGACATCAGGATGGAGTTTGGAATAGAAAAATGTGCCTTAGTCAACATACAAAAAGGCAAAGTAACGAGAAATGAAGGGATAAAGCTACCAGATGGGAGCAACATCAAACACATAGATGAGACAGGATACAAATACCTGGGAATAATGGAAGGAGGGGATATAAAACACCAAGAGATGAAGGAAACGATCAGGAAAGAATATATGCAGAGACTCAAGGCGATACTCAAGTCAAAACTCAACGCCGGAAATATGATCAAAGCCATAAACATATGGGCAGTGCCAGTAATCAGATACAGCGCAGGAATAGTGGAATGGACGAAGGCAGAACTCCGCAGCATAGATCAGAAAACCAGGAAACATATGACAATACACAAAGCACTACACCCAAGAGCAAATACGGACAGACTATACATAACACGAAAGGAAGGAGGGAGAGGACTACTAAGTATAGAGGACTGCGTCAACACCGAGAACAGAGCACTGGGGCCATATCTGAAAACCAGTGAAGACGAGTGGCTAAAGAGTGCATGGGAAGAAGGACTAATAAAAGTAGACGAAGACCCAAAAATATACAGAGACAGGAGAATGACAGACAGAACGAGATGGACTGGCACAACAAACCAATGCACGGACAATACATGAGACAGACTAAAGAACTAGCCAGCGATGACACATGGCAATGGCTATAGAGGGGAGAGCTAAAGAAGGAAACTGAAGGAATGATAACAGCGGCACAAGATCAGGCCCTAAGAACCAGATATGTTCAAAGAACGATAATCACGCAAAGATCCTCTGGGACTATGGTATCAGGACGGATAGGGTGATACGTGCAAACAGACCAGACGTGACGTTGATTGACAAAGTCAAGAAGAAAGTATCACTCATTGATGTCGCAATACCATGGGACACCAGAGTTGAAGAGAAGAGAGGGAAAAAATGGATAAGTATCAAGATCTGAAAATAGAAATAAGAAGGATATGGGATATGCCAGTGGAAATCGTACCTATAATCATAGGAGCACTAGGCACGAACCCAAGATCCCTGAAAAGGAATCTAGAAAAACTAGAGGCTGAAGTAGCTCCGGGCCTCATGCAGAGGAGTGTGATCCTAGAAACGGCACACATAGTAAGAAAAGTGATGGACTCCTAAGGAGGCATGATGCAACCCGGAACCCCACGCTATAAATACCACCCAGTCGAATTGGAGGACTGTGATAGAGCAAAAAAAAAAAAAAAATAATAATAATAATAATAAATAGAAGTCTGAATTTATTGTTTAAACTTCAATAATTTTAAAACTGAATATAATAATAATAATAATAATAATAATAATAATAATAATAATAATAATAATAATAATAATAATAATAATAATATAATAATAATAATAATATAGAAGTCTGAATCTCTTTATTCTTCAATATTTTTTAAACTGAATATAACAACAACAATAATAATAAAAAAATAATAATAATATAATAATAATAATAATAATAATAATAATAATAATAATAATAATAATAATAAATAGAAGTCTGAATTTATTGTTTAAACTTCAATAATTTTAAAACTGAATATAATAATAATAATAATAATACTAATAATACTAATAATAATAATAATAATAATAATAATAATAATAATAATAATAATAATAATAATTAATAATAATAATAATAATAATAATAATAATAATAATAATAATAATAATAATAATAATAATATAGAAGCCTGAATCTCTTTTTTAAACTTTTATCACTATGGAACAACAAACGAAAAAGTAAAAGCACTGGAGACACTTACCTGAAATACAATAACATCAAACTATGAAATAATAATAATAATAATAATAATAATAATAATAATAATAATAATAATAATAATATAATAATAATAATAATAATAATAATAATAATAGAAGCTTACCTTTAAGAAAGTCATGTTGCCTCCCTGTCCAAGAGACAGAAAGAAATTAAGGGCAAGTTCCTTTTTGAAGCAAGGAATTGCCAAGTTGATCATTGTTACTATACGTTAAGAGTCTGAACAAGAAAACTGTTGAGGAATAGCACAGTACTGTTAATGGCAAGGCGAATGACTCCTAAACACCAACTAATGTGTTAATCCTAAATAGGTTTCTTTTCTGTATCTGGGTGCAACAATCTTTCTCTCTCTCTCTCTTTCATACTTATGTCTTTCCGGTATTGTGTGCGTGTTTGTATTTCCTTCTGTTTACAGGATAGGATGATAGAATTTAGGCCAAAGGCCAAGGGCTGGGACCCATGAGGTCATTCAGGGCTGTTCTCCTGCATATAAGATATGAGCTCTGCACCATAGTCACGACTTAACCGCCTGTGGAGTTTTGGATAACTGATTTCCCGTTTGCATATCATTCGCTCATTTCCCATTTGGCAAACAAGATGTGTTCAAAGTTCTTCAAACAAGAACTTTCCTTCTATAAAACTATTCCATAATAATAATAATAATAATAATAATAATAATAATAATAATAATAATAATAATAATAATAATAATAATAATAATATGTGGCGCCGTGGAGGAGTGGGTTAGGTCCTCAATGGACTTAAGTCAAGTTAAGCAACATTGGGGCTGGTCAGTCGTTGGATGGGTGACCGCTCTCCTCGGCGTTGATTCCTTGGGAAAGGATCTTTACCATAATTTCCCCAGTCTACTCAGCTGTAAATGAGTACCTATCCCTGATGGGGTAGGGTCCGGCTATGGGTTAAATAGCAAAACTCAGCAATGATGGAAAGAAATGAAGGAATAAACGACAACGACGTAAATGGAACCTCTGGCAACAGAGGAGCTTCGTCCGGCAACCAGGTATTCAACCCAATTGAAGGGGAAGACGGTCAGGTACTTGGAGGTCGTCATCCAGCAACTGATCACCACAACGAAAGTAATCAACAGCCTGAGATTGGAGCTACAGAAGCAAAAAAGGAAGAAATGGACAAGAGAAGAAAATAAGGAAATATGGAGATGCTACATCAGAAGCAACCCGACGGAGAGAGGATATAGAAGAAGATTGGTCAACATCTGGAATGAGAGGAATAACACCCCCCAAACAGAGCAGAGGCTGGCAGACCAAGCAAGGAACATAAAGAAAAACAACTGGCTCTCCCCAACAGAAAGAGAAGAACTGGAAAGGGAAATGTCACACGACAACGAATTACACAACGAATGCCACAGAAGACGACAGGGAGGATGAGGTATCAAACAACGACACACGAAGAAACACCGACGAAGTAACAGAGAGGACGGAATGGGTAGAAAAGATTAGACAATGGATGGAGCCAGATACAGAGAGAACAAAGATCCCCTCCATGAAAGCCTACAACACCAAGAAATTAAGGGAGAAAGCAAGTGAGGTCAATGAAATAATGGGCATAATACACACCACCAGTATCACAGAAACAAATAACTTGGTATATGCAGGAGCAAGATTAGTAGCAGAACTGATGGGGATTCGAACACCAACACCACCAGCACAACCAACGAAACAAAAACCAAAACAGCAACCTCCTTGGAAAAGGCGCCTGGAAAAGCAAATCAAAGTGATGAGATCTGACTTGAGTAAACTGAAAGAGATGGCAGAAAACAAGGGAGGAACTCAACGAGAAATACAAAGTACAAGAGAGGGGACTAAACAACACAATAGAAGATGTAAAACAGAGGCTTAAGGCCAAAGCACATAAGATCCAACGGTACATGAACAGGAATAAGGGATACCAACAGAACAAACTATTCGGAACCAGCCAGAAAAGACTATACAGCCAACTAAGAGGGGAAAACAACCACCCAGAAATTCCTGAAGCCGAACCAAGTAAGAGACTCTGGGAAAACATATGGAGCAATCCGGTATCACACAACAAACATGCAACATGGCTCCAGGAAGTTAAGGAAGAAGAAACAGGGAGAATAAAACAAAGATTCACAGAGATCACGACAGACACAGTCAGACACCAACTAAAGAAAATGCCAAACTGGAAAGCCCCAGGTCCCGATGAAGTCCATGGATACTGGCTCAAAAACTTCAAGGCCCTACACCCACGAATAGCAGAACAACTCCAGCATTGTATCTCAAATCACCAAGCACCCAAATGGATGACCACAGGAAGACATCCTTAGTACAAAAAGACAAGAGTAAGGGAAATATAGCCAGTAACTACAGGCCTATCACCTGCCTACCAATAATGTGGAAGTTACTAACAGGTATCATCAGTGAAAGGCTATACAATTACCTAGAGGAGACAAACACCATCCCCCACCAACAGAAAGGCTGCAGAAGGAAGTGTAGGGGCACAAAAGACCAGCTCCTCATAGACAAAATGGTAATGAAGAACAGTAGGAGAAGGAAAACCAACCTAAGCATGGCATGGATAGACTATAAGAAAGCCTTCGACATGATACCACACACATGGCTAATAGAATGCCTGAAAATATATGGGGCAGAGGAAAACACCATCAGCTTCCTCAAAAATACAATGCGCAACTGGAATACAATACTTACAAGCTCTGGAATAAGTCTAGCAGAGGTTAATATCAGGAGAGGGATCTTCCAGGGCGACTCACTGTCCCCACTACTCTTCGTAGTAGCCATGATTCCCATGACAAAAGTACTACAGAAGATGGATGCCGGGTACCAACTCAAGAAAAGAGCAACAGAATTAACCATCTGATGTTCATGGACGACATCAAGCTGTATGGTAAGAGCATCAAGGAAATAGATACCCTAATCCAGACTGTAAGGATTGTATCTGGGGACATCAGAATGGAGTTTGGTATAGAAAAATGCGCCTTAATCAACATACAAAAAAGCAAAGTAACGAGAACTGAAGGGATAAAGCTACCAGATGGGAGCAACATCAAACACATAGATGAGACAGGATACAAATACCTGGGAATAATGGAAGGAGGGGATATTAAACACCAAGAGATGAAGGACACGATCAGGAAAGAATATATGCAGAGACTCAAGGCGATACTCAAGTCAAAACTCAATGGAGGAAATATGATCAAAGCCATAAACACATGGGCAGTGCCAGTAATCAGATACAGCGCAGGAATAGTGGAATGGACGAAGGCAGAACTCCGCAGCATAGATCAGAAAACCAGGAAACATATGACAATACACAAAGCACTACACCCAAGAGCAAATACGGACAGACTATACATAACACGAAAGGAAGGAGGGAGAGGACTACTAAGTATAGAGGACTGCGTCAACACCGAGAACAGAGCACTGGGGCAATATCTGAAAACCAGTGAAGACGAGTGGCTAAAGAGTGCATGGGAAGAAGGACTAATAAAAGTAGACGAAGACCCAGAAATAAACAGAGACAGGAGAATGACAGACAGAACAGAGGAATGGCACAACAAACCAATGCACGGACAATACATGAGACAGACTAAAGAACTAGCCAGCGATGACACATGGCAATGGCTACAAAGGGGAGAGCTAAAGAAGGAAACTGAAGGAATGATAACAGCGGCACAAGATCAGGCCCTAAGAACCAGATATGTTCAAAGAACGATAGATAGAAATAACATCTCTCCCATATGTAGGAAGTGCAATACGAAAAATGAAACCATAAACCACATAGCAGCGAATAATGCCCGGCACTTGCACAGAACCAGTACAAAAAGAGGCATGATTCAGTGGCAAAAGCCCTCCACTTGAGCCTGTGCAAGAAACATCAGCTACCTTGCAGTAATAAGTGGTACGAGCACCAACCTGAGGGAGTGATAGAAAACGATCACGCAAAGATCCTCTGGGACTATGGTATCAGGACGGATAGTATGATACGTGCAAACAGACCAGACGTGACGTTGATTGACAAAGTCAAGAAGAAAGTATCACTCATTGATGTCGCAATACCATGGGACACCAGAGTTGAAGAGAAAGAGAGGGAGGATATAAGTATCAAGATCTGAAAATAGAAATAGAAGGATATGGGATATGCCAGTGGAAATCGTACCCATAATCATAGGAGCACTAGGCACGATCCCAAGATCCTTGAAAAGGAATCTAGAAAAACTAGAGGCTGAAGTAGCTCCGGGCCTCATGCAGAAGAGTGTGATTCTAGAAACGGCACACATAGTAAGAAAAGTGATGGACTCCTAAGGAGGGCAGGATGCAACCCGGAACCCCACACTATAAATACCCACCCAGTCGAATTGGAGGACTGTGATAGAGCAAAAAAAAAAAAAAAAAAAAAAAAAAAAAATAATAAAATAGATAATAAATAAATAGAAAAGTCTGAATTTTATTGTTTAAACTTCAATCATTTTAAAACTGAATATAATAATAATAATAATAATAATAATAATAATAATAATAATAATAATAATAATAAATAGAAGTCTGAATTTATTGTTTAAACTTCAATAATTTTAAAACTGAATATAATAATAATAATAATGATAATAATAATAATAATAATATAGAAGTCTGAATCTCTTTATTCTTCAATAATTTTTAAACTGAATATAACAACAACAATAATAATAATAATAATAATAATAATAATAATAATAATAATAATAATAATAATAATAATAATAATAATAATAATAATAATAAATAGAAGTCTGAATTTATTGTTTAAACTTCAATAATTTTAAAACTGAATATAATAAACTTCACTAATTTTAAAACTGAATACAATAATAATAATAATAATAATAATAATAATAATAATAATAATAATAATAATAATAATAATAATATAGAAGCCTGAATCTCTTTTTTAAACTTTTATCACTATGGAACAACAAACGAAAAAGTAAAAGCACTGGAGACACTTACCTGAAATACAATATCATCAAACTATGAAAGAATAATAATAATAATAATAATAATAATAATAATAATAATAATAATAATAATAATAATAATAATAATAGAAGCTTACCTTTAAGAAAGTCATGTTGCCTCCCTGTCCAAGAGACAGAAAGAAATTAAGGGCAAGTTCCTTTTTGAAGCAAGGAATTGCCAAGTTGATCATTGTTACTATACGTTAAGAGTCTGAACAAGAAAACTGTTGAGGAATAGCACAGTACTGTTAATGGCAAGGCGAATGACTCCTAAACACCAACTAATGTGTTAATCCTAAATAGGTTTCTTTTCTGTATCTGGGTGCAACAATCTTTCTCTCTCTCTCTCTTTCATACTTATGTCTTTCCGGTATTGTGTGCGTGTTTGTATTTCCTTCTGTTTACAGGATAGGATGATAGAATTTAGGCCAAAGGCCAAGGGCTGGGACCCATGAGGTCATTCAGGGCTGTTCTCCTGCATATAAGATAAGAGCTCTGCACCATAGTCACGACTTAACCGCCTGTGGACTTTTGGATAACTGATTTCCCGTTTGCATATCATTCGCTCATTTCCCATTTGGCAAACAAAATGTGTTCAAAGTTCCTCATACAAGAACTTTCCTTCTATAAAACGCTTCCATAAGTCATTAGTTTCAATATCAGTTGGGATGTCCTTGGAAATTCAGTGTCAAATGACATCTTTATTAGACCGCTGTTTTAATTACCTTTGCAATACTTTTTACATAATTCTATTTTACTTAAATTACTCATCTATAATTCAGTTCACTTTTTCAACCAACATATGCCATTTAGATGTCGAGCCGATTACTACACAAGCACTTATCGATCGAGTTTCATAACTACTATCGTTGGTTATTGTTAGTGGGTGGATTTTTCGTGGCATTTCGAGACGCTAAATGCCAAACGTCACTCTCTGTACTGCTATTGCTAGTTTGTAGGTATAAACTATTACCTGGTCCGATCAACTGCCATTTTAAACCTCAAGGTAAATCCTTATCTCTTTTCTTGTCATCGAGGTTGCGCAACTGTTTAACTGAAGACATAGCTTATGCCTGATTTGCTGATCTGTCAAATAATTTCACAGGTCAGTTATCCAAATACTTTTCATCAGACTAGACTCTAGCAAAACAAAGTCATAATGAACATGGCACGCTTATGTCATTTCACCCACCTCATTGTTCCCTGGCCCCTCAAAGTAAGACCACCTTGACGTGGTGAAGGGGCTCTTGAACCCCTGGAATTTGTTCCCGGGTTTGAGTCCAAGAGTCTCATGTATTTAAAATATTAGAAATGTTTTGGAGTAATTTTGTGGAATTTTCCACTTTTTGATTTGGAGTAATTTTGTGGAATTTTCCACTTTTTGAAAAATTTTACTGCTTAGGTGAGTCTGAGAAGGGATCGTGCTTGGAAGGGGTTTGCATTCAAAGCTAATTGTGGGAGTTGTGGTGGTTGAGTCGCCACCCGATATGGTTTGGGCTTGAGAGATAGTGATGGGATTTTCCTATTGCCATCTTGAGGGCGGAACCATCTCCAGGGATCAGCCCATCGGAATACAGGGGGGACTGGTGCTTGGGGATGGGACTCCTGGCTTCTGTGCGGAAGCCCACCAATACGTTTGGAGTGGGGAGTCTGTCCCCATTAGTGGGGGCAGAACTCCCAGCAGGCAGATTGGCTTATACCTGGGCCACTGCAAGCATATTGATGCTATCCCGAAAGGGTAGGGTATGGGGTGGACTATTGGGAATCAACTCTCACTTGTGCCATTGGTGGAGAATGTGAATACCTGACTGATCCACGATACTTTCTTGATAAAACCAAGCAGTTTTGGGTGTGTGGGTGAGCCGGTTTGTGTGAGGTGGTCTGGTGTGTGCGAGCTTAGTATCCTGGGATCGCTTTGTGGGCTTGTACGGTTTGTTGGAGTGGGGAGTTTGGGCATTAGAGGCTGCCTTGATTTCCCTTTCTGATGTGCTATTGGGGTCTCGGTGGGGCTCTTGGATGTTGGGTGCGCACTTTTTGGACTTCTGAATATGAACCGGCATTATTCTATGGATCTGGACAAAAGTTTTCCCTCCCCTGGATCCGACGACTTACTGGCACTGGCAACGACTTCTGGCTTGAAGATGGATATGAGCTCGGCTATCGGACAGAACCAAACACTGAGACACCAGGGTGTTAGTAAATCTGGTGGATTTGATCCTAATAATAGAGTCCTTCATTGCACAAATATAAACTTGTCATTAGATTATGAGTGTTTGTACAGTGTAATGAAACAATTTGGTAAAGTGGAAAGAATGAAATTAGTTCTGGAAAAAGACAAAGCAGTCATTTTCTGCTTATGTTAAATTTTCCTCACCCTTGGAAGCTAGTGAGGCACAACAAAGACTCCATGGCCACATTCTTAATGATTCGGTTCTTAGCACGAAAGTGTTTTCAGTGAAAAATTTAAATGATGAGCCATTTGATTTTATCCCTAAGAACGAAGAACATGGACCAGCCCCATGTACCAGAGCGCTTCCTACCCCTATATGGCATGTTGCTAGCTACAAGGAGGGAGAAAAATTTTTTATAAAGGTTGCTGAATGTATCGAGAGCAAGGTAGGTTCCATTCCCATTGGAAACTTGAAGCGTTATGGAAAGAACTTGCTAATAAAAGCTGGCAATGAAACCCAAGCAATTTTGCTATCGAATTTTAAACCTCCTGAAAGTGGAAATATCGAATGTATTGCATCGCATAGATTCTTTAACACACTGAAAGGGGTAGTATACTCAAAAGACCTGCATGTTTTTGAAGAGTAGGAGATTCTCCATCGATGTCCTCCTTGTGCATCTCACGTAAAAAAACTTGGAGGGGATGCAGCTATCCTTTTAACCTTCTCTTCCAGTTACCTACCTGATACTATCATTGTTGGCCATGAGAGGATGCAGGTTAAGATATAAAAGAAATCCTAAACAGTGTCGCAAATGTTTTGAATATGGCCACATTCAAAACTCGTGTGAAAACAACAAAAGATGTTCTGTGTGCTCTGCAGAGCATGATAATTTTGATGAGTGTGTAGCAGCCCAATACTGCTTTCAATGTAAGGGTGATCACTCTCCAAATTCTAGGACTTGCCTCAGATACAGATTTGAAGAAGATGTATTGGCAGTGACTGACAATGAACATGTCAGCATTAGCGAAGCAAAGCGTGTGGTAATGGGGGCAAACAAAAGTGCCAACTCTACCTATGCTTCAGTAATAAAACTTATGAAAAGTTCCAGCAATGTAAGGCAACCAATAACTGCATCTGATAATAGGCATCACATACCTGCTACTCCATGGACTGTAAATAATGAAAATCCCTAATCTGTCAAGAAATTTTCATCTTCTAGTGCCTTGGAGTCCAACACCAAAAGTTGTACTTCAAGAAGTACAAAAAACTCACCTACCAAAGTCAATACAAAGGTGACTAATATGATAGTTGCAGGCTCACCTCCCCAAAACAGGGAGCCAAAATCAATTAATAATTCAGGAAGCTGTTCCAAAAACACTTCCAACAAGAATAAGCCAAGGTACCAATCCCAATTAGATAGAGCTACTTCAGAGCCATCAATTGTCACAGCCACAAACAAAAATGAAAACAAAACTATAATTACAACCACCAAGAAGCGCACAAGGAATACATCTCCAAATAATGATGGCTTTAAAATAAAAACCTAAAATGGGTTCAGTGTTTTGGAAGAGATCTCTCCACCTAGAAAGGTGGTTCCAAAAGCAGTTTCAGCCCAAAAACATACGAGTTCTGATCAGTCTTGCCGCCCTAAGACAAATGAACCTTGTGATTCGCAAAATCACAGTAGAAATTCTGATCAGAATCAATACCAGAAATATGATCAGCCAAAAACTCTAAATTCCAATTCAAATGAAAAGGGATTAAAGAAACAGTCACTTATAAAGGAGAACTTTCCTCTCCGCACTAGGAATAGTACTTCCCCTCTAAGGAGTGGGAAGTAGCTCTTTTTACCACCTTAACATTCATGTTCGATATCCTTCAGTGGAACTGTAAAGGTCTCAGAGCCCGTGCAGAAGACCTTAAAGTCTTAATTCATGAATTCAATCCAGGGATTATATACCTACAGGAGACAATGTTAGGTAACTCGCCTTATAATACTGGACTAAATTATTCAATATTTAACTCCTCTACCCCAAGTGGTGGTTGAGCCCATGGAGGTGCTGCAATTATTGTTAATAAAGCTCTGCAGCACTCCATAATACAATTAATTAAGTTTCCAGCGCCAAGAATTTTCTCGAGAATTTAAAAAACTTAGGAATTCTGAAATGATTCTGGAATTCGATTCAGGAAAATCTGAACCATACAAATACAGGTTTTCCTTGATAGAATTACGGGAGGCGCTCTCCTCTAGTGAATCCACAACTCCAGGTGAGGAAACAATCATATACGAAATGCTTAAACATCTCCCAGACGATGCCAAAAAATATTTACTGAAGATTATAAACAAAATATGGGAAACTGGAATTTTACCCAACGACTGGAAAATATCCATAGTTGTTCCAATTAAAAAGCCTAATAAAGATGCTTCCCTAGCCACCAGCTATAGACCAATAGCTCTAACCAGCTGTGTGTGTAAGCTGATGGAGAAAATGATAAATACTAGACTAGTTTGGCACTTAGAAACTAAAGGATTAATATCATCTTTTCAATTTGGTTTCAGGAAAAACCGCTCCACCCTTGATCCGTTGCTGAGGCTGACCAACCAAATCCAGCAAGGATTCGCCAAACAACGTCAGACCATCGGAGTATTTTTTGACCTCGAAAAAGCATATGACACAGCCTGGAGAATTGGCATCATGAAAAAATTGCACAAGATGGGCATATGTGGAAGAATGATCAGATTTATATATTCCTTTTTAACGGACAGATTTTTTTAGGTAAATGTGGGAAACTTTCTCCCAACCTTTTGTGCAGGAGGAAGGAGTTCCCCAAGGAAGCATTTTAAGTGTAACACTCTTTTCAGTGGCAATAAATAGTGTGGTTGAAAAAATCTTGCCTCCAGTTAAATGCTCACTTTTTGTTGATGACCTTGCAATATACTGCACAGGATATGATTCCAAAACAGTTGCAGTAAGATTTACCAGATGCCGGCGTGTGGAAGAAGTTCCCACACTTAGTTTAAAAGGATCTATCATTCCTTATGAAAGTGAAGTAAAATTTCTGGGGATGATTATTGACCACAAATTAACATGGGCCAGCCACATAAATGCCCTAAAGATTAATGTAGAAAAATCTTTGAATATTTTAAAGGTTGTTTGTGGTTTTAGTTGGGGGCTGATAAAAAATCCCTTTTGAGGCTATATGACTCGCTGTGTCGCTCCAAGCTAGACTATGGCTGTCATATCTATTCCTCAGCTTGTAAAACCAGGCTAAAGGAATTGGATGTTGTACAGAACATGGGGTTGAGAATATGCTCAGGGGCTTTTAGAACTTCTCCTGTTGAAAGCATATACATCGACACAGATCATCTTCCCATAGATCTAAGAAGGCAAGAGCTAGGGTTGCGATACGTGGCTATAATGAAAAGTGCTCCCAAAAATCCCTCCTTTCAAGTACTTGAGGAAAAAGACTCGCTGAATTTCTCTGGTACAAGAGCTTCAAAACCATTCCAAATTCGACTGAACGAGGATGTTAGGGATAACCATCTCAAATCCCAGAAAGTCCTGGAAGTAAAAGATCCTTTAAATTCTCCATGGCTTATTCCTGAAGCATTAGTATGCAAGAAATCATTTAAGAAGAAGGATTGTACTGAAGAAGAGATTAGGGGAAAATTCTTAGAGCACGACGTTACCCATGCTAAATATGTGAAGATTTATACAGATGGATCAAAGTCAGATAGTGGTGTTGGGTGTGCTGTTATCTTTGGTGATACAGCATATACAGCTAAATTACCTGACTTTGCATCAGTATTTACTGCCGAATTAACAGCCGTAGTCTCTGCCCTAGATTTAGTTCTTCAAAGTAGTGACACTAATTTTGTCTTATACTCGGATTCTAAAAACACTTTAGAAGCTATCAAAAGATTTAATAGCTTTCATCCGTTAATCCAAAAACTTCAGAAGTCGTTTTTTCGTATATACTGTCTGCGTAAGTCAGTCTCTTTCTGTTGGGTTCCTTCTCACATGGGGATTTACGGAAACGAGACTGCAGACAGGGAAGCAAAAGCTGCTAGCGCTTTGCCAGAAACAACCTTCAGGAAAGTGCCTCATACAGACCTAAAAAGTCCTATTAGGTCTTATGTATTAAATGGCAAGAAAGGTGGACTTCTCCTCTTCTTGCCAATAATAGTAAGTATAGAAGTATTAGGAAAAATATACTGCAGTGACCTTCGTCATTAAGGATTGGGCACACTTATTTAACCCATCAGTTTATTTTAGAAGGAAGCAGCCCACCAATGTGCTTACTGCGACGAGATGCTAACAGTGGAGCACATTCTGATGGTTTGCCCCAGATATTTTAACCCAAGGGAAAGATATTTCCAGGGTAAATCCCTCTCAAATATCTTGGGAGATGAAGCAGAAATTTCTGCTCTCGTCTCCTTTTTAAAGTGTATAAATTTTATTTTATAATATTTAGATAATTATTTATATATCATACAGATTTTTAAAGACATTAAACTATTTTTAATATATATTACGCCATTCATTAAACTTCATATTTTTATTTTATTTATTAGTCACATCTAATTTTATGAATCATCTCTTTCACTAATCCATTTACAATAATTCAACTTATTTAACCTTTACTACGGCGCTGAATGGCTTTCTTAGCCCCAGTGCCTGGGTTAGCCCTAAATATCATACATCCATCCATCACTGTTCTCTGTGCATCATACGTATTGAAAGCTATTTTTTAAATGGCAACATTTATTTTTTCAATTACATGTGACAATTCAGTCTAATGCTTTCAGGAACCTAAATCGATTTCATAACACTTTTTATTTTTACAAGATCGTGATACCCTCAATGTTTCAAATCTACTTCAGATATTTGCCTCCCTGATTAGCATATGGTTGTTCGTGAACGTTTTCATCTTTTTCCTTTCATCAGTTCCGTCGTGTTCTCTACGTTGAAACCTTATGAGCAATGATTCAAACAATTCAAAATTAAACATTTGGCATACTTTTCTTATAAATTAGTTACTTGCTACAAGCCTACAATTCACTATGGTTTTTGGATGACTGAAGGGCAAAAATATCATTCTCCGGAATAATATGTCATGGGAGATTTTCCTCGGGACATTAATTACTTAATTGAATTAAAAAAAAATGTTCATACAACAAATTGCCTCGGAGATGGATAGGAGATTCTTGTCTCGGTTATGGATGAAGAAAATTCTGTTGTTATATCATGTCTTCTTTATTCCATTAGAATTTCCTACAGACGTCAATCTTTGTCCAGGACCGGGTCCTTTAAAAATAAAAAAAAAAATCCTTACTTAGTTTTTATATTTACAAAAATTAGAGCTGACATTGAAAAATTTTTAGATGGATACAGAGGCCTCTAAAACAAATTAGTTTAATGGCACTTTCACTTCCAAACTTATTATCAGATGTTGTAGTATTACAATTTTTTAAATTTTAATAACAACATTTCCTTCGTGGCTTTTGCTTATATATTATATTTATATAGATATATATATATATATAATAATATATATCTATATATATATATATATATATATTATATATATATACATATATATATATATATATATATATATATATACACTAATACATCCATATTCAGTTGTAGCTCTATACCAACATCATCTTCCTAGACATAATCTCTACCAAGGGAAGCAAGAAAGGCCTAACAAAAATATTCCTGTTTAATCCAGCTTTTCTTCAAGATCATTTGCCCAAATGTTTACTGTCATTATGAAATTAAAAAGTTGTTCATTTGGCAATTTTGCTTCATACTAATTCCAGTCTCTCTTTCTCTCTCTCGTGGGCCGTTTTAGTAACTTTTACATCATTTATATTCGAATACCAGTCTGTCTGTGCCTCTGTCGTGTAGACAGTTTTTGCAGTTTTTACTTAGTTTCTGTTCGAATTCCAGTCTCTCTCTCTCTCTTTATTGCTTCTTCCAATAAAGCCTCTGCTGTTTTGCCCTGTGGCATGTTTAACACTCACGGTTACGCCCGGCAGAATTGCCCACCGACCGCGCTCCCCGCCGATCACGCCCGCTTGTCTGAACAGGCCTTTAGGCTAGGCTACTGAGGTTATTTTAAAAAAATTATATGGCCTAAACTATTTTACAAAAACAGGCAAAATCGTTCGTATATCATGAATAATCTAGGCTAGGCCTTCTTGACACTGCATAGCCTAGTCTATATCGTCAACAGTCATGGAAATTTCCATGGTCACGATAAGGAAAATTTTGTCCACCTAGCCTTATGCCATCGGCTAGTGTGCATGCAATGTTGTTCTATTTTTCTTTATTCATATTTATTCTACTAATATACTAACAATTCAGTATTACTCCAAATCTTACCTCAATGGGAAGAAGAAATTCATGATAAATGGGAAGAATGGCGAAAATCCTCAGCCGTCTCTCCTAATCTCTACTTAAGCGGCATATTATACAGTGTCACCGAAACGAACATAGGAATGGTTCAGGCAGCGTTCTCAGGCATAAAGGGAAGAAAACACAAAACAAGGGTTGACTACACAGCTAGGTATACTTTCATTGATAAAAAAAATTTTCCTTTTCGTGGTTTTATAATTAATCTTACAGTAATAATTTAAAGACATTTCAGGATGGTGAATCAATTCGTAAATAACCAATATTAATTAATGAGTAACTTTCAACCGTCACAAATACTAATTCAGCAAATCCGTCCTTACCTTATTTGCTAGACCCAAGTTGGTTTTAAATAAGGTGGTTGCATCTGGAGTGAAGGAAATTTACTAATCGGCATTTCTTGCCTGCTTAGGCCTAGCCCACTTTACACTAGGGCTGTGCGTTGACGGAAAGCTTGTTGTAATTGTAAATTAATTGAAATGTAATTAATTACATATTTTAAAGTAATTGTAATTATTTGTTTTCTATAAATTTTAGTTGTAATTGTAATTTGATAATACGACCAGTAATTAGAATTGTAACTGTGGTTGACATAAAGCATAATGTAATTACTCCAAGCCTGACTGATGGAAGTTAGTCTGCTAAACAGACGAAGTAAGTTATACTACAGATATGACGTGTGTGACGTCACCTGCGGGAATATTTCTTGTTAAGCTATGAAAATGTACAAATTTCCTATATTTTTCTGATTTATGTGGCACAAGACACCATATGTTAAAATGCCAGCATAGTTAAAAAGACCGCATTCCCGCTTTCACTACTGAAAGACGACAAGCATGTTACTATAAACATGGAATGGACATGCGCGAAATCACTGTCCAGTATGCTGCCATTGCGAAGGGTGGAGAACTTTGTATCACAATGCTCACCTCGCCATATTGAAGTGTAATCTTTTAATTTTAAATGACAATATCTTGTCATCTATGAAATTTGTTGCATTAAGTTAACGTAAATTTAGTAGTATACATTATTGACTCTAGTAATTTGTTTACATGATAATGCATTTAAAATAGACCTAAAATTATTAGTATTAATAAGACTGACATTAATAAGTGATCTGTAAAAATAAATTATTCATATTAACAAGTGTTTATTTTTTTAGATAATGACTGATATAAGTAAGCAATAAGCATAAGGCAACATAATTACAATTCCATAGTGTCAAAGTGATATTGTTAATCCTGAGGTGACACAGACTGGATAACAAGGTGATAAGAACTAGGTAGTACATGAAATGCAAAGTCGAGTATAAAGACTTTGATACTTAAACGGATAGTAAATATAAGGGATTCAACAGGCTTTAGTGGCAAAATTTATTACACAACCCCGTGGCAAAGTCATGAAATCACTCAGTCTCAGCACATGCATGCATGATTATTTCTATCGTATGAGACATACTATGTGCTTCATTGTTAAGTGCTCTTCAAGAGCTTTTAACTGATGATAAATTTATTAAAATTTATTTTAAAAAATTTGGAACAATAAAGTAAAAAGGTGAAGCCAGGTAAATTGCATATCTAGATATCTTTACTTAAAACAGTGCAGCACCGTATTTTCTACACGCCTAATTATATGCATTTAAAAGGGATCTACAAGAGCTTTCCAATGAGCCTATATTTTATAAAATTGGTGGAAAATTAAGGACGACAGGGTGAAATATTAGCATCTGCAAGATTATGCTTTAATAGCTTAATTCAGCGTCATCTCCACCCTTTCCAATGGCGCCGCGCAGTGACAATTGATGTTAATACATTTATACGTGCATGTCCGTTCCATGTTTATGGTTCCATGATGACGAGCAATGTATAAATGGGGAGGAGCTTAGTGATGTCACTCATAGCTAGCTAATCAGGACAAATAAGTTTTTGATTTCAGCTTGTTTTATAGTTTTAAATAATTGTCAGTATCAGTATCAGGTGTGCAACAAAAAATCTAAACTTTCCTTTAAGTTTACAAGGCTATTTTTATTATCACAAAACTTGAAAAACAAATGTAAAAATCATATTTTGGTTTGTTACCATAGCGCTCTATGGGGATGACGCTACCTCTTTCTCTAGATACCTTGGCTAGACTCCCCACCTAACCTGAAAGGTGGGGGGACCCTAACCTAATGTTAGAAAATAATTGTTTCAGCTGAAATAATAGAATTGCAACCAAACCTAACCATAGTTACCTCAATATAATATGGGTGCAGGTGTGGCACAATATCATTCCCCCTTGACTGAAATCTCCCCCCCTCCCCCAAGGAAAATTAGCCTAGGATTGATTTCCCCTGGAATAAAAGCTGGCGCCGTTTTCCCCCAGGGGAATTTTAGACCTACTATGAGATTCAGCGCCTCTGTAACACGTTTTTTTGGACTTTGCTCCTTATCAAAGCATCAGATGTAGCTGAAAGTTGACATATGTATATTTTACAACCACACACACATTTTGGCAGCATTATCAATAACCTAAACCTGATAGTTTTAATTTTTATAGAGTAAAAATTATCCAGCCGATGCCATGGCCAATAATTACGAGCCAAGAGTCGAAAAACCTTCATTACGTAAGCAAGGTAAACAACATTTGACGAAATGTTGCCTTGCCCATCCACCAGACAGAAACTCATTCACCTTATTCCATCGGCTCTGAAACCCATAGCAGTGAATAATGGCTAACAGGATTTGGAATTTTCCCTGTGGTTGCAAAACTGCATTTGTCTTACACTTTTTACAGTCAAGAGAAAGCCCGTGGCCATGACAAAGACTTTATGAATGGCGGAACAATACATATATGTGGGTGGGGTATCTGTGCTAGCGTAGTAATACTACTGTATTAATAGCAGTAATATACATGAATTAAACGTTTAGGCCAACTGCTGGGATCCTTGAGGATCATTTAGCACTTCTTGCAACTACTCGAGAAATGAGATTTTATAGCCAGAAGTTAAATTTTCTAATCCAACAATGCCCATGATAGCCTTCAGTGTTATCCTGAATTATAACGAGGCCACAGGGGGTGGAGCCTCATGAAGTCATCATTCTGACGATAATTATTGGTGAAGGTTCAAAGCCAAAATTTTTTTTTTCTTTTTTTAGTAAATAGGTAGATAGCCAATAAATAAAAATTGCTTGACATTGGATATAGCAGTTATCAAATCAAGCTTGTCTACTATGTTTTTGAAAATTACCAACTATTCCCTACATCTTGTCAATCTGATTGTGACCTATAAAGTAGACTGTAATTTCTTAGGAAACTTATTTTGGAGTTAGACTAATAATCGAAGTGTTTTTGTATTTATTAACATATTTAGTTGGTTTGTTCATTATGACAATTATCAGTGGAGAGGTTTCAGAGTTCATAAAGGTGTACTGCTTTGCTTGTATTTACATTTTTATGTCATTGTTGCCAGAGGTCTAGCCTTCGTTACGTATAGCCAATCATCCATCGAGAAAGAGGGAAGAAATGCTGTCATAAGTTACGTAACGAGTGCGTTCGAAACCTTTGCTCTGAGTAAGTTGGCCCGTCTTCAAAAAAAGTTACTTTTACATTATAAGTACCAAATTTATTCAACCTACGTAATGCAGAATACAGTCAAAATTTATGTGTAGATATAATGTGTATTCTGAATAAGCGTTATATTTATGAAATGCACAGATAAAAAGTTATTGCGAAAAAACCGTGTTACAGAGGCCCTGAATCTCATAGTAGGATATTTTTCCCCCTCTAGGCCATTTCTCCCCCTTACATAGAAATGATTTTAATGATTTACTTAATCAATGGGTAAGTTTCACAAAATCATAGGAATTTTTTCGAAATCAGAATTATATCAGTTTATGTAGTCTGATAATTTACTGGTTCCTACTCATGCAGTACTAGTGTTGAAATTATATGGCAGAATAGCTACTCCCCAGTGACTGATTGTATATAAGCAGCACATCATAATGTTAAACCATGTCGCCCCTGTTGTTCTTTGGTTAACAATACTATTTTGTTATTGTCTATGTTGGAGTCAAAAGCAATTTCGGGTAGAACAATGGTGTTGCCACATTATACTTGTCATTATCGGGATAATGGTAAAGATGATGATTATCAGGATAATGGTAAAAAAAAATCTTTATTGGATGGCTAACTAAAAAATACCTAAAAAGTAATTTAATGTCACAGATTTTAGAGGAGCATTAATTCATTTTATCTTTTGTCTTTTTGACTGCAGGACTGAGTTACACTTAGGCAACTCCATGAGACCTTATAATTTTGTGTAGTTCCAGGACAAGTAGTGTGGTGCCATTTGTAACATGACTCGCACACTACCAATTCGCATCCATCTGCCGCAATTCCTGTGCATTCTTGACATATCCATGCCCCAGTAATGTCGTCCTCCTTTGCCTAAGTGTTGCATGACGCTTCGTAATTGCATCTTCATCTATGTATTTGTAAACACCCTTAAGTGCTTGTCTTTTCATGACAAGCATGCCAGGAAGCTTCTCTGGATTTGTGTCCATTTCATCTTCTGTGACTTGTTTTCCTTCTGCTTCCACCTTTCTGACAGCTTCCTCATCTATAAACATAAGTAAAATTACTTTCTCTTCATCTGGAATATGTAGGACTCGTTTGTTCGGGGTACTGCTACTCATTCACAGATGTGTTACACGATTCTTCTGGTACACTGATGTCATCATCTTGCCCAAAACCATCCGTGTCATCTTGTTTATACACCTTTAAATTCACTATATGGTACAAGTTTTCAGTTCTTTCATTGATGCAATGTTTTTTAGTTTTGTGTGTCCTTTGTTTACAAGAGAAACAACTTCATACGTGCCTTTGTATTTGCTTCTAATTTCCCCCCATTCAGTGATTACTTTTGATGTTTTTTAGTGTCACTAATGAGCCATCGGCTATTTCATTGTATTTAGACATACGTTTCATCACTGTTCTTCTCTTGTCTGTTTTGAGCTTTAGCAATATTCATAGATTTTTTCTTCCATGGCCTTTTTTTTCTAACAACACTCTCAGTTAGCTCTTTAATAGTCTCTACTGTGGTTACCCTAATTGTTCCTACAGCCCCATATGACCCAGTATCTAAGTAGATTGGAAGCACGGGATGTCTCCCAAGTCCTAATCATGGCAGTGAAAGGGGTAACACCAGTGCTGGCATGGACCGAAGTATGATATCCGAATAGGTTTCTCTTTATAGCCAAATCCCAATCTTTTTGTTTTTCATTAACACATTTGATAAGAGCTCTTTCGAGGGTTTGATTAAATCTCTCCTGCAACCCATTCGTTTGTGGATGATAGGCTGAAGTAATTCTGTGATCTATCTGTAACTTGGCACAATGATGTCATTCAGTTTGTTGACAAATTCTCTCCCTTGGTTGGTGATCATGATTTCTATACAGACAAATTCACATATGGTATCTAAAAAGAACTATGCAACTTCTACTGCAGATTTGTACTTTGAGGTGAAGCAACTGGAAATTTCGTAAAGTAATCCGTCATTGCTACAATATAACAATGTCCTCTCTGTCTGGGCTACGAGTCCGATCAAGTCCATTCTTACCCGAGACCGAACTTTTTCAGAAACAAGAACTGGATGTAACATTGGAGCTTGCATTGCTGGTTTATTACTTACTCTCTGGCACTTGTCCCATTTAAAAACATAATCACTTCAAGTCCTTTGATGGCCTTAAAATAATGTTTAGCAGTAATTTTTTCAATAGTCTTATCCCTTCCCATATGTGCACCACCAAACCCCTCATGACAAGCTTTGATAACTGCCCAATACCGTTTTCATCAACATTTGATGCAATTGAACTTTATTTTTCGTTTATGCATTAGGTAGATGTCCATCTTTAACACAAAATGGTTCACACTTTTTCTAATATTACACTTTTTGTCTTTCCTCAGTCCATCAGGATACTTTCTGCTATCCAAATATTGGTAGTAGCCTATGTGTAGTAAGTGAGCTATTCCATCTTCTAACGCGGCTATTTCCACTGCCACCCCCCAAGTGATGGTAGTTTTGTTGTGATGATAATTATCCTGTTGTAGCAGAATCTAAGTAAAAAAGACAAGCAAACTCCCCATAGTTGTACCGGCTTACCTTAGTTGTACCGGCTGCCAAATAGTTCCCCCAGCCACACTTTCCCCTTTACGTTACTAGGCTAATTACGTGCAGGATAATTGGTTTACCGAACACAGAATACACAAAACACAAACAAACGTACTCACCTCAGACTACAGATACTCAGGGATAGGTAGATGCTGTGCTGTCCGCTGGAAATAGCTAGCTAGGCTAGGCTAGCCGCGGCACAACCACCGCCAAGAATCACAACACAAAACAACCAAATGAGAACACAACCATACAACAACTTAACAACTCGACAAATCACTGTGCCAACCATACACAATTCAACCCAGCACTACAAACCGGCACCAACACTGTCCCCAACTACGAACTCACAGACACCAAAATGCACCACCAGTACAACCAACCTCTTCAGCTTCACCACAACCAGACACACACATGCACAACAACTTGACAACACCAAAATCACACAATATCACTAACCTTTGATGGACAAAACTGCTGCCAAACTAACTGTAACTGTTTAGTACCTATGGCTTCACCCACTCCTCACTAATCATGACTTGTAACACACTACTGCCACTGATATACTCTGCTATCGCCACAACAAACCCACGCTTATGCCCACTATCAAACCACTCCCATTCATCCCTCCACCAATTTTGCTCTCTGTCAAATTTAAATTACCATTATCACTCCTCCATACTGTGTGGCAGGCAACGATGCCGCCACTTATAACAGAGGTGGGGTTGGGGGAATCTTGGCCCAGAGGGAGGAATATTGTTTGTTTGTATTGTGCTTTTACGTTGCATGGAACCAGTGGTTATTCAGCAACGGGACCAACGGCTTTACGTGACTTCCGAACCACGTCGAGAGTGAACTTCTATCACCAGAAATACACATCTCTCACTCCTCAATGGAATGGCCGAGAATCGAACCCGCGACCACAGAGGTGGAACGCCAAAACCATACCAACCACGCCACCGAGGCGCTGGGAGGAATATTATCCTGGGACGAAATTTCCCCCTGGGTAAATATCCCCTGGGCCATATTTCCTCCGAAGAAAATTTCGGACAGGGGAAAATACAAGCTGTTGCACCTGATGATCCTCCGCTGACCGACCAGTAACACAGCCTAGGTTACAATGTCCTTCCTTACTACATGTTAGAATACATCTTTGGATGTCATTTTTGTATTCCTCCCCCATCCCCAACTAAAAAAACTCTGTTTCCCCTTTCGGATTCCCATAATCGTAGGATATCAGAGGCAGTGAGTAAAGAATACAAGGGGTTCCAGTATCTTTAAATTATCGATTTGTTACTGAAACGAATATTTAGAAATGTCAAAACATCATGGAAAACAAATACATGGGATGAGCCGTGGCCCATTCAACTTTAACCATGGCCTACCCTGTATCGTTGCCAGAAGCAAGATTATGGCTAACTTTAACTTCAATAAAAACTACTTTAGCTATAGGGCTGCAATTTGGCATGTTTGATGATTGGATGTTGGATGATCAACATGACCTCTAGCCTCCGTTATTTTTAAGATCCGTGGGAGGACAGAAAAAACGTGCAGACAGACAGACAAAGGGTGGACAATAGTTTTCTTTTACAGAAAATTAAAAAGGTGATATTTGCATAAATATTTGTTTACATTGGCAGTGCTGGTTGAGTAGTTCTTTGAATTATGAAACAAAAATAAATACAAACGTAATACGACAAAAATTAGACAACACTGCTATGTTGCTCATTTAGTGTCCGACTCAATTCTCGACACCTATGAGCAGCTGATATTGCACACTGTTAACTGACCGGGGTCAGGAATTTACATTCAGGAGAAACTAAGTTATTATCAACACTGAAGGAAGCATCCGTTTAAAATGTCAGATCATCATCACTGTCTTCTAACATTTTCTCAATTGGTATTATGGATAACTTGACGCTGGTTACTTCACCAAGGTTATTTTATTTATTTATTTTTATTCAATTTTTAAAAGGTTTTTAAACAATCAGTCTTAATACTCACCAAACCTCCAACCCTTAATTCAGTATGAGATTTCTTGATATATCTACCAGTTTTTCCTTTCTGTTGCTTGACTAAACAACCTAGCAGTGAATTCACTGATTATTTTGTTCTAAACTAGGGTTTTCTTTAAGTTTGCCGAAACAAGATAAAACTTGCCCTTGATTACTAAAGTAGCTACCATGTGAAACACCCCAAGAGTCGAGTGATCCGAAAAATAGGAACTATACCCACACAAGGTATTTCATACCCCTTCTCTATCATCTCTGGAGTCAAAAGAACAGTATGCTGTTGCCAAAATTTAAATTATTTAGGGCATTTCTAAAGGTGATTGTTCATTTGTTTGAGCACTTGAGCATCGGCAATTAGGAATTGAAAAGCATATAAAAATAAAAATGTTATTTCGAAGGCTAAAGGTAACTATCCTCTTTACTTGCTTAACCATCGTTTCAACAAATCCACCTAATTTATGTGCATTGGCAGGGAATGGATGAAATTGTAAGGATTTGATATTGGGCTATTTTAAGAATTAATTCTATGGCTTCTGCGTCATTTAAATGATATGGATACACACCGTAAGGGGGTCTACTGACACCGGAGTCACGAACTTCCCACGACTGTCTGCTCCCGTAGACAGCGTATTTCGTAATTTCCAAAATCCTCCATGATGGACGAGGAAACAAAAAGATACTGTAATATCTGAAAAAGCAATAACTCAACATTACGCAAGATCTGTCTAAAGCGCAGACAAAAAAAAATGTTTGTTGATCGTTGGGCAAGACTGAACAAGAACACCCAACCTCACTCTCGATCACGAAAGTCAGAGTGGGTATCACTCAAAAAAGATAGTCTGAATCTGGAAGCTAAAAAAGAATAAGAAAAAAACGCAGTTTCGGGCGATAAAGAAAAAGAATAATAATAATAAAAAAAGATACTGATCACCTCTTTGCAGAATCCCTTCGTTCCCTAGCTGCATCCTCTTTCATTCCTTATATGTAGGCTACTGTACCTCCATTAATGTTCTTTCTTTCATCCTACTTTCCACCCTCTCTTGCAGTTGATTCATAGTGTGACTGAAAGGGTTTCCTCCAGTTACACTTTTCAGTCTTTTTTACTGTCAATATCCGTTTCAGGATGAATGACCCCATAGGTCCCAGCACTTGGCCTAAAATTTATATTTCATCTACCAACCTCCAAAATTTATCGTAACCGTAGTACCTACCTGTCTTGTCTAGAGCGATGATGTTGATCACAAGAGTGGTAGTAGAACAAGTAAGTAATGGGATCACGAGCTTGAATGTTCCACTTCCTTGTCAGGTTTCACTAATGACGTGTCCAAGGATCGTGGATACATGGAAGTCCGTCTGTATACAAATTCAAGGGATACTTGACTAAACATGAAAGTTTAATTGAAGTCATCATTGGAGATTCAAATTTATATATGCCTCTATATATATATATATATATATATATATATATATATATATATATATTATATATATATATATATATGTGTGTGTGTGAATAAATGTTTTTGTAGTCCTTTAATTTATGCAATATGCAAGTGTGAATGGTCTTTGTAGGCTCTTAAGACATTTCCAGATTCTCATTACTTGTTGCAAGTTACACAGTAATGATGCAATATTTATTTTGTTTGTTTAATGAATGGCTACACAAAGTCTGAAAGTTGAAATAAATTGAAAATTTCTTTTACTTTTGTTTTTTTGTTAATTAGTTGTTTCAGGAGATAGACAATACCTTTGGAGAAACACCTACGGTATTTGCAAACAATATATAAATCTTACCTCTGCTGTATTGAAACCATTGGAATCTTATTGATGTGACCTTGCAGAGATCCTCATACCACTCAAGTCTATCATTAAACAAGCCATTGTTGGCAAAGAAAAAAATATTAAAAATGATGTGGCAACGAACATTAATTAATAAAACAGCTGGGTGATGTGATGAAGCAGGAGTTCCAATATGCAAGAACGTCTACTTTTATAGTAGTTCTAGAGAATCATTCAACTTAGAATGTTGCTTTTGAGGGTCTTCGGTATGGGAAATCAATATTTGAAGGCTATGAAAGTCTTTTTGGGTTATTAGGGATCTATTGACGGAATGTTTGTTGCCAGAAGGTGCATCTGGATTAAGCAGCTGTACCTACCAAAAAAAGGGTCGTTCACATGTCACAAACCCCAATATGGAGAGTGTTACTATACAGGACTTGTATATTGGGTATTTGGCAAAGAAACAAGGTCAGTATTTCAACTTGCAATTAGTTCTGTTACTCTTCTTTCAAATATTGCTGGCCTGAGTACAAAATTGCAATGTGTTTAATAGTTTAACGTGTAAAATGTTAAACCATGAAGCTTAAATTTAAGGTACAAAAATAGCAAGTCTTCGCATATGTTTAATTCTACAAAAATAATAAAAAGTAAATTTTCTGTAATGCTATACGTATTTAACCGAATACTGTGAACAATATTTTTTGTATTACCTGTACATTATATAAGCGATAACAATAACATATTATAAGAACATAAAATGGATGATTTGACCTTCAATGTAATAAATAAAGTTTTTATTCTTACAGTTGATTTTCATATCTACTCATAATACAATGGATTTTTATTTATTTCCTTCTGTCACTGAAATACTGTTGTACTAAACAGTGAATTATAAAAATCCTCAATACATCATTTTAGAATATTTGAATATCTTGCACTTTATATGTGGTAATCAATTAAGGGCAAATATGTTTTCCAAATTATTATTGTAATTTCACTACTATAAAGAGTTGAGTAAATAAACTGGTATGTGTTTTTGTAATAAAAAGTTTGTAATCCAATGATATACTAAATGTTCTTACAAAAGCTGAAAGCTGCACCACTAGTAAAGTTTAAGTCATAATTTTGTGACATCTGACACTAGCATTTCTTGAGATCTTCAAAATAATTGCTTGAGACAAATACAATTATCGAAGATCAGCAGAATGATACCAATAATCACAATAATATTCTGCACAATCACTGCTGACTGGTGATTGCAGTTATCTCAACTCTGCAGCATAGAGACTGGCCGAATAACATCAGGGGCCAACAAATTATCTATTATATACAGATTAACTGGCCATTTGACAACTACCAAGAGTATGAAATCTGCAAACGACTGCTGAACTGACAAATGACACTAAAATGAAATTTTCAAAACGACTGCTCAAATGGCAGTTGCAATATAAAACTCATATAGAGTGATGGTTTATCAGACATTTATACAATATGAAATCTGTAGAATGACTACTCAACTGGTAATCACAAAAATGAGATCTGCAGCATCTCCATGAACGATATCAATAGGAATATGATGTGTATTTGGCTCAATTGCTCCCTGTTTGTCGGTTTCACTTTCTTATAAAAAATCAAGAAGCAATCATAGTATCCGTATTTACATAAAAAGTTCCATTATTGGGAATCAATACAAAATATGCTTCTATTCATGGCTAAAAAACAATGTATCTGGTTACCATTTACAAGGTCAAACCGTGCTCTGCTATTGTATCTTCAAAATACTGCACCTCCAGATCTCAAAATTACAAGATTTCAGTAACAAAAAAGTTGTTTACCAGTTTTTTCTTTAGATACTATACATTTCATGCCAGTAGCTCACTATTAAAGCAATATCAGTGCCATGCTACATTTTTCAAAAGCCTCTATAACTATGTCATTACATTTCAAGTCAATGACCTGAAGAATAAGAATTTTCTGTCACAATGTCTTCAGTTTTAAAATTTCTAATAGTCTTTTGAGTATTTTGACTAAAATGTTGAAGCAGAAATATACAGCATGTCTTTTTCCCTTACAAAATCTAAAATAATAAAATTTTTCCTTTATTAGACCACCAAGTACTATTTATAAGTTTTATTTTGTGCTATACACATGCGGCTAAAAAGGAATGTTCGAGATACTTGTAAACTTACAGTATGTAGTCGACTGCTTTTCTAATCACCTCGATGTCTTTAACAAATCCTGTATTTTGCAAGTCATATTCATAAGTCAGAAAACAGTTTCTTTTTTAATTATCATCAATTTAATTCTGTATATGTAGGTACTATATGGATCTTAAGCATTCAACCTACAGATTTTTATAAGTAGTATGTGACTGTAGGTGAATGCTATTGTTACAATAGCCTAACAATACATATTTTGAAGCCATAACAATCAGCATTAATTTTCTAGACAAACACATTACACATTTTGTTCTTGAGAATGGACTATCATTCACAACTACATTTTGAACTACTGTTCTTGGCCTGAAAGCATTAACTCATAAAAAAAGATACAGTACTACTAGTTTTCCTTTTCAGAGAGGAAATATTACCAAAATATAATGAACCTTCTATTCCAGTTCATCTTTCAAGGAATGAATAGCCATATTTCCCCAAATATATAACTACACCTAAGTATAAAAGACTGTATCTGTTGTACCGATTTTGCAAAATACAAAAATTTCAACTGTCAAAATATGACACCTTCAAATGACATAAAGTATCATATACAAATTTGAAACAACTTCAAACACCTCAAAGTGACTCTGAAAGTACAGAGCACATGATACTGATGATTACTAAATGTTTACACAATTTTTCCCTGTGTTAAAATCAAAATATCCTTCTTATTCTAACTGTGGATCTGCGTCTCCATCTTCAGGCGTTTCTTCCTCTTCTGGTCTAGTCCATTTGATCAATGTCTCGGGTGACCGGAAGAGGAATACCAGTTTTGCAAACAGATCCTCTTCTAATTCCAGTTCATTACTTTCACGAACCAAATATATATCCAAGCAAAGCTAGAAAGAAAGTTAATATTGATTTGAAAATCATGGAAACGACCTTTCAACGTAAACAATACTGTAAGTAAGAAAATGTTTGGTACTTGTAATGTATACACATATTTTGCACGAGCTATTTTGGTAACAATTTTTATTTATAACAAGAAATCACCAGAAATGCGAAATGAGACATCATTTACGTTATGTACCACTGTAATGTGCTCATTTTTCGAATACAGTATTCACCCTTTATCCTAGATGTAAAAATATTGGATGAAAGAAATAAAAAAGGAGAAATTCCTTAATTTGATTTTAACTTTCACAGACATCATTATGAATCAATTCTTTACCTACTGTTCTCCGTCGCCTGTGCTGCTCATAATGTCAGTCATGCTAATTACAGCTACGAGTATGATATTTAATACTGTATACTTAAATTTGATGTGCATGTATAAAGGAAAAAAATGATTTGGATACTAATAAACCAACAGGAAAGTTGAAAATTTATCTGTAAATGCTTGGCAGTTCAAGAATCTTGTGCTTGAGGGACTAAAAAGAAAATGAGAGATTTGTCCTAGATTTTCTTCTGTTCCTTAAACTGAGAAATCTGTCTGTAGTGTGTGATAAATGTTTAGTATAGACCGAAAAATGGTTAAAATTGGGACTACAAAAAATTAACAGAATAAGTGCTCTAGCAGACAATATTGCTCTGTGTCAAAAATTGATTAAAGGATTAAAAAGTATAGTTAGCTGGAAGGGTTTTTTTTTATTGAATATATGAAATCTTATTTAATATATTGCATAAAATGAAAATGTTGAAGATTCAGAAAACTTTCTTGTATAAGAATTATTGTTTCCAATAGTTGACATATGTTGTGGGTTGAATTTTTCATAAAATACCCATAGGTCAAATGAAGATTACTTCAATGGGGCTTGATTTCTGGCATGGACACCAGACACCAAAAGTTAGCTCAGATTTTTTTCATTTGTTTGGCAGATTCATTTTTTCAAAATGAAGAAATCTGGTGGAAGGATGAATTGGCATTTGTAGATAAACATCCTGAAGATCCAGGGAGGTCATAAAGTCTCCCTGTCTGATAGATGAAAGAACAGACAGGTCTATCACAGGTCTCCATCCACCCGTTGCTTTCTGTACTAGGAAAAGGCTGTTGTAGTAATCTGGTGACGGGGACTGCACTATCTCCACAGCCCCCTTGTGTAACATGTTTTGAATCTCTTGTTGTAAAGCTCTCTGCTTGGGAATGTTTCTCCGATAAGAGGGAAACTTGAGAGGAACGGGCGACAAAAGAGGCTTCTGCTGGAAGGGTAAAATGTACCCATTTGTCAAGGTTAGAATACTCCAAGGTTCTGCCTCGGCCGCTTGCCACTCTTTCTACTTGTCCTCGAGACAACCTCCCACCTTGGTCTAAGGAAGAATATGGGGACCGGAGCCTTCCTCATCAAGTGGAACCCTTTGGGGGTCCTGGTCTACTCATCCCAAACCGAGAGGGAGCGGAGGAACTGTTAACGTCCTTCTTCTCTGTCTGACCCTTCGTGAAAGGATTGGGCAGCTGCTCTAGACTGTTTCTCTCTACTGAAAGAGAAGGGCTGTCTTCTTGAAGGAGGTCTAGTTGAAGAGAACGGTACAAAAAATTTAGCATCCTCTCTCTGACCAGAGATAGCCTGTTCAAGCAAGTCTTGGCGGAAATAACCTGAAATATCTGACAAATATCAGAAGACATATTTTTCTGAGCTGCTGACAGAAGAAAATCTTGTCTCATTAAGAGAACAATAGCCCAAACATTTGCATTATTCTTTGCCATATATTTTAAGGCTTTACCAGGTGGATGGAAAAAGTCCTTAATCAAAGCCCAAAAATCATGAGAAAGTCTTCTGGATCGGTTTCCATAGAGCTCCTTGACAGGTATCCAGCCAAGTGGTAGCTCTCAAGGTCCTTTCTAAACAAAGTTTTAAACTGACCATTTCTGAGCTAGAGAGAGTTGCACTTGACTGTCTTAAATAATCCAAAGAGGTATTATTCGAAAGATGAGACAAACTACCATTCACAATCCTTAGGAGAGAAGTGGGGTTTTCAGGCACATAACACTTGGTTTGTCTAGGTAAGGGAGGAGGCAACAACTTTTGCAATCGAGAAGAGGCTAAGGAACCTTCCTCTCCAGTAATTAAGTCTATCTCTTTAATTGACGGATTTCACCATCCTAGTTAACGGTAGGTGAATGGACTGTTTAGTTCCTGTAGTAGAAGAAGCTACTTGTTCCAAGAAAGAGGAGTCTGCAAATCTTCCTTATTTTTCCTGTCATGCTCTGGGTATTCGGAAATTTCTCTAATTTTCTTTATATGGTCTGCAAAATTTATAGCTTCTTCCGTCACATCCTGAGTTGCATGAGCAAAACTTGAATCCTCATCCGGGGATGCTCCAGTTCTAACTGTAAAAAAGGTATGCAATGTGGAGAATGAGTCTGCTTGGCCTTCTGTCTCAATTCAGGAGAAGTGAGAGAGTCTGGAGAATCATGTGATCTCCTTTTCCTAATATGTCTTGATGAATGATAAGAGAAGGAGAGCCGCGTCGAATACTCATGGCTTTCATCAAAATCATAAGTTCAAGAAGAGCAATGTCCCCTGGGGACATCTTCAAAGTGAAGGAATTTTACCTTTACCTTGTTGTCAGCAGAGAGGAGACGACTTCGAAGTTGTTTGTGGGAAGAAAGATCGGAATCTTTATCTACACTCCTTTTGTGGTGAACATTGCTTCAACAGTTTCCACTTGTGGACCAACACCTGGTAACATCTGAAAACTGCTCAGGTCGAGGCGTGACAGTTTGGTGTCTGGAATCAGCATATCTCTTAGTGGAATCGGGACGCCAGGAACCGCTCCTAAAATGGGAGCGGGAAATACTCATGAACTGTTTTGTGCGGGGAGTAACAGTTCGGCGCCTGGATAAGTTAGGCACTGAAGAGTACTCTCGTTTATGTTCATGTTTCAGAGAGGTACCATGCCGAATCATGCTTCGAGAGTATGACTGGGAGGTATCTCTAGATGAAGCAGAAAACCATCCATAACGAGAAGGTTGCGAATGTATATTCGGAGAAGCAACGTGCCGATTCACACTTTTTGAGGGTGATCGGGAGGAGTTCTCGGGAGAAGACTGAAAATGGTGACGTTTGGTAATGGGTGGCGAAAAAACTTGAAGAGGAAGATGGAGGTGAGGTAGAACTTCTACTACGTTTGTCACCACTTGGACCGTGAACTGCACAGGGAGAAATGGTAGGAGTCCTAGACCCCTTGCCCCTCCGGTAACCGCTGGGACTCAGTACAGGGCTAGCATGCGTCTTCTTGATCTTCTTTATATTGCTAACCAATGTTGAAGACTTCTTCACTGGGTTAGACAAATCTGGCAACTTGTCTTGAACGAAAAACTTCGTAAGGACTGACATTATCTCCTGTAGCATATCGGACTTGGGCTCTGAAGCCGGAAGAGAAGGCTACCGAGCGTGATGGGAAGAAGAGAAGATGCAAAGATAACAGGCGAGGGAATACACGTAATGGACAGGATAAGTTCAATTGGTTGCAGGGATAAAGTCCCTTTATCTGAATGTTTCTTAACTTCTGTTATCATATCTATCCCACTGGGAAGGAGACCAAGATTCACATTCTTTACATTAAGGATTGAGAGCAATCTTGCTCTCAGCACTTAGAACACAATGAATGTGGAGTAACTGCTAGCAGGGACAAAAATTTACATTTCTTTCCTTTCCGCGTAATACCCGGGCACTTAGGAAACAGGTCTCGTTGAAATTTTCATAATGGGAAAGAACACAAAAACACTAATGCACAACTCCTCACTGACTAGAAGTTTCCAGAAACAGTTAATCCAAGGAAGCGGGTCACTAGTCAAAAGCAGCAAACACAACGATGACAAAGAACAAAATTGGGGTCATCTGGTCCTATGGGCATCTTTTATGCAAGCGCTTCTCTTAAAAAATGTCTATCATAGCTGCCTGTGCATAGGCGTCTAAACTCCTCCTATTACATGATGTTGTGGGTTTGTATCAGTATCAGAACAAATACAGCATACAAAAGAGCCATAATTTGTATACATACTCGTGTATCATCCAATCTCATGTATCATGTGATCTTTAAATTTTCTTCCAAAAATATGATTTCATAATATACATCGTGTATAGTGCGAGGTTTATTTTTAATAGATTACACTAGGTTATGCTTTCTATGCCTGTCGCATTTTTGGTAGATACCATTGATAATGAATATATCTGCATTGGCAAATAGACCTAGAAGCAAAAGTTCATTATGTCAAATGCAAATCTTCATAGATTAAATCAGACTTACCAGCATTGTGACTTGTCTAAGAATTCATTACTGTTTCTCATTATTAACAACCAATTATATTACATACGTACTGTGTGCAAGACACTGGTATAAATAGAAACTAGTACAGTCGACTCCCAACTATTCGTGGCTTCACCTATTTGTAGTTTTTTTTTTACTGTAGAACAACACATTCACTAATTATTTGTACTATCATGTTATTTTCGTGACTAAATCCATTAAAAATAACTATTTACAGCACTATTGTCGCAAAAAGCACGGATCCACTTTCCCCGACAAACCTTTCACAACGTTCACATTAAAGCACAGAGAAGATGGACAGCCGGGCTGAATCGAAGTCCGTCGTCGTATTTTTTGTCATTGCACACTCAAAGAATAACCTGACTAACGAGATATGAAGAGAATTATGTAGACATTCAAAATATTCTTGTCCATAAGAAGGCATTGAGAATTTTATCAATGTATGTATTTAGGAAACAAGTTGGCATGTCAGGCGAAAACTTATGATTTCTCCATTACACTGCTGCTAGATTTGTAGTTGACCAATGAAAGGGGTAAATCGACACGAATGGTAAATGTTTGTGTAATCATTAATTAGTAGGTGCTGGGATAAAAAATTGTGCGTAACAAACTAGTCCTAACATAGTGTCACCAAGATGACAATCTACCTAACTCGACTTCATTTAGCTCTGCCTGTATCCCTAGAGCTAACACCATGAACAGGTAAGCGAATGTCAGTTCTCCTCGATAGTCAGGTTATTGCCACATTGTTATCAGTTTTGTGAGCTTGAAGGGTATGAAAATAATCTGCCCCTCCGTGTTGTGATTATAGCTAATGCTGTGTTTTACAGGTTTCACTGTATTGCGTGATCTTGCGAATACTTTTAATGTTATGGTCACCTTCGGCAATGTGATAATTACTGAGGAAAAGTTCCATTTGTGGACTTAGAATGTTTTCTTAATTAGTGGAGCATGTGGTGTTCCAATCTTTGCAGTGTGGATCGAGCCAACATTTGTTTTGGATTTGTTATATCTTACTTGGTCACAATTATTGTTAAAATGTGTTTACAGATTTAGTTTTGAAATAAAACTTTAAAAATCATCGCTCTTTCTCGACCCCTCCCCCGTTGTCCCTTCAGGCCTGATTGTCAGCTCAACATCTGAGCTAGAACTCCTTTTTTACAACAATTAATATGAATATAAACTTCAAAATATTCATAAAATGTATTTTTCAACGCATATTTAAATATTTCTTATAGCGAATCCTCCCTTAGAAGTGGCCTCCATATAGTAAACCATCCCATAATAGCGACCTGCTAATAGTTAACCGTCCCGGTGGCTAAAGCTTCCTAAATGGTTTTCTTACCTCATTATAGCACCTACAGCTACGCTGCTCAGAAAAGGGATTTTGATGAAGGAAAAATCTATTTCTGGGCAAAGGACCTGTGTCGCCCAGTGAAATGGTTCCTTTAGCACTCATTTCTAAGGTAAAATATTGCTATAATACCAGAGAAAAGCTAAATTGGAAATGCCAGATTATTCTGGCTCGCTCACCTTTATTATAAGGTGTCGGTTTGGTTTCTGGGGTGAGTGAAACCACTACCACAGGTCCTTTTCCATTTAGTCTCTTCCTTCTTCAAAAAACCTCAACTAGAGAGGAGCCGACCTAAGGCTCACTACCTACTACCGCTATGGCTAGCGCCTCTGACGTCATTCCTTTGATAGCAAGACCACGCTGCACACACGTTTTTCTTTGCTGTGTTGTGTTCTCGTTTTGGAACCCTTTTTACCATCATGGAACGTCAAGCTGTTACTGCATCCAAGTTAAGTACTGCTATTAATAGTTGACACTATTTAGGGGCTGCCCTTGGCACATTTAATTGAATTATTTAGGTTTTTATGAGTCGGCGGCCCATGCGGCTCGCTCCTTTGTGTTGCCTTGTTTCGTGTCCCACGCGGTCTCCTATACCGTGTGGGCTCTGTTATTAACCTAGCAGTATCTTTTTATGCTTGCCAGTGATGCATTTATTGACGTTTTAGTTACTACACGGGGGAATTTAACAGAGCACATGTTCTCGATACATAGCCTACTCGGCGCCCTACCTAAATGCACGCATGTTCCCTTTTGGTTAGGCTACCTCTGTTAGGCACCTCTGTAATGGACCCTGGTCCTCTTTCTCAGTCCTGGAACCACCCTGGCCGCCTGTCCCGCGTTTATTCGTCACGACACTAGGCTAGCTGCTCGGAGTTACCAGGTCTTGACCACCCTTCTCGGTTGGTTCAGCCTAGTTCCTCCAGGACGTCTCTCTTTCTCTCTGCCTCAATTTTATTTCCTTTCCCCCCATGTGTTTTAGGTTATTGATTTATTTCCATGTCTGTGAGACGGCTCTAGTTGGCCTATAGGCCTTCTTACCGCCTGGCCTTCTTCACCGCGGGTGTGTTCACACCCGGCTGTGAGAGGTCCAGGCGACTGCGTAGTAGCCACCCCGCTCCCGTACTCCTCCCCCTCCCTCCATATCCCCCACCAGGCTCGGGGGAGCTCGGCTCTCCTCGGCTCTCTGGGTCTATACCCCTGTCATTAGTCACCCCCTCCTACCCGCTCCGGCGAGCGCAGGATCCCTTGGGGATGGTGACTGATTGGAGGCTCCGGCCTCATAGCGGGGTTCTTATATGTTGCATGTATATCTTTAATTTTAAAATGCCTGCTTTAGTTTAAGTTTAACGGAGCCACCACGCTCCTCCGGGAGTTACTCCCTCATTTTAGCTTAAGTTATTACGGCGGAGTTATCAATCTCCGCCACCTTACCCGGTCTCTACCGTCTCTACACCCGGTACCTGCTCGGACTACTCCTTACTCCAGCGTATGGTAGTAGTAGCTACCCTGAGTTCAGGATTTTTATGTTCTCCGGCACCACCGGAAACACTTAGCTACTTACTACTAGCTCTACCGGACTCTTCGGCATGGTACATGGCAAAGAGAAGGCCGAGACTGGGACATAATTTCTGGAACACCGGAACACTCTGGTGTTATGGCATATCAACCATGGACATAGTCCGGAAGGTTATCAATGGTACTCATGTATCATTCTATTTACAGGCAACCCATTGTATGGAGACCGGCTGCAATGCCGTCCTCCAAGATCCTTGTGGGCATGATGTCTGCCGGACCCACGCCACCTGCGCGGTCCACCTCCACGGGCCAATAGTGTGGCACCATGAGAACTGTGTCACCTGCTACGATCTCGTGGAACGAGCCTCCTCTGAGGTAGGTGACTCTCCGGGGTTTAGTTTAAGTTACACTGTAATATGAGTTAAGTTTAAGTTTTAACACTAACCCTTCTCTTACAGGGAGTTCAGCCTGTCCGGGACGCTGCTCTCTCCACCCTCAAGGTATGGGTGGGTGGATTCGGGCGTAACGTAGCCAAGGCCCAGCCCTACATTCTGTCTCAAGAGATGGCTACACTTATCTTCCCAGGTGGGAAGAGCACTGGCTACGTGGACCCCAAAGTGGCAGCTCCCCTGATCGCTTCGATCCAAGAAGCTGTATCCCAGCCCCCAGAGGAGGCATCAGCGCAGGAGGTTACGGAGGAAGTCGCGGCACTGGATCTCGACGTCGAGCCCATGACTGTGGACGGCATGGGCAACGGTAAGATTGCTAGTGAGGCAGGTTTTGTAGGTGCTCAAGGCCTCCCCTTGAGTACATCCAGAGCTTCTTCACCTTCTTCTTCTACCTCCTTCCAGGGATTCTCCGGGGGATTTCTGTCGGTCCGACCGAAATCTTCTTCGGCGATCCCTAAAGTCAAGGGCAAGCGGGACTCTAAATCGCTGCCAAAGCCCCAAGTAAAGAAGTCAGGTACCAGCCAAGTCCGTAAAGCTCCGGCTCACCATCCCGGAGCAGACAAGGTTAAGCACGAGTCTCTCTCCAAGGGTCGAAGACTAAGTCTTCTAAGGAAAGAGCTCACTCTTCCTCCGCTGACCCTGTGGCATCCACCTCCAAAGGAACGAGATCCAAGGTACCCAAGGAGAAGGCAGAGCCCTCCTCCTTTGACCCGGAGACCTTTACTTTTAACATTATGCAATAAATGGGCAACATGGTCGGAAACTTGGTGCAAACCAAGTTTCAGGAGATACTCGCCCACATATCCACCTCTCTAGATGCTTCGGGACAGTCTATCCAAGCCATCTCGGATAGGCTGGTGACGCAGGAGAATATTGTTGCAGGTCTCCAGCAAGGGGTAGTGTCGGGGCTTCAGCAAGCCGGCCAAGCAGCCCAAGGCTCCCTAATGCCGGACTCTTCCACTCTCCCTCCCTTTCACCCGAACAACCCATGGAGAGAGGCCTCTTATGCACCTTTCGTGGACAGAATGCTTACAATTGAGGGCTGCGGAACTCGAAGGATTGAGGACTTCGAGTTCTACCCGGAAGGGTTGCAAGCCCCTTTCATAGGCTATGTCCGCCTCACGGAATCTGCTTTGGTAAGAGAGGATAAGGTACCAAAAGAGACAGTTATCCTCTCTGTGATATTGAAATATTAAAATGATATTAACCCTTAATGGACGAGCATGTTCATTGAGGATTTAATAACTAGTTTTGAGTGATGAATGGGCGAATGTATTAATAATTTTACACGCCATACGATTTGGAAGAATTTAGCAGGAAAGGTGTTCATATCACTTCAATGGTCCATAAATGACTTATGGCAACTGTAGTAGCTCAGCAGCCTACACAAGACAGGGGAATCATCAGGATTCGGGAATGGGGGATCAGTGTGCCTTGAGACTTGATGAAGGGATTTTCTATTGCCTCTCTCTATACCATGACATCTTTTTATTTATTTGCTCGTAAATATACCAAGGGATTGCTGTTGGTTTTAGTTTTCAACTTTTATAACAGTATGTCAGCTAAATTGTAATTTTGCAAGGAAATATTTGGAAAAACACAAAAAGTTACCGCATCTCCTTGTATTCTTATAGTCAATATTTCATTCTTATATTAATATACCATTAAAATACCTCTCTTATTCATTCAATAATAATATTCATATGTTTATGTGCAACTTACACCTTCTTAATTAAAGTATGTACTATACATACTACAGTACGTATGACATTATTTGCTTTCTTGTTTCAAGCGTTATTTTTGTCAATTTGAAACAAGCTTAAACAAAAAGAAGTATGAGTAGGGTATGATATGAAAAGTTTACATTTTGGCCATAATACTGAAGGTCTTAGCTTTCTTATATTTTTATTTTCTTGCTCTCATTAAATCCAAATATCAGAAAATGATTCAATATGATGCTGTTTAAGGAGACCTATTTTAAATATCTTATAAAAAGTCTAAAAACAACCTTGAAATGTGCTAGGCCTCTTGGTATAATTATAAATGATTAATCAATATTACAATAGGGATGCTTGTCTAACAACTTACTGTATTTTCAGTGTATTTTGAAAATGCAGAAGGGGAAATTAAACTACTGTACTTGGAAAACAGTAAACTTACCTGGAGAATTCGATCAACATTGGGTAGATCCTCAAACATAATTTTAAGGGCTGACCCAGCAAAGTAACCTCTCAGCATCTTCCCAGCAACAAGCACCAGTGTGGTGTACATTCCAACAATCCTGATAAATAAAATTTCTTTTAGTTTATATGGAATTCAATGACCATTAAAAAATAAAAAGTAAGAGAATAGAATGTAATAGTGTATCATAGGCACAACACTCTTAACTAATGTAAAGACAGTACAGAGATCCTTCATACGCATCATTAATTGGTTCCAGAAGGTATGACGACTGAGGAAAATGATGAGCACCAAGTTAATTTTTCACATAAGGAGTAAAGTAAATTAACTGGTGCCTGAACCCCAGAAAGCACTGTGTTTTATGCACTGATGGCTTGCATTTTACTATCTACAACTAAATACATGATCATAAGTAAAAAATAGATTAAATACAAATAAATACAGTACTATGTATATGGTTACTACATTTTACCTGTAATGAGATGAGCTGATGGCATATGGAGATGGTAGTGAGGAAGGTAATGAGACAGAAGATTAATGTTTGGAAGGAGACCTCCCTTCCAAAAAAACAATGGGCACTTCTGCTTCTGGCGTCTTTCCCACTTCCAACCCCCTGTATTTTATCATTACTGAGCCTTGATAGACTCAACAGGTTTAATTTTCACAAAAACCTACCTAGTATCGTTTGCAATTGATATCTTTTCAGAATGCTTCTTTAGTGGGATATTGTGTCATCACTCGACAAATTTACATTCTGGCTTGTTTGAGCTTTGTAAGAGTGATGTTTTTTCCGCAAAATTTGCAGTTCATCCATTTGGCACAAATCTCTCTTGTAAGGACAACGCCTTATCGCAAATTCCACTGTATATAATTCTATAATCACGTTGTTCTTACCTCCCTCCTCGATAGCGTTCAGCGGGCTTTCCACCAATGTATATATCTTATAAGATCATGTTTTAAGTACTTTTATATTCTAAGTTATATGTCTCGCAAGAAACACAAATCGGCTCTCGCCGACCCACTTTTACTCTCTCGCGGGTCGGATACCATATTTCTGCCCACAAGATGTATATTTGAATTTCCTTACCTGTAATAAAGATCAGTACACTTCTACCTGCCTCTTTGTTCACACCTCACAGCTGGTGACCTCCCGGTTTGGATGGTGACCCAAGCGGTTTTGGCTCAGCCATTAAGGGACTAACTACCGCCGCTCACCTTCAGAGATCTTTAGGAGACTCACACGGCGCCTCAGTTTAGATCTCTGAAAGCTCCTACCGTGGAAAAAACCAACGCCTCCAACGGACTAAATACGGCATACCTTCCCAAGGTGTGTTCAGGCGTTCCTCAAACGGTTTGGCCCGCCATTTACGACTCCTGTCGACCGTTTTGTGAGAGCGAACAATGGACGCAGACAGTTCCGCGCAAGATACCCAGGCCTCCTCTGCCTCAACGGCAGCCTCGCACACAGCTGCTGCTCAAGCTGTCAAATTGCCCCCCTTCACAACCGCGAACCCAACCGTCTGGTTCATCCGAGCTGAAGGGCAATTTTGGGTCGCGGGACTCACGGACAAGGTACTGCAGGCTGACCTCGTCATGTCATTCCTCCCAGCAGAGGTATTCGACCGAATAACTCCCTGGCTGACTGGTCGAGCACAGACTGAACCTGTCACACTCGACGAATTAACGACAAGACTCTTGACAGCCTACTCCATGCCCTTAGCGGAGAAAGCCGCCCGTGCCCTCGACCTAGTTACAAACCCAATGCGAGGCACCGACTAACAGGATGCCTGGGACACGGTGATGGTCCTCCTCCGCCTGCCCGAAGTAGGTCCCGATGGGATGAAGAAGGAAATCTGCCTGAGCCGCGAAATATTCCTGCAGCAACTCGAGCCAGATGTACGAGGACAGCTAACAGACACATACACCCTCCCCGACGGCGAACTATTGGAGAAAGCTAAAAAGCTGATGCTGTTGAGCAAGGCTGCAAGGCTCGCAGCTCCCCGATCCTCTGTGTGCCTTGCCGCAGAGGTAGTCCTCCCACACACAGCGGGGCGAAAACTCCTGGTGCCACAACCACCGGAAGTTCAGAAGGTACTCCAAGAGATGCGAAAGCCCTTGCACCTTCCAGCAGCCAAAAAATGGCGACGGCAGACAAAACCAAAGTCGCCCTTGGCAGCGGCCTCGTCGGAACCATACGCCGTAGGGTTTTATGTCCGCGACTTGATCTCCGGCTGGAGGATGCTGGTGGACACCGGGGCGATGCACTTGATATTCCCGCCATCAGGAAAAGACCGCAGCCGTGGGCCTGACAACCCAACTGCCCTCGTCGCCGCAAACGGGACCCCCATCCATTCCTACGGCACGAAGTCCCTCGAGATATCCATCTTAGGGCGCAACTGCGTCTGGAATTTCACCATCGCAGACATCAGGATTCCACTACTGGGGGCGGATTTCCTGGTGCATAACGGCCTCCTGGTTGACATGGGTCGCAAACGCCTCCTCGACACGGGGACATGCCGTTCCCTACCGCTTGCAGCGGGCCCAGGCGCCCCCACAAGTATGGCAACCTCCTGCAGGAATTCCCCGAAGTTTTCAAACCGGAACTTCGTCAGGTGGTGGGGACGCCGCCCAAGCACGGAATATTCCACCACATCACCACCACGGGGACCCCAACGCACGCAAAGTTCCGACGACTCCCTCTGGGCCGCCTTCAGGATGCAAAAAGGGCGTTCTCGGAAATGGAATGAATGGGTATCTGCCGGAAAGCATCAAGCCCTTGAGCTTTGCCCCTCCACATGGTACGGAAGCCTGACGGCACCCGGAGGCCTTGCGGAGAATACAGGAGACTCAACCTCGCTATGATCCCCGATCACTACCCCTTGCCAAACATGCAGGACTTGACTGGGGCCCTCCATGGCGCAAAAATCTTCACAAAAATGGACCTTTTAAAATCTTATTTTCAGGTTCCAGTGCATCCCGAGGACGTTCCCAAGACCGCCATCATCACGCCCTTCGGCTCCTACGTCTTCCATTACTCCCCCTTCGGCCTGAGAAATGCAGGGACCACCTTCCAGCGCCTGATGGACAGCATCCTGGGGGACCTGCCCTTCTGCGTCTGCTACGTCGACGATATTTTGATCTTTTCCAGGTCCCGGAGGAGCACCTATACCATGTCCGAGCGGTTCTGAAACGCCTGCAGGAAAACGGGCTGGTCGTCCGATTCAACAAGTGCACCTTCGGCGCCGAGAGGGTGGACTTCCTCGGACACGAGATCTCTGCAGCAGGTGTGCACCCCATGGCCTCGAAGGTGGACGCGGTGCAGAAGTTTCCGACCCCAACTACGGTCAAGGCCCTGCAAGAATTCATCAGGATGGTGTATTACTACCGCCGGTTCATCCCTGACGTCGCCCCCAACATGTCCCCTCTAACACAGGTCCTGAAGGGGAAACCAAAAAACCTGACATGGGAAACAGAACAAGCGCAGGCCTTCCACGACACGAAGATGGCCCTCGCCAGAGCCGCAACCTTGTCCCACCAGGAACCCACTGCGCCCTTACACCTCACCACTGACGCCAGCAACGTTGCCTGCTGGGCCGTCCTCGAGCAGATGGTCCAGGGCAGGTCCCAGCCGCTCGCCTTCTACAGTAAAAAACTGTCGCCCGCCGAGATGAGATACAGCACATTCGACCGCGAGCTCCTGGCGGTGTACCAAGCACTGCGCCACTTCCACTACCTCCTCGAGGGTGCCCCCTTCACTATCAGGACAGACCAACGCCCCTTGGTGCACGCCTCTGCGACATCAGCACGGGTCACCCGCGCCCGCTGATTCCAGCCTCCCGCAGGAGAGCCGTATTCGACGTCATACATGGACTCTCGCACTCCTCGGGCCGGACAACAATGCGCCTCCTGACATAGCAGTTCGTCTGGCATGGAATTTGGAAGGACTCCCTCGAGTGGGCCAGGACCTGCGTTCCATGCCAAACAAGTAAAGTAAGTCGGCACACAGAATTGGGCGTGGGGGAATTCCCGCAGCCGAAACGAAGATTCGGCCACATTCACGTAGACGTCGTGGGTCCCCTGCCCCCGTCGGAAGGTGCCAGATACCTCCTGACGATAATCGATTGCTCCACCAGATGGCCTGAGGCGACGCCGATGTCGGAGGCAACCACCAAAGCGTGCGCCGAAGCCCTTCTCGCCAGCTGGATCAGTTCATTCGGAGTGCCGGATGATATCACGACGGACCACAGACCCGTTTTCCTGTCGGAGTGGTGGGCTGCCCTGGCCCGCCTGATGGGGACATCGCTACACACCACCACCGCCTACAACCCGGCGGCTAACAGCATGGTGGAAAGAGTCCACCGATCTCTCAAGGCTTCCCTAATGGTACGCTGCACCGGCGAGGATTGGAAGAGCCAACTACCGTGGGTCCTCCTCGGCCTCCGGACTGCCCCTCGGGCGAATGGCGAAGCATCACCTGCGGAGAAGGTATATGGGAACCATTGGCAGTCCCAGGCGAGTTCTTCCTGACCAACGCCCACGACACAGATGTCTCCTTCACCAGACTTCGGGAATCTGCCGGAAAATTCACGCCCTGCATCAAGACCTTCTCTGACAGAACCAAACACTTCCTCCCGAAGGCCCTATCGTCCTGCAAACACGTCTTCATCAGGGACGATGCCTGCCGCCCGCCACTAACGAGACCCTACCGAGGCCCCTTCCACATCCTCCGACGCAACGACAAGGAGTACTTCATATCCATAAATGGTCGCGAGGACTGGGTCACAATCGACCGACTGAAACCAGCTTTCCTGATGGACGGAGAGTATGCCGACGCGGATCCCATAGGGCGCCTCACTCTTCCTCGGCAAGAAGCGACTCCATTAATCGCCAAACCACCCAGTCGTAGCCGCGGCCGCCCTCGGAAGATGGTCGAACCCCCCGAGGATCACCTCAGGGAGGCATCCCGTCCCCAAAAATCCCTGAGGACTCCGAGGACTCCGAGGCTGAGGATCTACCACAGCAGCTGGTCTCACGCACCCGAGGCCGGCCCGCTCGCTTCCGCGAGTAGCGATCAGAAGCACTAAAAATCATCCAACAATTACGCCCTAATTATTGTCTTAGGGGGGAGTATTTGTAAGGACAACGCCTTATCGCAAATTCCTCTGTATATAATTCTACAATCACGTTGTTCTTACTTCCCTCCTCGAGAGCGTTCAGTGTGCTTTCCGCCAATGTATATATCTTATAAGATCATGTTTTATGTACTTTTATATTCTAAGTTATATGTCTCACAAGAAACACAAATCGGCTCTCACCGACCCACTTTTACTCTCTCGCGGGTCGAATACCACATTTCCACCTGCATGCTGTATATTTGAATTTCCTTACCTGTAATAAGGATCAGTACACTTCGACCTGCCTCTTTGTTCACACCTCACACTCTTATTAATGGACTAGGGAGCTTCACCTTTTCATCCTCATCACCTGATGACAGTTCCTCAGCCATCATCTACTGCTGCTCTCTTTGAATCTCTAGCTGCTCCTTGATGGCCATGTCTTCTCTGTGCTCCTCCACTAACTCTTCCATATCTTCTTAACAGACATCCAGGCTTATGGACTTACCCAGAGACACAGTAGCCTTCACAACTGAGCTAGGCTCAGCCTCAAAGTTTCTTTGAGCTTCTATTCATAAATTCTTCTATGTAGAGTTCATGTTCCTATAAGAGACTTTGCCACAGACCTTACTAGTAAGAGTTTTCCAGTGAAGGATATTAAAATGATTCTCCCAGAATTCTCTAAGGATCAATTAAGTGTCTGAGCTCATCCCACAGCACCTCTGATACAATGCCGTTGTGTAGTTTTAAAATTACAGATGACCTGCTGGTTCATGGCTGGATTGGAGTAGTTCTGCTCTAGGCAAGAACCCAAGTTTTGAGATTTGACTCCTCTAACAACTCATCCTGCAAGTCTGTAGGGTGGGCAAGAGCACTGTCTAAAATCAGTAAAATCTTACTAAGCAAACTTTTCTCATGCTAATATTTTTTCACAGATGACCAACAACTTCATTAATCCATTCTGTGAAAAACCAGGTGGTGACCCAAGCTTTGCTGTTTACACTCCACATCACAGGTAACTTGCCTTTTTTTTTAACATTATTGTTTTAAAACTAAAGGGATTTCACTATGATAAACTACTAGAGGCTTGATTTTTGTCACCACTAGCATTCCCATACACCAACAGAGTTAGCTAGTCCTTCACTGGCTTGTGCTCTGGTGATTCCTTTTCATTATGAGTTCTGGTCCTGTTTCGTATTTTTTTTCAAAATAACTCTCAACCTTTACATAATTCCTAAATTAAAAAAAGAATTCATAGGTAGCATTTTTGTTGGTACTGGATGTCACTCCATGACTCACCGAACTATTTATGCCTTCTCTTTTATAATTTATCAAAATAGCCAAGGCTGGCTTCAAAGTCACTAATTTCAGCTCTTATTTCAAGTTTGGTAATAAAGATTGGCAGAATAAAATTTTGCTCTTTGGCAAACTGTAGCTTTGGAAACGCTGTTACTCACTTACTATTTTTCATTTAATTAGATCAACAGAAATTTTCCTACTTGAATGTTTGAGACCTTTTCTGTGTCACAACTCTGACTCCTTTAGCAGCATCCACTGCTATACGTGCCTCTTTATTTTTTTTACAATGGTGGAGATCTTAGCTTTTAGCATATGGTACTCAGCAGCAAGATCAGACATGCATATACGTTTCTTGTATTTAGCTTTCATATTTTCTTTGCTCTATCTTGCTTCTAATTAATCTATTTTTCTCATTATTATCAATTATTTTTCTTAGGACCCATGAGGTACTGTGTGCAAAAAAAAAAAAAAAAAAATAGCATGAAAGGATAAAAGATGCACAAAAAAAGGCGACTGTGGACTAAAAGGGATTTTGAATTGATCTGAAGCTATGCCGTTACTAACACTTGAACCCTTTATTTGGTGTGAAAGGGGTAATTCGTTACAGCATCTTAACTCAAACTTGTACATATTAGTGTGTGCATCAAGTACCAAGTGAACAATGCATGCCAAGATAATTTTTTCTTGTCAAAATTTATAGAGTATAAAATCTGACGAGTTTCTAAGCTGACCAGTACTGAAGTATCACTCTGAGTTGTAGATGCAGCAAAAACAAGAAATAGAATCTCACTAGGAACTTTGCCATTTCACTCTTTCCTTCAGCCACAGGGCAACTTAACTGCCCTGCTTTGTAGCAAGGCGATCAAGTTGGGCACAACCTATATAAAAGGCCTGGTTTACATACCTTGCAAAAATACAAATTTTTTAAAAATTTGTTATTTATTCCTACAGGGATAAAACCATCACTTTTTATATTAGGAGACTTATCCCTATGGAATAGGGTAGCCCCTTGTCTGTGTCTGGAGTTGGATTCCACCTAGAAATGTCATGCATCCAGTTGCTCAAGCAAGTAAAGATGTCATGACTCCTGTAACCTCCTACTTGTCTGGTGAATAGATTGACCACATTGATAAGAGGCCTATACAATAGAACGAACCCTGAAATGAGAGGGAACTAAAGTAAGGAACAATTTTGGGTAATTATAAAATCCCCTGTAGGAGTTGTCAAGATGGTAGGGAGCGTATCCTGACAATTACGAATAGCTTGTTGAGGAAAAGCTCTACCCCATTCCTCCCTTTGTTAAATGAGGAAGGAAAGAGGGCGGTGCATTCTGAAAGTGCTTAGAACAGGCAATGACTGGATCACCTACATGTATCTCATTCGATCACAGTTTGTACTTGGATGAGAAGTCAAGTATCTGATTGAGCCTAATTAGACTGAACAACTTGCTGAAAATCCTACAGGACAGCCCTGTGAGAGCTCAGTGGTCTGGTAAAACTATTAATATTAATTAATTACAACTTGCTGAGCAGCCACCACAGATTTCTAGGAGAAAGTATCCAAGGAGCTATAGGAAACATCCCTCGTAACCTGAAACGCTAGAAAGTTCTTCCAAAAGATGGGAAGGTTCCACACCCATATCTTCATGTGCATTCAAACTAGTTGGGAGGCCAGTGTCCTCCATAGGCCTGCTTGATAACCTCATGAAGCCAGAAAGAAAAGGTGTTTTTGAACCTTCTTACACTTACCAGTACCAAAAAAAGTCTCCTACACTCCAACATCAGATAATATTTTATGGCTTGGATTGGGCACAACAGCATCTCATCCAGGTCTCCACCAACATTCTTGGAGGAAGTGGATTGAGAAACACTAAAATCTCTTATTTGGAACAATGGAATCTGAGTCTTTGCTGCAAACTCAGAGACACAGCAGAAAAAGAGAGAACCATATGAAATTCCTATACCCTGTTCATCAAGGCTATGGCTAAAACCAAGAGAGAAATGGTCTAGTGTTTGGTCTCTGTCCAAGTAACTAAAAAGATGCTCGAAAGGATGCCGCATAAGGTTTTGAAACATTAATGTTAGTTCCTGCTTGAGGCCCAAGCTCCTAAGAAAGGCAAGACTCCTCAAATTTTCCATAAGCCTGGGTAACTCCACCGAGGAGGAGAGATCCACTCCCTTCAGTTTTAAGACCTGAGATATGGTGGAGTGACTGCGTTTCACTGCAAAAACTGAGAGACGCTTGTCTTGGTGAAGGTAAATAAGGAAGCCTGTAATATTCCAACTGATAGCAACTTCTACACCGATTACATAAGATGGCCCACTTTCCAAGGTATATATATGTTTGCAGAGAAATGACATCTGTGATAAGTCTATCTCTTGCAGGATAAGCTGGGTAACCTCCAGTTATGAAGGTGGGAAGACTGAACTGCCTGATGGTACCTGCAAATGTGCTGGCATAAGAAGTGGGCTACAGGGGCAACTCTCTTGATACCTTGACCAGGAGTATCAACAGACCTGCTTACCAATTGGTGTGTGTGGCCAACAAGGAGATACCAGAGTTACAAATACTGTTAATCACCCTACTGTGATTGAAGGGTAGGAAGGCATGCACATCCAGATTATCTTAGGTGTGTTGGAATGCATCTTTCATCTGAATCTGGATTGTGGAACAGGAGCCTGGAAGTTTTCTGTTCATTTAGTTTGTAAACAGAAGGGGACTCCCATGCCCAGAACAATCTCTCTGCTATATTTGGGGTTTTAGGGACCTCTCCATCCCCATCACCTGATCCTTGCAACTGAGTTGATCTGCCAGAGTATTCTGTCTGCCAAGGATGTTTCTGGCAAACAACTCAATGGCTTGAAAAGCTGCCCATTCATGAATCTGCAATTAATCCACACAGGGGCCCTAGACCCTCCCCTTTTTGTTGATGCAGCCAGCTATGTTGTCCCTCATCAGCACCACTGAGTGCCCTTGCATTTTCAAGTGTTTGATGTCCAATTGTGGTGTGTCCTATGTCAACACACATGAAACAAGATCTCTCAGGTGTACAGCCACCATGCTTTCTTGGATGCGCCTGTAAACAGAAGTATATCCAGAGGTGGGGAGCTCACTGAACTCCCTTTAAGAGGTGTCTGTTGTCTAGCCACCACAAAAGGTCCTCCCTCACTTCTCAACTCACAGACATAAATTTGAAAGGTGAATCCTGAAGGGCAAACCAATGCTGCTTCAGCTGCCACTAATGGGGCCAAAGGTTGACTCAGCTCATGAGGTGCAAGTTTCTTGAAGGATGACAAATGGCCTAGGACCAACTGCCACATCCAAGTAGGTTGTTCCTTTCATGACAGGAACTGCATTGGTACTTCCCTGAGACCAGCAGATAAAAGCTCACTGGGAATGCTCTTACGCATATAGCATCCAGCAGCCTACCTAAAAACTTTATCTGCTGCTTGGGGATGAGATTGAATTCTGCTAGTTTTTATTTTATTCATTTTCTAAATTTTAATATCTGAAGATTCATTGTCCCCACTTAGTGCTTTCATATTTATGGTGAACTTTTTCTACTTTTAGGTGTAATGGAGGGAAGATTCACAAGTGATATACAATTTTGCTTGTAGGAAGAATGCAAAGTGAATCCTATCAGCCTCTCAGTGATTGTGCAATAGAAAACGGATTTGATTGTCAAAAAGCAATTTGTCCTAGTTTTCTGAAGGAAGTGATGGATGAACTTGTCAGCAGAAGTGAAGCAAGTCTACTGAATGTATTTGTTCCAAGCTGAAAGGTCGATCACAGGTCTCCATGATGACGATGACTGAGTGAAGAGGCAGAAGGGAGGCGAGTGAGGGATTATCTCCTCTCACCCATCATTTCCACCAGTTAACTACCTTGTTTCCAAGTTTCAATGGCCATTCCAGCTAATACTGAAGAATACTTCTAATATAAAAAATGATGGTTGTATTTCTGTAAGAATAAACAACTTTTTATTTCACAATAAAAAAGTACAGTACTACGTACCCTCCTCCTGAGATCAAACTAAGGCCTTCAGGGAAGGCTTTGTCATTAAAAGTATATACAGTAAGAAAGCCAAAGCCACATCTTTGATTATGGGGAAGCTGCTTGAAATTTGTACAGTTATTCTCTTGTACCTCCCACCATTCTTGTCTTGAAGATAGATTCCTGAAGCCACCAGACCGAAGGGTGAACTCAAGATCAACAAAGCCCTTCTCCTCATCTGTAGTTGAAGTTAAATATCAATAAACATTAAAACTGTTAAACTTCCTGTCATTTGTCATTCAACTTTACTAAGGAAAATAAAGTATAATAGCATTCATTTAAAAAAATGAAAAATGGTTATACAGTGTAGGAACTTTTGTCAGATTTTTCTGCAAAGGTTTTAAAGTTCAAAATATATTTCCTCACCTTCTAATTGCATTACATAAGATGCTTGACCTTTGTTAGTAACCTTCAAGAATTTTGGGAAAAGGTTTTTTATGATAACTGGATTGCTTTCTGTTTTCTTTTCCCAGTTTCCTTGAAGAATCTGAACCAAGGACTCTCTAATTGGATTGCGTTTGTTACCTGCAAAAGAGTAAAAATTAAAGGTTTTGCCATACACATAATAGTGAGTGTCACGAATTATAACTTTATAATGAAAGTATATAAGTGAATGGTAACTGAAATGCTTAGCAAATAACTAGTTTAAGCTTCTTTTCAGCTATACAGTTGCTTCAATTTCAGTGTGAAACTTCTTTGCCCTCAGGATTTGGGGATAACACAATTTTTATCATAGTACTCGGCTGTTAAGATAATGGCAAATGGGCTACAGAAATGTATTTGGACAGATTCTACAGCACAAACCATCAACTTGGTGATCCCTAAAGCATCTTGAAATAGGTAAATGACCTTTTTGGGTAAAATTACAAGGCAGTAATACAAATTTGCTGATAAATAAGGTTAAAAGTTTATGATGTGTACATAAGGTATGTGCTTCTGAATTCAGGTGAAATATGGGAACTTAAAAATGAAGAAAAGTTCTGATGTGTGAAGTTTAAAACGAAAATAAAGAAATTGTGTGAGGCTTTAAAAGACAGAAACACATAGACAATTTTGTAACGGAAAAACCAGTCTTAAAAGCATTAAAAATGATAATGACACAAGTCAGTTCTTAACAAGACAGGCACAAAGCATAATTTACATTCAAATGATAAAAATAGGTAATTAAAGTCATTAACATTGCTTACAAATACAGAATGATCTCCATGTTTGATTACCTTCATATGCTTTTAGAGTGATTTCCTTTTCATCCTTGCACTGCGCAGCTACATCAGGTGAATTAGAAGGTCTTTTAATACTCCAGTTAATCTTGACTTTTATGGTATGGTTGCTCTCAAGGTCTTGAATAAGTTTATCCTATGGAAATCAAAACATCCAACTTTAAATACACTAATAAAATACATACAGTGATTCATAATAAATGACATATAATGTTTTTCTTTTTATCTCAGATAAGTCATAAGTACCAAAAGATGTGTCAGTTCTCAATTTCACTTTTAGTTAAAGGATCTAAAAATATTGAAAAAAGAATAAATAAATTTTTTAAAATCAGGAAGAAAGTTCCATACTTTCTCCATGGATTTATGCCACTTTAAAGCAGTTACTTAAAAGTTTTCAATCTTAACTTCTTACTTACTTACGTTAACTTTTTATCTGTGAAAAATGGCGAAAGTGTGTGCCTCTATCCTTATCTTTTGAAAGAACACAATATTTCCTCAGTAACAAACCTAAATATGATAACTGTTAGCTGACGAGACTGATATAGGGATGGAGGTAAAATATTGTATGAAACTCTTGCATAACGCCCATATCAAATTTTGTACAGTTCTGGATAAGTTGCTGGATTGTTGCTACTTTCAACATTAATTCTTCAGCATCACTGCAATCATGGGCACGAATTTCCACATTCTGATTTAGCTAAAAATGTTTTGTCATCTATTGTTTTTTTATTTCTACTATTGCTTTGAGACTGGGTACATCATATCTTCCTTTGTATTCTTTTTCTAACTCCAGTTGAATTGGAATAGTATTTATGTACTGAAAAACTGAGTAAGTTTACCAGTGATAGTATGTAATACATAGTTTACTGTTAGCCTCCAAAAAGCTTTACCCTCAAGTTCAAGAATAGAAGCATGGCCATTAATTGTCAAGTTACAGCAAGCTCCTAACAACAATGATTTTGTATCTACTATTTTCGTGCCATTACTTATTTGTACATAAACTCCAACAACGTTTTTCCAGCACCATCGAGACCTTCAATAACTGTAGCAAAATATTTTGAAAAACATTGCCATAAGGAAATGAGAATTGGTTCAGTAATGTAACCATTATTTCCTTTCTCATTATTTTGATGACTGTTGCTATTTAAATTTTAACTGACAAGCTTTCACTCCAGTTTTGAATAACTTCTTGTCATTTTATCTTGTCTATAAGGAATATTATGGAATAAAATCTCTCATGCTGATGGGTACCACACATCATAACAAGGCTTTCAAAATAATATTCAGACATTGTTAAATCTATATACATATACTATAAATATTTTATAATTTCTGGAATCCTGTTCTCATTCCAAGAGATTTCATCTTATAAAGCAAAAGGACACTTCGACAAGTGTGTTAATTTTGGATCTGTTTTAGCATTCCAAGAAACTGTTTCCATTACAAGGACCATTCTTTTTCCTGTAAGTGCCAGAAGTCTACTTTGTTTTCTCTTTGTTCTCAAGACATGAGACTTCTCTTTTCCACAGGTAAAATTAGCAGATGGAGTACAGTACAAAACTATACCCATAGTCAACCACTTTGACCACTCTTGTCTTTAATTTCTGGAAAACCTTGCTTCCTTTCTATTTGAAGGGAAAACCCAAGTGACATTGAATTTTGCCTTTTGGGGTTTAAATGGTTTTGGGATTTTGCTCATTATGGTTACCTTTATCTACACAAAATGATGAAAGGGTTTAATACAAAACAGCTAATCTATGAGTTCTGCTCTGTTCTGTATCATGCTTACCTGGGCAGGAGGAGATATTCCCCAAATAGCTGTTGACTCTCCATTAAGTTCGGCCATGACAACATCTGGGTAATCATAGTTGCTTAAGAATGTTTGGGCTAATCGATTCATTCCATAATGGTTATTAAACTTTTCCCAGTCCTTTTGAGTAAATCTGGAATAATAAAGCTATTGTAGAGTTTTGTGATTGCTTGTCTAACATTTCAAGAAGCAATTTACAGAAGTATTAAAAAAGTTTTTGAACTATCCATCTTCAGTTTAGCTTTTCCAACAGTATCTAAGTCCAAAAAAATTAAGATGTAGCTTAATACTATGTATTCTTAAACTTGAAAAAATTACATCTCCAAATACATGATCCATACCACATGTTAAGTAAAGAACTAGTTGGTCCTTATAAAATTTGTAAACTGCACTATTGTGGGGACTACGAAGAACTTTGCAATTGTGCTGTTCTCATCTATTGAGTTACAGGGGATCAATAAAAGTATATTATCATGGGTCCGTGTACTGCCTGTATACTCTGATGCATAATTTGCCTGCTATAATATTTATTAGAAACATAATAGTGAAACCAAACAATACATAAAACATCCCTATAAATTTTGTTTTATAATTACGGCACAACTTTTTTCCATACCTAGGCAAAGAAAATGCAAATTAGCTGTTGGCAGCACTTATTATGACAAATGAAGTCACCAGCTTTTGTTAATGTTTGCTTGCACCTTCAAAATGGGATGGCTGTAACTACTAATCAGTGGGGTGGGTAGAGGCTGGTCCTCGCAAAATAATGGTCAATATGCTTGACTTGCAATCAAGCATACTCAGTGACATTTTAACTGAATTGCTATTTACGAATGTAACTGAACTAGCCCGTTTTCAGGGAATGGAGGATCATCAGTTATGGATTATCATGAAGTTGTAGTTAAGAAACCAGGAACCTTTCTAAGTTTTTAGGTGAAAAGGATCTGTAATCCTAACATGATATGTTCAGTAAAATTAATCTTAGACATTTTGTTTATTCCATAATACTCACACACAAATCACCATTATAAGTAGAGGGATTAAGGAGGAATCTGTTATCAGAAAACCAAAATCATACTTAATCAGACAAAGAAGTGTAATCAGTGAAGGAAAACTAAAGTAGATAGCTGAGAAGCAAAATGGTAAAATACTGCTATTCACCTCGTTAAGATATTTTATACTAGTTGAAATTAGTAACCAACTAGCTTCAATGCTAAAAATATACTTGATTACAATACACATCATAATAATTTAAGGACTAGAAAACTTTACAAGGGCAAATTCCATTGCTAAGCCAGAAAAAGGCCCACGTCCTAATACCAAATCCTAATACTAATTACAGACCCTTATCTTCTGACAAGTTGCTTGGGTAAAATGATGAGAAAAATTGTAATCATGTGCTTACTTTGCACATACACAAATTTCATATTATAACCAGAACCCCCTTTGTATACATACATAGATCCACATTAGAGGATTTGAATGACAATAAATTACTGTAACAATTTCCTTTGGTATGCAGAGAGCATATGACTACATAAGACTACCACATCTTAAAGATTTTTTTGTGACTGATTTTGGGGCTAGTTAACAAGCGTTATACACAACTTTTGCTGCAAGCAATCATTCCAAGTAAATATATAATAGTAAATTTTCAGCCAATATAAATCAGACAATAGGGTCCCTCAGAGAAATGTATTCGTCAGCACCATATTTACCTTGGCAATACAGAGAAAATCACTCCCCTACTTGCCAGGCACATATATCTGGGAACAACTGTGCACCTGTGAACAAATTATTTTACTGTCCCTCTAGCTAATGAACAAAACTATTCAAAGCACTGGCAGACTTCGCATATTGATTTCTCAATATAATGTGCTTCGGATCCCACAATAAGTCCCGTTGCTAGGTGACCAATTGGTTCCTAGCCATGTAAAAATATCTAATCCGTCGGGCCAGCCCTGGGAGAGCTGTTAATCAGCTCAGTGGTCGGTAAAACTAAGATATACTTAACTTTTCACACACTCATTTGGTGATCTGTGAACTTGCATTTTAAATACTTTTGCTTTGATTAGAAATGAAACATCAACAGTGGTAAAATATTCTCTTATGTAGCCCTACTGTTATGATATATGATAACCATACCTAGAGTCAACTAAACGTTTAATGAAATACATTACAGTAAATCAAGCAAAGCAAAAAGAAAAAAAAGCAACTTGTACAGTCAAGTTCAAAAGTTTGTTGACACTCTCTGGTCATCATTTTAATGGTACATGGATGTCGATAGATTCACCACCACCACCACCAGGGTGAGCTTAAGAGTGGTCATTCTTTGCTCTTCCCAGTTGAAATAGGTAGAGTAAAGAGAGCAGAAGAAACATGATAATTATGATATTTAGTCCGCTCCTGTAAGACAAATGCAAAATCGTTCCACACATTTCTAGTGCTTGGATAGATTCACATGGTTGATTTATACAGTAGTTAGATGTAGTGCTTCAAACAATATATAATTATATGTATAATACTAACATAATGAAAACACTAATTTGCAATCAGATAAAACAAGTAAAATGCAGATTCTATTGCCGCATGTTAAATATGGCATGGTCTGGTAAAATAAATTCTTCTTGCATTTATTTATCATTTTCATACTATATTTTGTATTGCAAATTTCAATTTCATCTTCTCCATTCTTTTCATTATTTGGCATATACAAAATAACTTGTCCCAGTAGGCAAAACAGTTGCCATGTCAAAAATGGAGAATCAAAAATGGAAAATGCAGAAGAACGATGATTAACACTATACTCTGTTTTTATTCATCTGTCCATCCGCCTGTGGTGTTTTTGTATGGTAACACTGCGTCCCGGGCTTTAGATAGTTACACTATGTGTAAGTTTTAGGTAAATAAAAGGATATCTGGGTGTACATTTGCACCTGAAAAGTGTTTAAATAATTTACGTTAATATTCGAAATAGGATGATATTATAATCGTTGAATGTAAGCTGAATGTAACTATCTAAAGCCCGGGACGCAGTGTTACCATACAAAAACACCACAGGCGGATGGACAGTTGAAAAAAAACAGAGTATAGTTGACATCACTTAAAGCACCTCCAAGCTGAAGTAATATTCAAAATAAAGAAAAAATAGTGAGAAGATAAACAAATATAACATTTTGCTATATGAATGAATTACTTTCCTATAGGACGTCTGAAATTGAAAATATATAATTACGCAAAGCAATTCCAATAAAGAAACTTAAACCATTTCTAATAGGTGATTCAACCCCTTCACCCGACAGTGACCAGACTGCTACAGTACTAGAAATTACGATAATAAAAATGACGAGAATGGAAAAGATCAAAACTACATTCCTAATACAGATCTTAGTAAAAACGAATAGGTCTAAAGTAGAATAAAGTTTAATAGACAATTCCGTATTTAAAATGTGGCAAGAAATTTGCTTTCGTTTCACTTGTTTTACCTAATCCCTGTTTAGTTGTCAAACGTTCTGTAAGACAGATTTATTTAATTTGTACTAAAGATTTATTTAATTTGTATTAAACATTTTATAGATATTTTTCTGTTTACATTAGTACTAATGTTTTACAATGAGTAAATCACTATTATAAGCCTTTTATGTAATAGGGTACTAATCTAAGATGTCTTAGCGTGTTTTGGGATGATAGTTTGGGGTGTATTTTTGTTGAAATGATATTAAATTGTTTCAGCATGATAATTTAAGGTATATCATTGTTTTAACTATCACATTAAGCAGTGAAACGTTAAAATAGACAGTTATGGGGTAGCCCACTGGGTATATGGCAGTTATAAACCAGTTATAAGCATTTTTATAGGGGATTTTTGCATTTCCGTGGCAGGTTTTGGAACCTAATACACTGCAAAAAGTGGGGGAGCACTGTATTCATCTCAGTAATCTCGAAAACTATGAATCAAGACACTAATATCTGTTGTTTTTAGTTGTTTTTACATGTTATCCCTTCTTGGTGGGTGACATTGGTTGAAGGGCATTAGTAGTGTCACTATTCATCACAGCAACATTGAAAACTATGGATTACACACTAATAATTCTTTTTTTTATTATTTTTACATGTTACCCCTTACCATCCCCATTCCTATCACGGCTGAACTTGGACTTCAAGGGCATTGGGAGAGTCACTATTCTCCTTAGCAACCTCAAAAACTATGGATTAGAAACTAATATCTGTCCTTTTCAATTACTTTATATGTCACCCCTTCCCACCCACCTCCCTACTGGAGGCTGAACTTGGACTTAAGGGCATCGAGAGTGTCATTATTTTTCTCAGTGACTTCGAAAACTATGGATTAGACACTCTTATCTGTTGTTTCAGTTATTTTTACATTTCACCCCCTTCTCATCCCTATCCCATTTGAACTGAAATTGCAGTTAAAGGGCATTTGGACGGTCACTATATATCTCAGCGACCTCGAAAACTATGAATTAGATGCTAATATCTGTCGTTTTCTGTAAGTTTTGCATTTCCCTCTTTCCCACCTAAACAACTGAGGTATGTTTACATCGAAGCCTTAACACACACAAACTCATTCACTATTTTATTTATAATTTATGTGTACACACTCACACATACGCACACACTCACTAATTTCAATAACTTTTCAGTAGTGTTCTGAAAATGATTTTGCTTTGAACAGCAGTCATTGAGAAATGCCATATGTACTAAAGATATAAACATAAGGTGTTCTAATGTATTGCACAAGCATTGTGTATTACACACTAAAAGAATTTCATTATCAGTAGATTGTAATAGGCTAGACTTTCAAACAAGATTACCACACTTATGGCTTATGTAACAATTCATAACCATCTCTTATAATTAACAACCACTTACCTAAGAACTGACATAAACAACATTGGGTAATAATGTAAACAAACGAATCAGCAAACAGCTGTTTTGCGATTTTGGCAGATTTTACTTTAACATAAAATATGTTGGTTTAACTTTGTATACCCGTTTTACGTTTCAGCACAAAAATATAAATAATTCCACCAATACATTCGTTTCTTTTAGCAACTAACAAAGTGTTTTCTAATTCCTTTAGCTGATTCTGAGAACATAAACATTACAAATGGCAGGATGCTCTTATTTTTTATGCATAAAAGTTTAAAGTGTGTTGGTTGTTGTTTATAAGCGTACTGAGCATTTACAGTTATGTGGTATTGACAAGATTAGGTGAGGAAGTGTATGGAGTTGCCCTGGAACACCCCTAGGTTTCATTACTATCCATTATCCTGCATTCTTTGTAATCAGTTACAACTGAAAGAGGTGTTAAGAAAAACCTTGAGCACTATGCGAAAATGAAAAATTAATAACTGGATAATACCAGAACTACAAGAGAAGCATGGAATTTCACGATAAGGAAGTGACAAACACAAGGAAAAATAGAATGGCACACTCACTTGTAGAGGGATTGCTGTTGGGCCGACATACTGAAAATAGGCTGGTAAGCCCCAATAGAAACCTGAATAGACACATCTTCAGGGGGATTAGGTTGACCCACAGTATTACTGAGGGCAAAGAGTACCAAAGGAAACCAAATAAGTGCAATGACACCAAAAAGTGCACAGCCTCCCATGCCATATTTCAGGAGTTTGCGTTTCCCTTCTCCCCTTCCTTGGGGATATTCTGCTTCAGCTCGTCTTTCACACTAAAAGAAAATAAAATAAAGTGAGTAAAATTGAAATGATTATATATGAACAATAATTAAACCTAAAATGAACGGTGCAATCATGTTTTTATTTATAACATTGCTTTTATTCTAACATGCTTGGCAAACATCAATAATGCGGATTTTTGTTGTATGGACTGAAACCAACTGGCACAACAGAAGTTCACATTGTAAAAGTTCCAGAAAATAAGGAACTTGATATCTCACTTAATTACTACTTCTAATACCACAAGTATACAGTTTTGAGTAACAGTTCACCTTGAGCTGGAAAATATGTGAAAAGACATCTTCCATCTTGACCCAATCACTGAGGTTCATACTGGTATCTGTCCAAATCCAGTCCATTAAAGTACGAAGTTCAAATAGAAATGGGACACTCATAAACCTGTTTAAAACACATAAGATCACCTTTGAATATTTCTGAAGATTAATGGTTGTTTATGAAAAAATAAATGCAAGAAAATGAATGCCTTGTGCTCACATGATACAGTACTAAGAATCTATGCCACAATAATAAAAAAAAAATTGTTGATTGCATTAACATTTTGAGTAACTCAGTCTTGAACTAAACTTGAAATGAGCACAGTAAAAATCAGTTTAGTGTTTCTCTATGTTTCAAATATGATCCCTGAAATTTCTATACAACAGGTAGGCTACCGTATGTGTGGCAAAGATGCTTTGCAATCTGATACAAAATAGTTTTGTTTTAAAGACTGTCACACAAATTACTGATGCTTACATTCGGAAAGAAAAAAGGTTGAGGTAGTTGTACTGTTTGCAAAGGAAATTCCCAAGAATTCTCGTGGGATAACCGCATCGTATTTGGTAAGCAGACAGGAGCAAATTGAGACACTTCACCATATACCAAATCTGAGGGGGCCGCTTGGCATTAAATTCCCTATTGGAAAAAGAAAATATTTCATAACAGGCTTCAAATTTCATTCTTTCATTTATCCGAAACAAATTATGCCATTATGCTTACATGAAAAGAAGACAAATAATGAACTCAAAACAGGTCTGAATTTACTATAACTATGTAGTTTGTATACACTACAATAATGTCATCTAAATTACCTTTCTGTTACAGCTGGTAATATGAAGAACATCCATATATGTATACAAAAAGTTAGAACAACCTGAAAAGTAGTAAAATAAAAAATCATACTGTGCAGCAAATCTTACACAAAAATATTCAAACAGTCCATGAAAGGAAAACTTGACAAAAATCTTAAATTTAACTATATATTAATTAAACCATACTAATATACTGCTGGTAATAAACCATTCCCACTATTTTTAAGCTTTAGCATGTACATTAAACGAATGGCATATTTTTTTATTTGGCAGTGAGAGGAGAGACGATTTTACATATTTGAAGTAGGTGCTTCTAATTTATCTAATTTTAACAATCGCTACCCTTTTATAATACAAAATACCAGTTTTCAAAGGAAGTTTGATTATACTTTCTTAATATTTACATAACTATAAATATAAAACAATAACTTGCCTGGCAGTTGAGAAAACGGCAATAAAAAAAAAAAGGCATTATACCCGGTTTACATTTCGCCTTCGTATTTACCAGCAGGTAAGTATAAAGTAACTGTTCCTGAGAACATGATGAAGAGCCTTTTCTTAATTACTATGAGCTTGGCAAACTAAAGTACAAATAAAAACGGACCTAGAATTTTTATACAAACTGCAGAATACATTTGGACCATTTTTTCTTATAGGTTTAACTGGACATGAAAGAACCTCTATTTTTTCCCTTATCAGCAAAGTCAGATTTGGAACAGTGACAGAACCAGGAAGGAATTTGGTTGCCATGAATTTTTTTGCTCTGAAAAGCCATAAAAAAGCCAACCCATAGAACCCTGTACCGAGGGAGTGCCGTTGATGCATTTCATGGGTGCACCTATGGTTCCCTCAGGGCCCTTGCTGCAACCCCTCTCATTCCTTTTAGTGTCATTACAGTTCAAATTCTCTTTCTTTCATCTTACTTTCCATCCTCTCGTAACAATTGTTTCATAGTGCAACTGTGAGGCTTTCCTCTCTTGCGCCTTTAAAGCCTTTTACTCTCAATTTCTCTTTCACACTGAATGGCCTCATACATCCCAGCAGTTGGCCTTTAGTGTAAATTTTATGTCCCATTACATACCTACCATAGTAGAAAGGCTTGCAACTTGCTCATTCTTCTGACTGTGTCTAGTGTTATAAAGAAAAGGTCCGAGATGTTAATTTATTTTTAAAGAGGCTTCTTCTGAGGATTCAAAATGTGGTCTCGTCAGGAATCTTAGCACATCTAAATTCCATCCCAACTTTCTTATAGGCAGATGAAGGTGTTCTATCTGAATAATCTCAGGAAATCTTGAATTTTCTTACTGTTAGAGATTTCAATGTCGATGTGATGAAACACAGAGGATAACTCTGATCTTTTACCTTAAATGGCAGCAACTCGTTTCTTGGTATCTGAGGAACTGGAAAAATCCTGTAATTTCTAGAGGGGTATGTGAGCGGGAAGCTCCTCTAAATTGACATCTATTCCAGTAACAAAGCCTTTGTTTTTAGTAGTTCAGCAGCTGACTCTGTATTTGAGTAGAGATTTCTGAGACAAGCATAGACCTCTAGGTCATATGAGACAGCTGAGAGTCTCCAAGTGGTTGCCTGAAGCATGAAGGGAGTTTGGTGAAATCTTAACTAGCGGTTTTTGTATTGTTTGTATGGTGTTTTTACATTGCTGTGGTTATTCAGCAATGGTACCAACAGCTTTACGTGACTTCCAAACCACGTCGAGAGTGAACTTCTATCATCAGAAATACACATCTCTCACACCTCAGTGGAATGCCCGAGAACTGAACTCGCGGCCACCGAGGTGGCACGCTAACACCATACTGAACATGCTACTGAAGTGCTTCTTAACTAGTGGTTGTTTCAGTAGATCTGCCCTTAAAGGTAGGAATCAAGGCTGTAAGGGTCATTATTATATTCTTGGAGGCTTGGGATTTGTTTAGAACTTGGCTAAGGGCACTGAAGGGAGAAAAAGCATAAGAATCTAGTTTAAACCACTTGGTCAGTATAGCATCCACTGCTGAAGCTTGAGGGTCTTGGAAGGGACAACACAGATAGACAGTTTTTTATTCTGGCCTGTTTGGCAAGCCCCACAGCTTCCACAGGTCCTGAGGTAGATGTACTTGTGGATGTAGCGACCTTTCTGCCAGTTAGATCTAGTAAGGACAACTCTCTTCTTCCTCTCTCTCTTACTGAGATGAGAGAATTTTTATGGTACATGAATATGTTTATCAGTATTTTCAAATAATAATAATAATAATAATAATAATAATAATAATAATAATAATAATAATAATAGTAATGATTGCAGGTCCACAATAATATCGCATGTGAAGTATATAAAGTCTTTAATAATAAGAGCTTTCGAACCCTGCACCAGGTTGAGGATGAACCTGGTGCAGGGTTCGAAAGCTCTTATTATTAAAGACTTTATATACTTCACATGCGATATTATTGTGGACCTGCAATCATTGTTACCATTTTCGACACTGAAAATTGTGCCCACTAATAATAGTAATAATAATAATAAAAATAATAATAATGATATAACTATAATTACAAAAGGGGTAAGAAAATATCCTTTCCCTCATCTTCTGTTTTTAACTCCGAGAGAAGCTGTCAAATATGTCAAGTTAATATGACAGGTGGGGGAGTGTTGTTGATTTGTAGGCCAATGATTTTTACATAACTCTCTCTCTCTGTCTCTTTCTCCATAATAATTCACAAATAATTTCACTCTGTTATGTAAAAGCAACTCTCCCTCTCTCTTGTCCCACAAAATATGTATGTCATAGTGGTAACTCTCTCTCTCTCTCTCTCTCCTTCTGTTCTGGCTTTAAGTTTCAGAAGTACGTACGTATATATCTTTAAGGGTACTACTATTGTTTAGGATGACTTCGAAATTATACCAATAATATAATCGCAAAGATTAATAAAGTACAGTGGTCCCCCCGTATTTGCGGGGGATGCGTACCAGACCCCACTGTGAATAGTTAGAACCCGCGAATAGTTGGAACCCCTATAAAAACGCTGAAAACAGCCTATTTTGTTGGGTAAAACTCAAGAAAAACAAACTAAATAATTTTATACTTTGTTTTTTTAATAGTTTTATCACACAAAGTGCATTTAATGATGAAATTGATAAAAAAAAACCAAGAATTTGGGGATATTTCTCATAGAAAAATACCACGAATAATGCAGGGAAACATTCCCGAGAGAAATCCGCGAATGTGTGAATCTGTGAATTCGGAGAAGGCGAATACAGGGGGTCCACTGTAATAAGATAATAATTTAAGGTAAATTTGATGTAGGATGTTAATTAAGCTATACATTAGGTATTTGAACTTTCAAGATAGGTAGTTTAACTATTTGTGGGGAGTCTGGTACATATCCCCAGTGTATATGAGGGTCTACTGTATTAAAGTAGGCAGCTATAAACATATTTAGAGTGGTATTCCAACTTATTGCAAAATTTCACTCACAATTACACACAATTACTGGGGACCAACTGTGTGTGTATATATACCATGTGTGTATATATATATATATATATATATATACTATATATATATATATATTATATATACAGTGGGTCCCAATAATTGGGTCTATTGTATTAAGCAGGCATTTATAAACATTTTTAGAGGGTATTCCAGCTTATTGCAGATTTTCACTCAATGCAGTTGGTTGTGTTCCCTAACACAATTACTGGGGGGACCCACTGTCTGTGTGTATATATATATATATATATATATATATATATATACCAATATATAATTATATCTATATATATCTATATAACTATATATATATATATATATAATATTATTATTATATAAATATATAGGGAATAATTACACATGCCAAATTGGAGTCCTCTAGCCTCTGCAGTTTTTATTTCATTTAATGTTAAAGTTAACCATGATTGTGTGACTGTCAATGCTATAGGACAGGCTACCACTGGGCTGTGGCTGAAAGTTTCATAGGGCACAGCTCATTCAACATTATACCAAGACCACCAAAAGATAGATCTATTTTTGGTGGTCTTTGTAATACACTGTAACTTCAATGACTTTTTTACTTGTTTAATTTGAATATTATCTTTATGCATAGCTTTAAGAGAACCAATTTACAATATCCCTGTCATAAATTAAGCTAGATACATGATAAGTGCATATTTAGATTCAGAAAAAAAAACCCAACTACTAAAATTTGTTACTGCCTAGTCTCAGTTTAGTCTGCTGGTGATGCACTGCTGCAAGTGCTGTGTTCTTATGCCACCCCTACATATACAGTGGCACCTCGACATACGAAAGTCCCAGCTTACGAAAAATTCAAGTTACGAAAGCAAATACGAAGATTTTTTTGGCTTTACATACGAAAGTAGTTCAGGTTACAAAAGGTTGTTGCTGTAAAGTCCAGAGATTCGCCCAGACCACCGATAACAATTTTAAAACTCGCGCGCCGCCAACTGAATGGACTCCCAACCATCCTCCCCCTCTCCCATTGGTTCCTGATGCTAGACACTGCCATAAGATCCTGCTCTCCTATTGGTCAGCATCTCTCCCATTGTGCTCTACGTAAAGACGTCCTTCGCCCACTGCTTTGCACCAGCATTTGTGTACGCACGCGGAATTCATTCGTTCTATACGATTTCGTTTATTAACATAAATTCGTTAGTGATTTCGTTGTATTACTTTATCGTGTTGTGTGAGAACTTTAGTACATATACTACATAACTTAATTACGTACAGTATACGTAGTCATGGGTTCCAAGAAAGTTGCCGAAGTTCACGGAAAGAAGAGGATGCTTTCTATGGAGACGAAGATGGAGATCATTAAAAAATATGAAGCTGGCATGTGGTTGAGTGTGATCACTAAGGAATACGGCCGAAATCCGTCGACGATAGGCACCATCCTTAAGCAGAAGGAAGCCATCAAAGCAGCTACACCTTCCAAGGAAGTGACTATTTTGTCTAACTAGAGGAACCACGTGCACGACGAGATGGAGAGGCTGCTACTTGTCTGGATAAAAGACATAGAAATTGCTGGAGATACGATAACCGAGACGGCAATCTCCCACAAGGCCAACGCTATTTTCAGCGATTTGATTGCCCAGGCCGAAGACGACGGAGGAGAAGGGACATCGACACCAACCCCAGACTTCAAGGCTTCTCATGGGTGGTTTGAAAAATTCCGGAAACGGACTGGTATCTATTCGGTGGTGCAGCATGGGGAGGAGGCCAGCTTGGACACGAAAGCGGCCAAAGCCTTTACTAAGACGTTCAACGAGATGACGATCAACGAAGGCTACAGTTCTCAGCAAGTCTTCAACTGTGATGAGACTTTTTTTGGAAAAAATGCCTCGTCGGACGTACATCACGGAGGAAGAGAAGAAGCTACCCGGGCATAAGCCTATGAAAGACTGGCTTACACTCGCACTTTGTTCGAACGTTAGTGGGGATTGCAAGGTGAAGCCCCTATTTGTGTATCATTTGGAGACTCCTCGAGCCTTCAAGGCCCACAAAGTGCTAAAGGAGAAGCTTCTAGTGATGTGGAGGGCTAATGCGAAAGCCTGGGTAACGAGACTTTTGTTCACCGAGTGGGTAAATCTGTGTTTCGGCCCGACAGTGAATAAATTCTTGGAAGAGAAGCGCCTCCCTCTGAAATGTCTGCTGTTGTTGGACAATATCCTAGCAGAGTATTCCTTCATCAAGGTTCTTTATCTTCCGCCTAACACCACCCCTCTCCTCCAGCCCATGGACCAGCAAGTGATATCGAACTTCAAGAAGCTGTATATGAAATGATATTGTTATGATACAATAAAGTTTCATACATACTTACCTGGCAGATATATACATAGCTATCGACTCCGTCGTCCCCGACAGAAATTCAAATTTCGCGGCACTCGCTACAGGTAGGTCAGGTGATCTACCGCCCTGCTCTGGGTGGCAGGACTAGGAACCATTCCCGTTTTCTAATCAGATTCTCTCTTCCACCTGTCTCCTGCGGGGAGGCTGGGTGGGTCTTCAATTGTGTATATCTGCCAGGTAAGTATGTATGAAACTTTATTGTATCATAACAATATCATTTTCATACATTCAACTTACCTGTCAGATATATACATAGCTGATTGACACCCTTTGGTGGAGGGCAAGAGACAGCTAACTACTGACTAGACAGGTAAACAACATATGTTGTAGGTATTTACAGACCTTGGTTCCTACCTTATCAGGTGGAAGACTTCGTGACTGCTGTCTAGGAGTCTGCTTCACCTCAAGAGCCTTAGCGAGATAGTGATCTGTGGCCAAGAGTTCTTGTGGATCTGTCGATGGGGTATCATCCACTTACTCGACAGAACCTAACTGGCATTTGTCAATGGGAGCACATCCGCTTATATGACAACACGCCTTTATTTAAGGAGCACACAACCGATCCCGATCACCCGAACCTAACACCCGTGTTAGTTCTAAGATTGCCAAGAGCTATCCCCAAACTCTTAGCAAACAACCACAAACTCAATAACCACACATACAATAATACAAAAAAAAAAAAATTTTTGTACCCCTCTAAAAGTCAGCTGTCACTCGATCTCCTAGTGAAGAGAAGTGAAGGTCGCCTGTGCGACACCTGACACTTCCATGCACAGGAAACTCAAGAACACATCCACAAGAGGGTTTTTACATACATTATTAAGGATCGGTGCTAGCTCCCTTACCCAGAACCGTCTGTGCTGACACAAACGGACCTAGAGAAAAACATTTCTCATACGTACTCGCACATCTTTTAAATAATGAGATGCAAACACAGAGTTGCATCTCCAATAAGTTGCATCTAAAATGTTTTTAAGTGACATATTTCTTTGGAACGCAACAGAGGTTGCGATTGCCCTAACTTCGTGGGCTCTCCTCACTCTTAAAAGATTAAAAGAATCATCTGGACAATTCTTATGAGCTTCCGTAATAACACTACTAACAAAGAAGGCTAAGGCGTTCTTGGACATTGCTCTCTTGGGGTCTTTTACTGAGCACCAAAGACCTTTTTGCGAACCCCCCAACTGCTTCTTCCTGTCCAGATAGAATTTAAGAGCTCTAACTGGGCAAAGGGATCTTTCTGCCTCTCTGCCCACCAAACTAGAAAGTCCTTTTACCTCGAAGCTCCTGGGCCAGGGATTCGAAGGGTTTTCATTTTTGGCAAGAAAGAGAGACTGGAATGAACAAATTGCAGAGTCTCCTTTGAAGCCGACTCGTGATTCAAGGTGCGTGCAACTCACTGACTCTTTTTGCCGTTGCAAGAGACATCAGAAACAAACACTTTCTAGTGATATTACGAAATGAAGCAGTGTGTGGTGGTTCGAATTCTTCGGAGGATAGAAATTTAAGAACCACATCTAAGTTCCAGCTTGGAACCTTAGGTTCAAGTGACTTTGATGTTTCGAAGGAACGAATGAGGTCATGCAAATCCTTATCATTCGTTAGATCTAATCCCTTGTTTCTAAAGACTGCTGAAAGCATACTCCTGTACCCCTTAATAGTCGGTACAGAGAGATGCGACTTTTCTCTAAGAAACAGGAAGGAAATCCGCAATTTCGGTCACAGAGGTACTGGAAGAGGACAGCTTCTTCGACCTGCACCAGCTTCTGAAAACTTCCCACTTCGATTGGTACACTCGCCTAGTAGATGATCTGCGGGCTCTAGCAATTGCGCTTGCTGCCTGGCGAGAAAACCCTCTCGCTCTGACAAGTCTTTTGATAGTTCGAAAGGCAGTCAGAGCAAGAGTGGGTAGTTTTGATGGTACCTCTCTCTCGAAGTGGGGTTGTTTGAGCAGATCTATCCTGTTGGAAGAGATCTGGGGAAGTCCACTGTCCACTCCATCACCTCTGTGAACCAAATCTGAGATGGCCAATACGGAGCAATCAGAGTCATTTTGGTTCCTTCGGATGCCACGAATTTTCTGCTACTACTTCCCCCAGTATCTTGAACGGGGAAAGGCGTAAACATCTAGCCCTGACCAGTCCAGGAGAAAGGCGTCTGTTGCATAAGCCCTGGGATCTTCCACTAGGGCACAAAATGTGTCTATCCTTTTGGAGAGGAATGTGGCGAAAAGATCTATTTGAGGCTTCCCCCAAAAGGTACCAAAGGCTCTGACAGACTTCTGAGTGGAGTGTCCATTCTGTGGGAAGGACCTGAGGAACCTCCTGCTCAGTCTGTCCGCTCTCACATTCCTCTCCCCTTGGACAAACCTCGTTAGAAGAACTACCTTCCTTTGGTTCGCCCCCAAATCAACAGATCTCTTGCCAGCTCGTACAGAGCGAAAGAGTGAGTCCCTCCTTGTTTCTTGACATAAGCCAGAGCGGTCATATTGTCTGAGTTTATCTGTACGACCTTGCCTCTGACTATGTGTTCGAAGCTCTTTAGCGCAAGGTGAATTGCTAAAAGCTCCTTGCAATTTATGTGCCATGACACCTGTTCTGCTGACCAGGTGCCTGACACTTCTTTGGATCCCAATGTTTGCACCCCAGCCCGACTCCGACGCGTCTGAGAACAATGTCAGGCTTGGGTTCCGTACTTGCAGGGATACTCCTTTGTTTTCTTTTAAGGGAATCAACCACCACTTTAACTGATTTTTTATTTCCTCCGAGATTGGAAACGTGTCCGAGAGCTGTCCTGTCTTCCAACTCCAACTTCTTCTCAGGAAGAACTGAAGCGGACGAAGATGTAGTCTTCCTAGGGGAAAGAACTGTTCGAGCGAGGAAAGGGTCCCCAGAAGGCTCAGCCATTCCCTCGCTGAAGTGCGCTCTTTCCCTAAGAAGTTCGATACTGTGGCACAGCCTTTCCTTATTCTCTCTTGAGAGGGAAAAACTCGAAAACCCCGAGAATCCATCTGAATCCCCAGATAAACCACGTTCTGGCTGGGGATCATCTGAGACTTCTCGAGGTTCACGATCAATCCCAATGATTTTGTCAATTCCAGTGTGTTGACAGGTCCTCCAAACACTGCTTTTGAGACCTGGCTCTGATGAGCCAGTCTCCAGGTACAGGGAGACGTTATCCCTTTCAAATGTAAATGTCTTGATACATTTTTCATCACGTCCGTGCAAGACTTTTGAGGAGCCCGTGGAAAGGAAGGCCGAAAACACGGGGCCCTGAACTGATATATTCTTTCCCTCGAACATAAATCGAAGGTACTTCCTCGACGAATGGTGGATCGGGATGTGGAAATATGCGTCCTGAAGGTCTAGGGACGCCATCCAATCTCCTTGACGCAGTGCTGCAAGGACTGAAGCAGACGTTTCCATGCTGAACTTCTGTTGTTTTACGAATTTGTTCAGCGCACTTACATCCAGTACCGGTCTCCATCCCCCCGAGGCTTTTGCTACAAGGAACAAGCGATTGTAAAACCCCGGGGAGCTGCAATCCAGCACCAGCTCTATTGCTCTTTTGTCCCACATCTGTTCCACCATCTGACGAAGAGTATCCATCAGAACAGGGTCCTTGTATTTGTCGGACAGTTCCCTCGGTGATGTTGTCAAGGGAGGAATGTCCTTTAATGGGATGTAATAACCCTTCTTGATGATTGACATCGTCCAAGGATTCGATCCTATGTCTTCCCAGGCTTTCGCAAAGAAATGTAACCTGGCTCCTACAGGTGTCTGGAGGATGGATTTCTCACTTTCCCTTCTTAAAGGGACGGAAGGAAGACCTGCCCCTTTTCTCGGTTGACTTCCTTCTGGCGTATAGTCTAGCTGGAAGCCTCCTCGAAGGGCTGCTGCTGAGCTGGACAAGCCACTTTCTTTTCCTCACTGGCCACAGGCGTATTTTTTCTTGAGGATTGTCTAAGGAGATCCTGGGTGGCCTTTTCAGTCAGTGAATGGGCAATATCCTTCACCAACTGCGAGGGAAAAATGATATTGTTATGATACAATAAAGTTTCATACATACTTACCTGGCAGATATATACATAGCTATCGACTCCGTCGTCCCCGACAGAAATTCAAATTTCACGGCACTCGCTACAGGTAGGTCAGGTGATCTACCGCCCTGCTCTGGGTGGCAGGACTAGGAACCATTCCCCCCGTTTTCTAATCAGATTCTCTCTTCCACCTGTCTCCTGCGGGGAGGCTGGGTGGGTCTTCAATTGTATATATCTGCCAGGAAAGTATGTATGAAACTTTATTGTATCATAACAATATCATTTTCATACATTCAACTTACCTGTCAGATATATACATAGCTGATTGACACCCTTTGGTGGAGGGCAAGAGACAGCTAACTACTGACTAGACAGGTAAACAACATATGTTGTAGGTATTTATAGACCTTGGTTCCTACCTTATCAGGTGGAAGACTTCGTGACTGCTGTCTAGGAGTCTGCTTCACCTCAAGAGCCTTAGCGAGATAGTGATCTGTGGCCAAGAGTTCTTGTGGATCTGTCGATGGGGTATCACATCACTTACTCGACAGAACCTAACTGGCATTTGTCAATGGGAGCACATCCGCTTATATGACAACACGCCTTTATTTAAGGAGCACACAACCGATCCCGATCACCCGAACCTAACACCCGTGTTAGTTCTAAGATTGCCAAGAGCTATCCCCAAACTCTTAGCAAACACCACAACTCAATAACCACACATACAATAATACAAAAAAAAAAATTTTTGTACCCCTCTAAAAGTCAGCTGTCACTCAATCTCCTAGTGAGAAGTGAAGGTCGCCTGTTCGCCCACCTACACTTCCCATGCACAGGAAACTCAAGAACACATCCAACAAGAGGGTTACATACATTATTAAGGATCGGTGTTAGCTCCCTTACCCAGAACCGTCTGTGCTGACACAAACGGACCTAGAGAAAAACATTTCTCATACGTAACTTTGTCACATCTTTAAATAATGAGATGCAAACACAGAGTTGCATCTCCAATAAGTTGCATCCAAAATGTTTTTTAAGTGACATATTTCTTTGGAACGCAACAGAGGTTGCGATTGCCCTAACTTCGTGGGCTCTCACTCTTAAAAGATTAAAGAATCATCTGGACAATTCTTATGAGCTTCCGTAATAACACTTCTAACAAAGAAGGCTAAGGCGTTCTTGGACATTGCTCTCTTGGGGTCTTTTACTGAGCACCAAAGACCTTTTTGCGAACCCCCAAACTGCTTCTTCCTGTCCAGATAGAATTTAAGAGCTCTGACTGGGCAAAGGGATCTTTCTGCCTCTCTGCCCACCAAACTAGAAAGTCCTTTTACCTCGAAGCTCCTGGGCCAGGGATTCGAAGGGTTTTCATTTTTGGCAAGAAGAGAGACTGGAATGAACAAATTGCAGAGTCTCCTTTGAAGCCGTCTCGTGATTCAAGGGCGTGCAACTCACTGACTCTTTTTGCCGTTGCAAGAGACATCAGAAACAAACACTTTCTAGTGATATTACGAAATGAAGCAGTGTGTGGTGGTTCAAATTCTTCGGAGGATAGAAATTTAAGAACCACATCTAAGTTCCAGCTTGGAACCTTAGGTTCAAGTGACTTTGATGTTTCGAAGGAACGAATGAGGTCGTGCAAATCCTTATCATTCGTTAGATCTAATCCCTTGTTTCTAAAGACTGCTGAAAGCATACTCCTGTACCCCCCTTAATAGTCGGTACAGAAGAGATGCGACTTTTCTCTAAGAAACAGAAGGAAATCCGCAATTTCGGTCACAGAGGTACTGGAAGAGGACAGCTTCTTCGACCTGCACCAGCTTCTGAAAACTTCCCACTTCGATTGGTACACTCGCCTAGTAGATGATCTGCGGCTCTAGCAATTGCGCTTGCTGCCTGGTGAGAAAACCCTCTCGCTCTGACAAGTCTTTCGATAGTCGAAAGGCAGTCAGAGCAAGAGTGGGAAGGTTTTGATGGTACCTCTCGAAGTGGGGTTGTTTGAGCAGATCTATTCTGTTTGGAAGAGATCTGGGGAAGTCCACTGTCCACTCCATCACCTCTGTGAACCAAATCTGAGATGGCCAATACGGAGCAATCAGAGTCATTTTGGTTCCTTCGGATGCCACGAATTTTCTGACTACTTCCCCCAGTATCTTGAACGGGGGAAAAGCGTAAACATCTAAGCCCTGACCAGTCCAGGAGAAAGGCGTCTGTTGCATAAGCCCTGGGATCTTCCACTAGGGCACAAAATGTGTCTATCCTTTTGGAGAGGAATGTGGTGAAAAAGATCTATTTGAGGCTTCCCCCAAAAGGTACCCGAAAGGCCTCTGACAGACTTCTGAGTGGAGTGTCCATTCTGTGGGAAGGACCTGGAACCTCCTGCTCAGTCTGTCCGCTCTCACATTCCTCTCCCCTTGACAAACCTCGTTAGAAGAATACCTTCCTTTGGTTTCGCCCAAATCAACAGATCTCTTGCCAGCTCGTACAGAGCGAAAGAGTGAGTCCCTCCTTGTTTCTTGACATAAGCCAGAGCGGTCCGTATTGTCTGAGTTTATCTGTACGACCTTGCCTCTGACTATGTGTTCGAAGCTCTTTAGCGCAAGGTGAATTGCTAAAAGCTCCTTGCAATTTATGTGCCAGTACCACCTGTTCTGCCGACCAGGTGCCTGACACTTCTTTGGATCCCAATGTTGCACCCCAGCCCGACTCCGACGCGTTCTGAACATGTCAGGCTTGGGGTTCCGTACTTGCAGGGATATCTCCTTTGTTTTCTTTTAAGGGGAAATCAACCACCATCTTTAAATGATTTTTTATTTCCTCCGAGATTGGAAACGTGTCCGAGACTGTCCTGTCTTCCAACTCCAACTTCTTCTCAGGAAGAACTGAAGCGGACGAAGATGTAGTCTTCCTAGGGGAAGAACAACTGTTCGAGGCGAGGGAAAGGGTCCCAGAAGGCTCAGCCATTCCCTCGCTGAAGTGCGCTCTTTTCCCTAAGAAGTTCGATACTGTGGCACAGCCTTTCCTTATTCTCTCTTGAGAGGGAAAAACTCGAAAACCCCGAGAATCCATCTGAATCCCCAGATAAACCACGTTCTGGCTGGGGATCATCTGAGACTTCTCGAGGTTCACGATCAATCCCAATGATTTTGTCAATTCCAGTGTTGTTGACAGGTCCTCCAAACACTGCTTTTGAGACCTGGCTCTGATGAGCCAGTCGTCCAGGTACAGGAGACGTTTTATCCCTTTTCAAATGTAAATGTCTTGATACATTTTTCATCATGTCCGTGAAGACTTGAGGAGCCGTGGAAAGGCGAAACACAGGGCCCTGAACTGATAGATTCTTCCCTCGAACATAAATCGAAGGTACTTCCTCGACGAATGGTGGATCGGGATGTGGGAATATGCGTCCTGAAGGTCTAGGGACGCCATCCAATCTCCTTGACGCAGTGCTGCAAGGACTGAAGCAGACGTTTTCCATGCTGAACTTAACTGTTGTTTTACGAATTTGTTCAGCGCACTTACATCCAGTACCGGTCTCCATCCCCCCGAGGCTTTTGCTACAAGGAACAAGCGATTGTAAAACCCCGGGAGCTGCAATCCAGCACCAGCTCTATTGCTCTTTTGTCCCACATCTGTTCCACCATCTGACGAAGAGTATCCATCAGAACAGGGTCCTTGTATCTGGCGGACAGTTCCCTCGGTGATGTTGTCAAGGGAGGAATGTCCTTTAATGGGATGTAATAACCCTTCTTGATGATTGACATCGTCCAAGGATTCGATCCTATGTCTTCCCAGGCTTCGCAAAGAAAAATGTAACCTGGCTCCTACAGGTGTCTGGAGGATAGATTTCTCACTTTCCCTTCTTAAAAGGGACGGAAGGAAGACCTGCCCCTTTTCTCGGTTGACTTCCTTCTGGCGATAGATCTATCTGGAAGGCCTCCTCGAAAAGGGCTGCTGCTGAGCTGGACGAGCCACTTTCTTTTCCTCACTGGCCACAGGCCTATTTTTCCTTGAGGATTGTCTAAGGAGATCCTGGTGGCCTTTTCAGTCAGTGAATATGGGGCAATATCCTTCACCAACTGCGAGGGAAAAAAAAAAAGATGTTCTGAGAGAGGCGCAAACAATAAGGCGGATCTTTGCGAAGGAGAGGACGGCCTTCGTGAGGAAAGCACTGTGAACCGCCCTCTTCTTTAAAACTCCGCACCAAAGAGGGAGCATACTTCAGCCGATCCATCCTGAACAGCCTTATCAATGCATGTGAGGATGCTATTTAGGGTTTCTGGGTCCAGTTGTTCCTTTTCATGAGACTTCTTGGCAAGAACCCCAAGGGACCAATCTAAGAAGTTAAAAACTTCTAAAGTGTGAAAAAGCCCTTTGAGGAGGTGGTCCGTTTCCGAAAGACCCATGTTACTTTTGCTGAACTCAAGGCGTGTCTTCTCGATGAGTCTACTAAACTCGAGAGTCTGACTCAGCTGAAACGGACAGAGACAATCCATATTTTCTCCCGTTTCGTACCAAATGCCTCTCCTCCCTGTAAGTTTAGCGGGAGGCATACAAAAGACTGTCCTTCCTAACTCCTTCTTCTTCTTGAACCAGGAGTCAAGAGATTGTAGCGCCCTCCTCATAGATATAGCGGGCTTCATTTTTAGGAAAGAGGAAGACTTGTGCGTTTTCGTGCTCGAAAACAGAGAGTGAGAAGGAGGAGCGGCTGGCGTTAAAGAGTCTCCATATTCTTCCAAGAGAAGGGATGAAAGAAACTTTGTAATTAGAAAATCCTTCCTTCATTTCATCCTCCGAGGCATCTTCTGGGTTCATAGGCTCGGAAGGAGAAGGCTCCCTTCTTTCTTCTGTTTCTTCCCTTACTCTCTTCCTTTCCGAAGAAGCACTCCTAATTGGAGAGGGACTAAGAGTTACTCTCTCTTTGCTAAAAGATTGACGCTTGGATGACTCCTGTAAGATGTCAGGCTCTTCATGCAGGGAATGCGCCTGGCGTACGGCAGGAGTATCTCGCCTGGAAGGAGTAACGTGTTTGTGGAATACTCCTGGTGCTTGGCAGGCGCAACGCGTTTCGAATACTCCTGGCTTCTGGTAGGCGCATCTTGTTCCGAATACTCCTGGCGCCTGGGAGGAGTATTAAGTTACAGAATACTCCTGGCGCCTGGGAGGAGTATAAAGTTCGGATACTCCTGGCGCCTGGGAGGAGTATTAAGTTCAGAATACTCCTGGCGCCTGGGAGGAGTATAAAGTTCGATTTCTCCTGGCGTAGGGGAGATCCGAAGGTCCGAGCTCCTGGCGCCTGGCAGGAGTATGTCGCTCCAAATACTCCTGATCCTTGGAATGCGTATGGTGTTTAGTAGGAGTATTGATCATGGTAGGCGCTTTTCGTTTAACCAAGCGCTCTACTCCTAACAGGATCTTCTTCTTCAGTTAACTCTTGGCGCTTGGTTGAAGATCTTGAACGTTGTACTGAATACTTTGGCTCTTTACGCCTACCTGGAGCCTGGCTCCTGGCTGGAGCCAAACTCTTGACAGGAGTAACTTCCTTTCTTACTTCTCTCCTGTCTAACGCACCGTTCCTCCGGAGATGGTCGCCTGTGCGACACCTCCCCTGGACCCTGGCTCGTTGCGCGTGACAGGGGATCGGTATTTAGATCTTTTAATAGGAAGCCTATCATCCTTCTTACGAGTAGGCTCCTTATAAAGAACTCCTACCAACGATGCTAATTGTTCCTGCATATTCATTAAAATTTTCCTGGTTGAGGAATCTTTCGAATCAGGAGAGGGAGATCTGGAAGGCGCTCTAGGATCTCCTCCAGACCCAGAGTCTGATTGTTTTCCAGCCTTCTTTATTACCGAAGGCGCTCCTTCTTCAGAGAAGCGCTCGGGACTAGAATTGAGCTCATGTTCTTTCATACTCCTCTCAGCGGACGGGAAAAGTTTTCGACTCCTTCCATCCTCTTCTCGGAGAGGGCGAACTAGAAGACGAAAAGCACTCTCGAAGGACGCTTTTCCTATAGCGGTCTTGGCAGTTTGTGATATGATAGATTCTGCCGAAGGGACGCCTGATCGTTGGGGATTCTCCACAACCCCCCGTAACGGCTTTCAACTTTCTTCTCCTCCGGGCCAGGGAGCTTGGAAGAGGTCTAGGCCCATGGGAGCGTCGCAGAGACGACCAGACGCCCCCTCCACTACACTGGGGACCACTAATATCACTTAGCGAAACCACATTCACTTTCCTTACCTTCCAATGCTGCCATTTTTTCCTGCATTTTCTGAAGGGAAGCTCTGAGTTCCGCTATTTCCGAAGCAGAACTAGAGGGATTAGCAATTTGTGAACGGGCTGAAACAGAATGGGCATGATTATCAGAGGAAGAAGCTACAGAACTAGACAGTAAATCACGAGATGTAGACATTCTGCGGGTTTTGTAAGCCACCTTCCTCTCTCTATCAATTCTCTAACTTCTTAAAGTAAGAAGTTAGATTCTTCCACTCTTGCGCACTCAGTTTCTCACACTCGTTACACGTATTCTCAATCGAGCATTCAACCATTCTACAACCACTGCATGTAGTGTGAGGATCTACCGAAGCTTTCGGAATCCTCACCTTACAGTCCCCATTCATTCACACACTCTGAAACTAACACTAGAGTCAGACATATTCACGAATTCCAAAACCAAGTCCAAAAAACAGTCCACGATAGCGAATGCCAAACAACGATCCAAGTACGTCACCAAATATCAGCGAGAGATGATCAAAAGCGTTGTGAAAAAAGAATTCTAGTCAGGAGGAAGTAACAACAATGTTGATACCACCGGCGACAGAGAGAATCTGATTAGAAAACGGGAATGGTTCCTAGTCCTGCCACCCAGAGCAGGGCGGTAGATCACCTGACCTACCTGTAGCGAGTGCCGCAAAATTTGAATTTCTGTCGGGGACGACGGAGTCGATAGCTATGTATATATCTGACAGGTAAGTTGAATGTATGAAAAGATGTTCTGAGAGAGGCGCAAACAATAAGGCGGATCTTTGCGAAGGAGAGACGGCCTTCGTGAGGAAAGCACTGTGAACCGCCCTCTTCTTTAAAACTCCTGCACCAAAGAGGGAGCATACTTCAGCCGATCCATCCTGAACAGCCTTATCAATGCATGTGAGGATGCTATTTAGGGTTTCTGGGTCCAGTTGTTCCTTTTCATGAGACTTCTTGGCAAGAACCCCAAGGGACCAATCTAAGAAGTTAAAAACTTCTAAAGTGTGAAAAAGCCCATTTGAGGAGGTGGTCCGTTTCCGAAAGACCCCATGTTACTTTTGCTGAATTCAAGGCGTGTCTTCTCGATGAGTCTACTAAACTCGAGAAGTCTGACTCAGCTGAAACGGACAGAGACAATCCCATATTTTCTCCCGTTTCGTACCAAATGCCTCTCCTCCCTGTAAGTTTAGCGGGAGGCATACAAAAGACTGTCCCTTCCTAACTCCTTCTTCTTCTTGACCAGGAGTCGAGATTGTAGCGCCCTCCTCATAGATATAGCAGGCTTCATTTTTAGGAAAGAGGAAGACTTGTGCGTTTTCGTGCTCGAAAACAGAGAGCGTGGAGAAGGGGAGCGGCTGGTCGTTAAAGAGTCTCCATATTCTTCCAAAAGAAGGGACGAAAGAACTTTGTAATTAGAAAATCCTTCTTCATTTCATCCTCCGAGGCATCTTCTGGTTCCATAGGCTCGGAAGGAGAAGGCTCCCTTCTTTACTTCTGTTTCTTCCCTTACTCTCTTCCTTTCTGAAGAAGCACTACTAATTGGAGAGAGGGACTAAGAGTTACTTTCTCTTTGCTAAAAGATTGACGCCTTGGATGACTCCTGTCGGATGTCAGGCTCTTCATGCAGGGAATGCGCCTGGCGTACGGCAGGAGTATCTCGCCTGGAAGGAGTAACGTGTTTGGAATACTCCTGGTGCTTGGCAGGCGCAACGCGCTTCGAATACTCCTGGCTTCTGGTAGGCGCATCTTGTTCCGAATACTCCTGGCGCCTGGGAGGAGTATTAAGTTCAGAATACTCCTGGCGCCTGGGAGGAGTATAAAGTTCGGAATACTCCTGGCGCCTGGGAGGAGTATTAAGTTCAGAATACTCCTGGCGCCTGGGAGGAGTATAAAGTTCGGAATACTCCTGGCGCCTGGAGGAGTATCGAGGTCCGAAGGACTCCTGGCGCCTGGCAGGAGTATGTTCGCTCCAAATACTCCTGATCCTTGGAATGCGTATGGTGTTTAGTAGGAGTATTGATCATGGTAGGCACTTTTCGTTTAACAAGCGCTCTACTCCTAACAGGATCTTCTTCTTCAGTTAAACTCTTGGCGCTTGGTTGAAGATCTTGAACGTTGTACTGAATACTCTGGCTCTTTGCGCCTACTCGGAGCCTGGCTCCTGGCTGGAGCCAAACTCTTGACAGGAGTAACTTCTTTCCTTACTTCTCTCCTGTCTAACGCACCGTTCCGCCGGAGATGGTCGCCTGTGCGACACCTCCCCTGGAAGGCTCGTTGCACGTGACAGGGGATCGGTATTTAGATCTTTTAATAGGAAGCCTATCATCCTTCTTACGAGTAGGTTCTTATAAAGAACTCCTACCAACGAGGCTAATTGTTCCTGCATATTCATTAAAATTTTCCTGGTTGAGGAATCTTTCGAATCAGGAGAGGGAGATCTGGAAGGCGCTCTAGGATCTCCTCCAGACCCAGAGTCTGATTGTTTTCCAGCCTTCTTTATTACCGAAGGCGCTCCTTCTTCAGAGAAGCGCTCGGGACTAGAATTGAGCTCATGTTCTTTTCATACTCCTCTTCAGCGGACGGGAAAGTTTCGACTCCTTCCATCCTCTCTCGGAGAGGGCGAACTAGAAGACGAAAAGCACTCTCGAAGGACGCTTTTCCTATAGCGGTCCTTGGCAGGTTTGTGATATGATAGATTCTGCCGAAGGGACGCCTGATCGTTGGGATTCTCCACAAACCCCCGTAACGGCTTTCAACTTTCCTTCTCCTCCGGGCCAGGGAGCTTGGAAGAGGTCTAGGCCTGGGAGCGTCGCAGACGACGACCAGACGCCCCTCCACTACACTGGGGACACTAATATCACTAGCGAAACCACATTCACTTTCCTTACCTTCCAATGCTGCCATTTTTTCCTGCATTTTCTGAAGGGAAGCTCTGAGTTCCGCTATTTCCGAAGCAGAACTAGAGGATTAGCAATTTGTGAACGGGCTGAAACAGAATGGGCATGATTATCAGAGGAAGAAGCTACAGAACTAGACAGTAAATCACGAGATGTAGGACATTCTGCGGGTTTTGTAAGCCACCTTCCTCTCTCTATCAATTCTCTAACTTCTTAAAGTAAGAAGTTAGATTCTTCCACTCTTGCGCACTCAGTTTCTCACACTCGTTACACGTATTCTCAATCGAGCATTCAACCATTCTACAACCACTGCATGTAGTGTGAGGATCTACCGAAGCTTTCGGAATCCTCACCTTACAGCCCTCATTCACACACACTCTGAACTAACACTAGAGTCAGACATATTCACGAATTCCAAACCAAGTCCAAAAAACAGTCCACGATAGCGAATGCCAAACACGATCCAAGTACGTCACCAAATATCAGCGAGAGATGATCAAAGCGTTGTGAAAAAAGAATTCTAGTCAGGAGGAAGTAACAACAATGTTGATACCACCGGCGACAGAGAGAATCTGATTAGAAAACGGGAATGGTTCCTAGTCCTGCCACCCAGAGCAGGGCGGTAGATCACCTGACCTACCTGTAGCGAGTGCCGCAAAATTTGAATTTCTGTCGGGGACGACGGAGTCGATAGCTATGTATATATCTGACAGGTAAGTTGAATGTATGAAAAGATGTTCTGAGAGAGGCGCAACAATAAGGCGGATCTTGCGAAGGAGAGACGGCCTTCGTGAGGAAAGCACTGTGAACCGCCCTCTTCTTTAAAACTCCTGCACCAAAGAGGGAGCATACTTCAGCCGATCCATCCTGAACAGCCATTTTATCAATGCATGTGAGGATGCTATTTAGGGTTTCTGGGTCCAGTTGTTCCTTTTCATGAGACTTCTTGGCAAGAACCCCAAGGGACCAATCTAAGAAGTTAAAAACTTCTAAAGTGTGAAAAAGCCCTTTGAGGAGGTGGTCCGTTTCCGAAAGACCCCATGTTATTCTTTTGCTGAAGAATTCAAGGCGTGTCTTCTCGATGAGTCTACTAAACTCGAGAAGTCTGACTCAGCTGAAACGGACAGAGACAATCCCATATTTTCTCCCGTTTCGTACCAAATGCCATCTTCCTGTAAGTTTAGCGGGGGCATATTACAAAAGACTGTCCTTCCTAACCTTCTTCTTCTTGAACCAGGAGTCGAGATTGTAGCGCCCTCCTCATAGATATAGCAGGCTTCATTTTTAGGAAAGAGGAAGACTTGTGCGTTTTCGTGCTCGAAAACAGAGAGCGTGGAGAAGGAGGAGCGGCTGGCGTTAAAGAGTCTCCATATTCTTCCAAAAGAAGGGACGAAAGAACTTTGTAATTAGAAAATCCTTCTTCATTTCATCCTCCGAGGCATCTTCTGGGTTCATAGGCTCGGAAGGAGAAGGCTCCCTTCTTTCTTCTGTTTCTTCCCTTACTCTCTTCCTTTCTGAAGAAGCACTACTAATTGGAGAGGGACTAAGAGTTACTTTCTCTTTGCTAAAAGATTGACGCTTGGATGACTCTGTCGGATGTCCAGGCTCTTCATGCAGGGAATGCGCCTGGCGTACGGCAGGAGTATCTCGCCTGGAATGGAGTAACGTGTTTGGAATACTCCTGGTGCTTGGCAGGCGCAACGCGCTTCGAATACTCCTGGCTTCTGGTAGAGCGCATTGTTCCGAATACTCCTGGCGCCTGGGAGGAGTATTAAGTTCAGAATACTCTGGCGCCTGGGAGGAGTATAAAGTTCGGAATACTCCTGGCGCCTGGGAGGAGTATCGAGGTCCGAAGACTCTGGCGCCTGGCAGGAGTATGTCGCTCCAAATACTCCTGATCCTTGGAATGCGTATGGTGTTTAGTAGGAGTATTGATCATGGTAGGCACTTTTCGTTTAACAAGCGCTCTACTCCTAACAGGATCTTCTTCTTCAGTTAACTCTTGGCGCTTGGTTGAAGATCTTGAACGTTGTACTGAATACTCTGGCTCTTTGCGCCTACTCGGAGCCTGGCTCCTGGCTGGAGCCAAACTCTTGACAGGAGTAACTTCCTTTCTTACTTCTCTCCTGTCTAACGCACCGTTCCCGCCGGAGGATGGTCGCCGGTGGCGGAACACCTCCCCTGGAAGGCTCGTTGCACGTGACAGGGGATCGGTATTTAGATCTTTTAATAGGAAGCCTATCATCCTTCTTACGAGTAGGTTCCTTATAAAGAACTCCTACAACGAGGCTAATTGTTTCCTGCATATTTCATTTAAAATTTTCCCCCTGGTCTGAGGAATCTTTCGAATCAGGAGAGGGAGATCTGGAAGGCGCTCTAGGATCTCCTCCAGACCCAGAGTCTGATTGTTTTCTAGCCTTCTTTATTACCGACGGCGCTCCTTCTTCAGAGAAGCGCTCGGGACTAGAATTGAGCTCATGTTTCTTTTCATACTCTCTTCAGCGGGACGGGAAAGTTTCGACTCCTTCCATCCTCTCTTCTCGGAGAGGGCGAACTAGAAGACGAAAGCACTCTCGAAGGACGCTTTTTTCCTATAGCGGTCCTTGGCAGTTTGTGATATGATAGATTCTGCCAGAAGGGACGCCTGATCGTTGGGGATTCTCCACAACCCCCGTACGGCTTTCAACTTTCCTTCTCCTCCGGGCCAGGGAGCTGGAAGAGGTCTAGGCCTGGGGAGCGTCGCAGAGACGACCAGACGCCCCCTCCACTACACTGGGGACCACTAATTATCACTAGCGAAACCACATTCACTTTCCTTACCTTCCAATGCTGCCATTTTTTCCTGCATTTTCTGAAGGGAAGCTCTGAGTTCCGCTATTTCCGAAAGCAAGAACTAAGAGGGATTAGCAATTTGTGAACGGGCTGAAACAGAATGGGCATGATTATCAGAGGAAGAAGCTACAGAACTAGACAGTAAATCACGAGATGTAGACATTCTGCGGGTTTTGTAAGCCGCCTTCCTCTCTCTATCTTTCTCTAACTTCTTCAAGTAAGAAGTTAGATTCTTCCACTCTTGCGCACTCAGTTTCTCACACTCGTTACACGTATTCTCAATCGAGCATTCAACCATTCTACAACCACTGCATGTAGTGTGAGGATCTACCGAAGCTTTCGGAATCCTCACCTTACAGCCCTCATTCACACACACTCTGAAACTAACACTAGAGTCAGACATATTCACGAATTCCAAAACCAAGTCCAAAAAACAGTCCACGATAGCGAATGCCAAACAACGATCCAAGTACGTCACCAAATATCAGCGAGAGATGATCAAAAGCGTTGTGAAAAAAGAATTCTAGTCAGGAGGAAGTAACAACAATGTTGATACCACCGGCGACAGAGAGAATCTGATTAGAAAACGGGAATGGTTCCTAGTCCTGCCACCCAGAGCAGGGCGGTAGATCACCTGACCTACCTGTAGCGAGTGCCGCGAAATTTGAATTTCTGTCGGGGACGACGGAGTCGATAGCTATGTATATATCTGACAGGTAAGTTGAATGTATGAAAACATCTTTTCAAGTGATGTTTTGACATCACAGATACCACAAACCTCACCTTGCGTAAATTTTGGAAGGAGCATTTTGATATTGTAATATGCATCCGACACATCGATCAAGCTTGGCAGGAGGTTTCGAGGCAAACCTTGAACTCTTCGTGGAGGAAACTCTGGCCTGATGCCATATCTGCCCGAGACTTTGAGGGATTCGATGTGGGCGAAGCTGGTGCAGATTCAGAAACAGTTGACGATCGAAACTGTTTCGCAACCAGATCTTGATGAGATCGTTGCACTTGGCAAGTCCATGGGGCTGGTCGTTGACGAGGACAACATCAATGACCTTCTCGAGGAGCACCAAGAGGAGCTTACGACGGATGACCTGAAGGAGTTGGAGGCCATGCAACATAATGTCGTTCAAGAAGAGTTCTCTAGCAGCGGCGAGGAGGAGGAGGATGACCTTATGACAACGGTAGAAATTAAGGATGCTCTAGCTGCTTTTCATAAGGTGCAATCATTTGTAGAAAAGGCACCCCGAAAAGGCTTACACAGGTCATATGCTTGCGCAGTTCGATGATGTTTGCCTGAGTCATTTCAGAAACATTGTCAAAAGCAGGCAGAAGCAATCTTCCTTGGATAGTTATTTTTTTAAAGAGGCCTTTAGTAGGAGTAAGCAAACAGGAAGATCCAAGTGATACTACGAAAAAACAGAAAGTGGAAAGTGGTGAAAAAATTGACATTTTGTAAAAAAAAAAAAAAAAAAAAAACGTAAAGTATAATAAAGTAAAAAAAAAAAAAAAAAAAAAAAAATGTAAAAAAAAAAAAAAAAATTTTAATTTTAAGTTTTTTGTAAAGTTAAGTGTTACGGTTTTGTGTCATTTGTTAATGTGTTTCGTAAGGTTTAATCTTTATGTTTCCTGACATTTTTTAATGTGTTTCGTAAAGTTAAGTGTACGTACGTACAAGTTTTCTGCCGTGTGTCCTCCTCCTCTGTCGCCACATTTGGAGATAGCCTACCTCGAAAGAGCCTGGATGGCTTTATAATGTGTTTTTATCTTTGTGAGTGAGATTCTGGGCTGCAATGGGTAAGAGTTACTGTGCTTTAGCCAAAGATATGGCTTGTCTGTAATTTTGATGTTTTGCAAAGTTGTTCTATTTCATTTAATCTTTTGACTTTGTCTTTACAATTGTGTATGCTTATCAGTGTCCCTCCTGTCTTTTAACAGGCGGATCTAGTGAGGGGGACTATGTACTGTGTGGAGGGAACTATATTTTGGAGAAGAGATAATTGGTGTTTGCCTATTACTTTATAGACTTAAAATACCGGGGGGTTATCTGAGTAACTTGAACTATGAGTTATCATTCCATATAATTATCCTGTAAGAATCTGAGTTATTCAATTAGTGCTTTACTTTGAATAAACGTATATTTTTGTAGTTCCAACTCTGATTTGATGACCTAATGAAATGGAGTGGAGGTTATTGAGAGAGAGAGAGAGAGAGAGAGAGAGAGAGAGAGAGAGAGAGAGGAAGGCTATTGCCAGAGTTGGGTATCAGGAGAGAGAGAGGGGGAGGGGAGGAGAATGTGTTACCAGACTTAGTTTGCCTTCTGCTTTGGCTTAACGCTTACCAAATGTGATACGAGACTCTTGTCTCGTAAGATATATATACATATATATATATACATATACATATATATATGTGCTGGTTTCATGGAAAGACTAAAATATAGTTGGTAATGTTATCATACCAAATCCACTTGATTAAGAGCCCTTATCTGGTTGAAAGAGAAACGGTGGTATGAAGCTAGGGCTGGTTAAGTGAATTAGATGGGTAAAGAATGGGCAACACCTATTTTATCTTTTGAAAGACTAAAATCATTAATACCTCAGTTTGCACACACCTGAAAAATGAGCTTGCCGATTATAAACTTCCTGAGAAACAATGCCCTGTCAATGATGATGAGACCAAACTGAAGGATGAGCATGACCAGAAAAGGAATTGGAACACGGTTCTCCTCTAAATATGCACTAACTCCACCATCTCCTTGCTGAGTCTGAAATAGAAAAAAAAAATAAGTTCCATATAGCCTTTTTAATTACAGAATTAATAAAATATGCTGAAATATAAACATTAATGATTTTAGAGCATTTGAACTATAAAGGGAGATGTAGGAAAGTGTTTACAGTACTTAGAATGCGACAACTCTACAGCATAGCGACTTCAAAACACTTTATATAGCCAATGTTCCACTTTGGAATGTATGTGACTTCTTCCTAGATGTGTTATACTCTTACTACATTTCATTCTTCCAAAATTATAATTCATACTGTATAATAATTTAATAAGAATTAATTTTAAATAAATAATAATAAATACTAATAATACATAATAATAATAATGAATAATCAATAATAATAATAATAATAATAATAATAATAACTAAGTAACGAGAACTGAAGGGATAAAGCTACCAGATGGGAGCAACATCAAACACATAGATGACACAGGATACAAATACCTGGGAATAATGGAAGGAGGGGATATAAAACACCAAGAGATGAAGGACACGATCAGGAAAGAATATATGCAGAGACTCAAGGCGATACTCAAGTCAAAACTCAACGCCAGAAATATGATAAAAGCCATAAACACATGGGCAGTGCCAGTAATCAGATACAGCGCAGGAATAGTGGAATGGAGGAAGGCAGAACTTCGCAGCATAGACCAGAAAACGAGGAAACATACGACAATACACAAAGCACTACACCCAAAAGCAAATACGGACAGACTATACATAACACGAAAGGAAGGAGGGAGAGGACTACTAAGTATAGAGGACTGCGTCAACATCGAGAACAGAGCACTGGGGCAATATCTGAAAACCAGTAAAGACGAGTGGCTAAAGAGTGCATGGGAAGAAGGACTAATAAAAGTAGACGAAGACCAAGAAATATACAGACACAGGAGAATGACAGACAACAGAGGACTGGCACAACAAACCAATGCACGGACAATACATGAGACAGACTAAAGAACTAGCCAGCGATGACACATGGCAATGGCTACAGAGGGGAGAGCTAAAGAAGGAAACTGAAGGAATGATAACAGCGGCACAAGATCAGGCCCTAAGAACCAGATATGTTCAAAGAACGATAGACGGAAATAACATCTCTCCCATATGTAGGAAGTGCAATAAGAAAAATGAAACCATAAACCACATAGCAAGCGAATGCCCGGCACTTGCACAGAACCAGTACAAAAAGAGGCATGATTCAGTGGCAAAATTCCTCCACTGGAGCCTGTGCAAGAAACATCAGCTACCTTGCAGTAATAAGTGGTACAAGCACCAACCTGAGGGAGTGATAGAAAACGATCACGCAAAGATCCTCTGGGACTATGGCATCAGGACGGATAGGGTGATACGTGCAAACAGACCAGACGTGACGTTGATTGACAAAGTCAAGAAGAAAGTATCACTCATTGATGTCGCAATACCATGGGACACCAGAGTTGAAGAGAAAGAGAGGGAAAAAATGGATAAGTATCAAGATCTGAAAATAGAAATAAGAAGGATATGGGATATGCCAGTGGAAATCGTACCCATAATCATAGGAGCACTAGTCACGATCCCAAGGTCCCTGAAAAGGAATTTAGAAGAACTAGAGGCTAAAGTAGCTCCAAGACTCATGCAGATGAGTGTGATCCTAGAAACGCCGCACATAGTAAGAAAAGTGATGGACTCCTAAGGAGGCAGGATGCAACCCGGAACCCGATACTATAAATACCACCCAGTCGAATTGGAGGACTGTGATAGAGCACAAAAAAAAAAAAAAAAAAAAAAAAAAAAAAAATGCATGAGGAAGACTTGAAACTAAATAGCTATTGTTTCTGGAATCATATCTAGGTAATAGAAAAATCAACTGTTAAGGTCCTTTTACCGTTTCAAGTCATGGGACATTTCCTGGAACAAGTGAGGGCTTTGACCATGTAAATCCTTTAAACTAGAAAGTTCCCTTACTGTAATCTACTTACACCAAATGCAGAGAATCCAAAGATGAGTACGAAGAAGTTGAAGAAGTCACAGAAAAACATGTAAGCATAAACGTCCACTGACACCTGAGAGTCCTGGTTTAGAAGATCATTCAAGAAACCACGGACTTTGCTTACCAGTTGGTGAGCGCTGAAATATAAAAACTAAGTATTAATACCAAACTCCCTACATCTAAGAATACAGTTTTTAAAGGTTTCAATTAATTTATAATGAATGTATAATGGTACCTCAGTGACTCATATGGCTCTCAACTCATACAATTAAGTATTTGGACATTTTGTCCGAGTAAAAAATTGTCCTGCCTCTGTCCATTTTGCTTGGCTTTAGGACAAACAAAAACAACCAGCAGGAGCATGTATTGGGTTAGACACATCATGCTTGTGCAGTTCACAGCTGAAGCAAAGGGCAAGTTGGCAGTTTACTCATAGATCTCTGTCAAAATACGACTCTGCTAATATGTCTTGTGGCTTCTGTTTTTTTTTCTGGGGGGTGGGAGTATAGTGCAAATAAGTAACTCTAGTGTCTTAGAAGATTAGCATCATTTTACATAGACGAATCCTGATGCATCAATGGTCAAAGTGATGCATTTGTAAAGAAAGTATTTGAGCATAAACAACATAGAGTTTCTCTGGATTAACGCTGGTCATCCCTCTCATAAAATAAAGAGCATGCCCAGAATAACGTTAATTTACAAAGGGAAGTACAATCAGCTTGTGTGCTTGTTCACAGGAAAAAATTCATACACATACAAGTTACTTAAAATTTATACCATACTTTTTCAATTGCTGATATCAATAAAGCTTAGCATTTCCTTGCCTGTTGCTGCATTTACTGAACTTGACTTCTTCAGTCCTTCTTGGGCTTTGTGCCAAAATACTACATACACAAAATCCCTCCATTTGAAAAAGGTGCCATGAAGTTATACGTATAGAGTGGAGCTAACTACAAAAGTGGATTGCTAGGGGCCCTTGAAATGCCGCAACCATTCACCAGATAATCTCCTCATCCATCTTAAACATACATTTTGTAATACTGTATTGGTAAAAAATTTTGTCAATAGAATTTCTTCTCTATTGCTTGTCCAAAGCTAGGAAAAAGGAGGAGGGTTGAGCATATGATTAACACCCCAGCACTGTAAAAATCACCAATTGTTACAGAAACTTGCCTAAGACGTTACACAGACCTGCTATGAAGAGCAACGGCCCCATGAACCTTTGGAATTCCTCGTTGGATGAGTGGTTTACATGTCTGTCTACCGATTAAGTAATTCCGAGTTCGATTCCCCGCTCTACCAATGAGGAATCAGAGGAATTTGTTTCGGGTGATTAGGAAATAATTTCTCAAAATAATGTGGTTCAGATCCCACAATGAGCTGTAGGTCCCGTTGCTAGGTGACCAATTGGTTCCTAGACGCGTAAAAATATCTACCATAATCCTTCAGGTCAGCCGTATGAGCGCTGTTAATCAGCTCAGTGGTCTGGTTAAACTAAGATATGTATACTTAACTTTTCTGGAGTCAAAGTAATGCTGGGGGATCCTGTTCTTTGTAAGGATCATTGATAAACTCTGCCCTAGTGCGGTCTGCCACTTTTCCCATCAACTAAATGCCATATTCAGCCAACCTTTTTTTGTACACTTACCCTCCTTTAGCTAACTTTGGCAGCTGTTGGATATTCTCCTTGACTTCTTCCATATCAGGTTTTTGGAAGTCCTTCAGAGCTTGCAGGTTACAAGCTGCACATGTTACATGAACAGATTCTGAAGCTTGAGACAGTGATAAATGAGTGCAGTAAGATGTAATGGACAAAGGTCTCTGACTAAATGACACACGAGACCCTTCAGATAAGTGACGTCGATGGTGAGGTCTTGATACCAGAGAAGATGAACGCACGTATGCTGCCCCTCCAGGTACCTACAAAATGTAAAATAGCGGCTATTGGGACATCATATGATTGACCAAAATCACTTCTAAATAGTACCTTACATTTGTGTAAATAAACATCATCTCAGTTGATTAATATTCTTAAAACCAATGTCAAATTAGTACTCAAGATTAAGATAATATTGATAATTCAGTACTTGTGAACTCTTCGGACACACTACAGTACTAGTAAAAGTAAGAGAAAACACAAAAGCATGGCCTATTGAGCCCTGTAATTGTCGTATACAGTTTACATTATAAACTGAAACTGAAAGTTAGTACATGCACATAAAATAAAAGTTATATAACTATTGCATACAGTAAGCTTATCCAGACCTGAGACACAAGGGATGACTGACGGCTGTGTGATTGATATGGTGACCAGGTTTGTCGGTAAGCAATTTCACTGCCTGACCTGTGACGTGAGGGCCTGGATACATCAGAACCAGAACGGGTTGTGACGGATCTCCCATCTTCAGAAAGTTGTCGGTAATGTCTTGGAGTTGAGTAAGGTAATGGTTCAGATGCCCTTGACATGAGAGAGTCATCATTTATGTTCAAAAGAAGTGAGCTCTCATCTTCTTGCCAAGTCAGGGAGCTCTCTTTGGTATTAACAGGCAAAGAGCTATCCTTTGTTTGAGAGAGTAGAGAGGTGTCCTTGGCATTTGAGATGAGGGACATATCTTTAACATTAGATACCACTGAACTCTCTTTTGCATTAGATGCTAAAGACCATCCTTGATTTCTTTAGAAGTAAGTGAACTGTCTTTTGTATCCTTAGATGATAAAGAGCTCTCTCTAGTGTCCTTTGATAGCAAGGATGTATCTTTTGTATAGGATAATATGGAGCCATCACCTGACTGGGAAAGATGAGAGCTATCCTCTTTGGATGTAGGACCTGAGGTTGTTGAGTCGTCTGGTTTTTTCCCTCCTGTAAGAGGCTGTGCTGAGGATGAAGTACGACTTTGGGTAAATGAGGAATGTGATGAATGAGATGGAGAAGAGTCTGATGACTTTGGAGAACTCACATCAGATGATTCCTTCCACAAACCTAAACTCTTTAACATGAACCTGTAATTATAGCAAATGATTAAGTCACAGAAAATCTTAAATATGTACATTTAATGTTATAATACAACACTATTGACAGTAAACAACGAAAAGAGATCATATCAGCCAGAAAGTCTTGTATGGATATATATTCTAATAGTATAAATAACTTTTTAAAATGTGGAAAAAAGACCTGTGGAAAAAGACGACCAGGAGGACAGCCAAGTCATAAACAGCATATCGGTTCTTCTTCTCTACACCAATGATTCTAGGAGGCCAAAATGGGGCATTAAGTCTTTCCATCTGATTCCATGGGAAGAAGTCAAACTGAAATAGGTACTTTACCAACACAATCAGCTGAAAGTAGAAGAAAAACATTTTGTAAACAAATGTCAGCTTCATATTTCAAAAACTACAATAATGAAAAATGACCACACGACATGGTATTCAACTTCCTTTGCTTTATCTGTAACTTACAGAACTTTATTGAGATAGTTTTGTCAGCAGTTAAAATTACAGAAAGCCAAAAACTAATATCTGCATGACCAATAAAATGCTTCTAACACCTGTCAATACTATAACACAGCTGACAAATGCTTGTCTCACAAGCTTACAGCCAAAACCAATCAATCAGCAACTCACCTCAGTATATGCTATTACTGCAATCCAAAAGGTTTTAGTGGGTCTTGGTATACTCAGTGAACCCCAGAGAAAGACCATTAGCGGCAGAGGCAAAGATAGTACACTAGCAGACTTGATTTGGTTTACAAAGATCATAATGTACGACACCAACTCTGATCTTGACAAGATAGCATACCTGAAGGTCAAACACAGTATCCTCAGTTATAAAATTCTGTGAAAATTGTGTATTTTGTTTTTATAATGAATTATGTTACAAGTTCTGCATTTACAGATGTGCACTCATACTTTGATTCCGTACACACATTCATGATATGAACAAGTAAATACATATGTACGTCTCTTTAGTTTTCACAGATCAGCCAGTACTGTACTCAGACTATTTACCAACAATCTAATCCATACAGTACTATTAAATAGATTAACTTTCAGATATCATTCTTCACATCTGGCACAGCACTGATACTGTGCTTTATCACCTTACACAATAGTATCTTGATTTTCCAGTTGTAAATGGGGTATATGCTTCATGTACCAAGATGTATACGTATCTATATCAGCTTTCATCCATACTCAAAAGCACTGCTACATCGTTGCTGATTTTAAAAGCCAGTATTCATTCCATACACAATGACCTATGGTCCTATGGTAAGATACCTAGATAGATCTAGCTAATGACCAGCTATGTTCTTTCTAAGCTTTAATGACTCATGTCAGCAAACTGATTCAACTAATATCTATTAATTTCATAGTTTCTGTGCCTTCACAAAAATGACCCCCAGTGAATCAGAAGAACTGGTATCTGCTTTTCAGGAGACATGGACATTTAACTTATGTGATAAAGATGTCTTTACTGTAACTTTAAGATGTGAATCTATTCTCCCAGTGACTGCAACAGCTTCTTGATTATGAGTATAATTCTGATGTGGCAATGCATCTATTTTTCCACTATATAAGTACTTCTGTTGGTAGTCAATGACCTAACTGGCATTCTACAAGGCATTCTTTTCATCACTAAAGGGGACTGATCCAGTTGTCGAAGTTCTGATTAAAAAATAGTCATAATTACTCTGCAAGTGAAAATCTTCAGTATTTGAATGCTTTACATAAAAATGAAAAATAATGTGAAATCATCATAGCAATCATTAGGCAAGGCTACTTATTGAAGCCATTCAGTAGCAAGTTTGAATCTGCACACACAGTACTGTAAATGCAAACGCTACAAGAATCAACTATGTATATATCTAAAGTGACTTCTCATTATATATAAAAGCTAAAGTCCCATGAAAAGTAGAATTACTCTTAACTTAACTCAGTAGTTGAGATAATGCAACCTGGGCCTCCTCCATGAGAAGTAACTTAACAGTAATTACCAACAGTTACTATAGTACAGGTTTCGGTGAGTTATTTGTAGATAGTATGATTTAGAGGAGCTTTTTATGATACAAACACAAGAAAGGTACAATAATGGGTTTGTTTTGGATGACACTGGCAATGATGCAACAAAAATAACTATGATAACAATAAATGTGAGCAGTGTGTATTCATTTCTGCCATATTAAATCATAAGCACAACACACTTACTCAATGATATAGTAATCCTCAAGAGAAACTCACCAACATGCAATCATAAGTCTGACAAAAGGTGGCTGTTCCTTTTTAAATTCCTTCTCACCTCCTTCTGGTAAATCCACAAGGTCCACACTGAAATGAAAAGTTTTATTTCACGTCATGAGACAACACAGTAATATTATGAAAGGTCCACTTTGTCAAATTTTATTAAAACAAAGCGTGAATGCCTGCTGAGTAATTACTTTAGATTCTTGAATGGTAAAAAAAATCAATGAATAAAAAACATAAAACTCAGCATACAAAATGAACTACAAATTTATTCTTCAGTCCTCATTCCTGAGGAGCCCTGCATATACGTAAAACAAATGAAGTTTTGTAAACTAAAATTATAGTAATGCTTATTGAAAAAAAAAAAAAATTTCATGTAGTACGCTACAACGCTCAACATTATTTTACCGTGTAAAGTAAATTCTGCGGTAACACAAAAACTAAATAATTCATACGGTGTGAAAGGACTAGGGACCTCACCTGTCATCTGTTTTGTCCTCACTTGCTTTTTCAACACGTATTTCTAGAGGTTCCTGTCCTCCGTACCTGAAGGCAAAATTTGCACACAAGCAAAGGTTATTCCACCACCAATAGTCACACAAACTCGCATAACAAATGACAATACCCATACAAAGCATTACAGTATAAGTAAATACAAAGGTCTGCTGGAAGGATTTCAATTTCATTGAGATTCTGAAACACTAAGATGAAAGTTTCATGTGCAGTATATTTTATTCATAAAAGGTCACTGATATGGTAATTTTCTGTACATTATTACTGTCCTACAGTGGTGGATGCATGGTATATGACATCGTTGATCATTAACATTCTTACTAGCAGGGTTTTTAGCAACAACACCAAGCAATGGTAATATTAAATCATGGTGTACGTAGTACAAATCATAACACCTGAAGCTCTTATAAATATATCTGAATACAGTGTAATGAAAATATGGTTATATCACTTGGCAAATTACAGAATATAGTATGGAAGAGGGTAATAATCCTAGCTTGTCAGCAGTAAATAAGCCTTTACATAGGACTCACAATTGAAGACAAGGTCATTAGTCACTCTTCCATGGGGGTTTATGCATTCAATAAACCGTGAAACACCTAATAATTGTTCCAAAAAACTGTCAAGAATTTAAGTTCCATACCATCAGGACCTTTAATATGTGTAATGTTCAAACTGGAAGCAGAAACTACAGCAAGCAGTAATTTATATGTAGAAAATACAATTTCTCAATCTACAATCATACCTAGGTAAACTATTTGATTTGTAATTTATACTATGTACCATATGTTAACAAACTATACTTAACATTAATCTACTTTTAGAATTTAGTCTGAAAAATGATAAGCATCACTAGGGCCAACTGCACTAAACACTACTGACAATAAAAAAATAAATTAATTAATCAACACTAGTAGTAGCTAATTATGCACATGTCGTCCTGTACATCACTACTATTCTGCTTGATGTCCCACGAATCATACCCATAATTACAGCTCTTAGTTCTTGTTTTATAAACATCAGGGAGGACTATTCCTAATTGCACTTTACATTTAAACTTTTTGTATTACGTATATGTAATCCTTCAATGCATGTAAAGCATATTTCAGTAACATCAACAAGAAAGTACTTTACATGGCTGTCTGTATTTCAAATTAGAGGTTTTAAAATAGGAAATCCCTATTTAATGTGTCCTCAATGAAGTTACACTCTTAAGGTTCTCCCAGGGCTCCAGACATGGACCAACCAATCCTAAAGAATTCTCTTGGTTGATCTCGGCCAGATTAGAGCTTGTTGGCATAGTGATAGAGTATATATGACTCAGGACAAGAGGTCTCTATCTCCTTTCTACACAACGAATGCCTCGGTTTTCCCTTCGTCTTCCTTGCACAGATGAGACAACAGTGCATATGTTGGCAATTTTCCTCATTGTACGCCAGGTCTGTGTAAGATCAATGTTCATCCCAGCCCCATGACTTTTTGTCAGGGGAGGTAGGTGGGTTTGAGGACTCACAGCTGCTACCAAAAATAGGGGTTTCCTACGTCAAAATCTTTTTTTTATAGCATAGCTGCTGTTGATCCTCAAAGGAGCTTGCAAAGAAACTGAAAGGTGACAAAATTGCTTAGCTCTTAATAAATAAATCCAAACCCAAATAAATTTTTGGCCCAAAGTATAGTTACAATTTCTCTACCATTCTATTTATTCCAGATACTCATTAGTGTTTGGCAATATAAAGAATAGGGGACAACACGTGACCCTATATATGTATTATTCTAGTATGACATATCTAATTATGTTGGGTTTTCTGTGGGATTATTGCATTATGGTTTGGCAATAAGGAACAGCATGCAACACATGAACCTATATATGTATTATCTCTTGTGGTTCTAAGGTGACTTACCTATATTAATTAAGTTGGATCTGACTTTAGGAATACTGCCTCTAATAACCACCCTGTACATTTGGAGACCTCTTCAAAAGAAAAATTTGTGAAAAATGACATCTAGGTAAACCTCTAAGTGTTTGAAGTGGGTATAATGTTTTATCTGAAATACTGAGTTCCTTTAGCATAAAAGGGGATTTTCCTTTTAAAAGTTCCTCATTCTTGGCCAGGAATCATGGCCGAGGAGACAACAGTAAATGTCAGCTATGTGGGTTAGTGATACAACATTGTCCTTGTTGAAGACAGCCCAGTTCACTAATCCGAGCTCCTGTGCTAAAGCATTTCAAAAGACTGCCTTTTGGAGCACATGAGCTGTAGTTGTATTGGGCCTATTGAATTGTGGGTCAAGGAACCTTAATCAGGGACCAGGTAACAGGAAGCTTTGCCCTTGCAGGAGCTGGACTTTGCAGTGCAAAGACTGCAGATGGGAATTAACAATTGTTATTGTAAAATCAAACCCTAAAGCAAGGGTTTTGACAATATTGCCTTGTATGCCATGATTGCTGTACTAATATTACGGCACTTGACCTCAAAAGATACATTATAAACTGTAAAACTGTATCAACAGATTTCAACTGGGCTCTCAGTGCGGAGGTTATCTAACCACATTTTCCATTTGGACTGGGATGTTGGACAGATGAAGTCCGTAATTTTTGCAATAGGTGTCTAGCAATGTTAGGTAAATAATCTTTGAAGTAGAACAGATTTTAAAAATCCACACATGAAGCTGGGTTGTGCAAGGAATCTTTTAAGGTCCTTCCTTATTCTGGTTTGAGGCTGTTGGGAAGATACAGCTGGCCATGAAGAGTATCCCAACAAAGTTCCAGCCTCAGAAAATGTCTGCTTATTGTAAAGCGAGTCTGGTTCCTATTTATTAGGAAACTTTCTTACTAAAGTCTTTTGACAGCCACCCTCAGCACTCTTCTCTGGTGGCTCCCCAGATTAGCCAATCATCTAGGCAGGCCATCAGTTAAATTCCTTCTTTTCTGAGTTCTCGCATAACTGTTGCTGGTAATTTTGAGAAGATTCTTGGGGCCAACATTTAACCTGAAGGGCATGAATTTGCATCCATACGTTGCCTTCCCTATGCAAAACCCTAGGAAGGGGTGGAAGGGAACAGCAATAGGGACGTGCCAGTGTACATCTTTCAGATCTATAGAGACAGTACAAATCCCTTGCAGAATGAGCAAATGTACTTGGGCAAAAGAAGTTACCCTTAGCTTGACACAAACAATGTGTCTGTTCAAGCCTGACAGGTCAAGAGTCACCGTTTGCTCGGAGGAGTCCCTGGGGGACAATGAAGAGTGGTGGCAAATAGCTCCCTTTAAGAAGTTTAGCTTTTGGAAAAACCTTTTTTGAGGGGACCATCTCTACCCTGGCCCACTGAATATAATATGTACTGTGACCCCAAGGGAAGGACTTCCACTGCAAGTGAGGTTTTAGATGGCAACCCCTGACCATGTGAGTCATATTGGGTCCCACCTCGTCCCTTGCTTCGAGTAGGCAGTCTGGGAGTTTATTTTCCTTTTCCGTGATACTAGTACCTTAGTTGGCTTCAAAAAGGGTGCTGCTGCTATTGTTGTTCCTTCTTTTGTTGTTAGAGGAATACTTTATTATTATTATTATTATTATTATTATTATTATTATTATTATTATTATTATTATTATTATTATTCAGAAGATGAACCCTATTCATATGGAACAAGCCCACAGAGGCCACTGACTTGAAATTCAAGCTTCCAAAGAATATGATGTTCACTAAGAAGTAAGAGGGTGTAATCGGAAATACAGAAAGAAAAGATCTTGCTTGTCAAAAAAAAGCCCCTAAATCAATAAATTAATAAACAGATAAAAAATGTATTAAAATGCAAAGAGAATAGTATTAGGGTGTTAATGCACTGACTCTGTTTGAACTTTTGGAGTTGCAAGGGCAAGCCATACTCAGGGAGAATGATCCACAGTCCAGTTGTGTGAGAAATAAAGGACCTCTGGGACTGACAAGTTCTACAGCGAGGCACATTCACTCAGTAGGAAAAGGGGATCAGGGATCAATAGTGAATGTGAAAGATCGCTGTTAGAATACAACTTATGAAAAATTGACAAACAAGAAACCATCATCTGTCGATGGTCAAAGTCATAACTGCTATTATTAGGAAACAAACCTACCACCAGGAACCATTCTATCTAAAAGAGATCAATCTCTGGGAATAACAAACATCCATACCGGAGAAGAGTATTCCGGTGAAGGAAGGACAAATGGCCCAAATAAGGTTGCATTGATTTTATCACTGTTATAAATAAAAGAGGCCTTTTGTACGACAACTAATTTTCTTGCTGCATTTGCTGACATTTTCATTAGATGTTTCTCAAAAGTAAGATGTGATTCAGAAGTTACACCTAGAATTGTTAAAGCATCAGACTCATTCAGCAGACACCCATCGACATGGATGGAAGGATGGGGTGAAGAATCTGTACGACATTTGCTAATTAATAGTGTTTTCATTTTACTGGAGTTCAGCCTCATACCCCACCAACTACACCATTCGCTAATCCACTCCATGTCCCAATTGAGACTAAAGGCAGCTTCATTTCTAATAAGTGGTGACTTTACGACACCCCCAAGTGTAGCATCATTGTCATAGTGAACCATCTTGTTTTCCAGGCCAACAGCCAGTAATGACTGGAGTCTTGTATGGCTCTGATTCATACTGATTTTTCTTAAACTAAGGAAGAGGAACTTTCAAAAGTATTCCTTCCCTGAATCCACTTTTCAAAGAAGAGTGTATATTTTGCAGTTCTATGGTCAAGCTCGTTCAGTGCGTTGTCCGACAACAGACTCTTCAAAAAGGTCTTGATACAAGGGGGAAGAATGTAATAGGGAGATTAAATTGGAGAGTGAAATGTTGGAGTTCACTAGTACTTCCTTTCAAGCTTTAATGCAACACTCCTGAAAGTCATAGAGTGCACCCCACAGGGTCTGCGTAAATGTTTTGACTACTGCAGCCAACAGTGTTCTAGAAACTCTGGAAGGTCTTTTTATAATGCTGAGGCGGTGGAGCCTAGTACGAAGTTCAGGCATGGCTGTCTCGTCTGAGATTTTTATCATAGGTGTCCAAAATTGCCTGGTACCAAAGTCCATTGGGAGCTGTTTCCTCTCATAAGGAAGGACAAGTGTTGCCCACTCCTTTGCACAACTATCAGATAGTGGGATGGCAGAGACAAATGACTTTACTATTTCTGCCATAAACTTTCATTTCCCTGTCAACACAAAATTCTGAAATTCTGTCTTCACACTATCAATCGTTTCAAAAGTGAAGAGACAGAAGGATGGTGTCTCTTGAAGAGGGTACTGGTTATTAAAAGTTATTGTTGTGTTATATTTTCCATTAAAGTTAAGGAATAAAGGTTGCTTCTATGGCTTTCACTGCTATATTAATGGGAAGAATAACCATCTTCTTTGGCAGTTTCTAAATTCCTACTGAAAGAGGACCAAATACCATTCAATATGGGGAAAGGCTGCTTTGCCCCAAATTTCTACATGATCAACCTCAATCACAGTTTTCTTTCATTAGTGAGGTATTTTCCATCTGGTGAATGGATGCTTGAGGTAACTTGCAAAGGGTTATCAGTATCATTCTCAGGGCAGATGTTGGTTTTCTAGCCCAACCTGGTCACATCCTTGTTACCAGTCAGAGCTCTAGGAGTGAGTAGGATGTCTCTTACTACGTTCTGATTTCAGTGGGGATCCAGGAAACTAATTCAACTTCATTTTGGGTTTGAATTTTTATTACTCTGTTCCCATGACAAAGCTAAATATTTTGGAGAGGAAACCAATCTGCCTGGAACGATTGTGCAGCCTCTCTATCCTTTAGTTTAAAGGATGAAAAATTATTACAAATCTCATCCAATTCCATATTCAGGACAGATATGAATTCCCCTTGGGAATCATAAATAGCATCTCTGATATACTGAAGCTCAGTAGCAAGGACATCCCTGATACTGTTCATGATTTCCTCCCAGAATTCTGAAAGTGCAGCAAGTGGAATTTCCCAATCAGGGAAGCCTGCAGGAACAAATTGAGCCAAGGCAGACTTATCACTGGTTGGACCCTATCAGGCCCCCTTTGATGTCTGATTGTAAAGCAGAAGACTGTTCCCTAGATTTTCCAGATTCAGAAGGAAAATATCAGTGGCTATATCCACTTCCTGTTGGTTATTAGTAACATCTCCCACAGGAAAAGACTTTTTGGAGTATTGGTCCAAACGTGGATTCTGCTTGGTGAGGAATGGAAACACACACTGCCAGAGTTCTGCTGGAACAATGTGGTCTCCTCCTTCCGCTCCTAATGAAACCTGTGACTTAGAGACATCTTAAATTGAGCTCTTTCACCATTTAAACTTACTGCCAAGAGCATGTTGCATATTTCACACATGTCTGGGAATCAACCAAATCCTTCTTAGTATTCCTCATGGGCTGACTCATGGCAGGCAGTTATGAGCCATCTCCAAAGGCTAAAAACAGATTAAGCAACTCAGTAGTGATAAAAGGAACTAATGTTTATGAAAACACCCTAGTGTTAGCTACCCCTAGTAGATCACTGTTTAGGCAGCAAACACTTCAAATTAAAACAGGGTGACATGGCCACAAGTATGAATCCACAGTAATATGTTACATATCATGATCAATGGGTCATATCCATAAAATACTAGTAATAATGTTTTAAAATATTACTTCAGTTACTACAATAACATTGCTTCAAAGGATTTACTCACAAATGTTTCCAAACTCAATTATGACAAAACTAAATGGAAACCCATACAATGTATTTCTTTATATTTTATCCTTTGATTACCTAGTCTATTCCCAAGAACCAGGTAAAAAGGTTAGAGGCTATATTAGTTGGTACATAACTATGGAATTATCATACCCAATTTATATAAAATCAGTATCCCTCTAAGAATTTAATTTTTTTTTACAAAGCAAAATAACAAAAAGGTAATTTTAATATTCCCATAGGAAAAAACAAACATCACAACAACTTTTCTAAAAACTTGTAACGTCACAATCAAGGTTTAAAAATGTTCTTGACTACTAATGAGTTTCAATACCAAAATTGTCTAATATTATTGCATTGCTAATTATTGCTTTGTTAGATATTATAAAACAGCGAATGCAATTACTTCTCACTTCACAGGAGAACTATTGGCAACTAATTTTAATAAGTATAAACCAACCTGTTAAAATTTATAGAACTCACTGGGTCTAAAAACTATATACAGTACTTAAATTTATTGCTATGACAGATTTTTTGGAGTAAAACTTAGTGCTAACTGAACTCTGGGACAGATCAGAGAGTAACGGGAAAACAGCCGACATACACGCTGTTGGCACAAATGTGTGAGTAGGATGGTAGGATGATGGGAAAACCAAGGTAGTTGCTGTGGAAGGAAATAGAGCCCTCTTCTCCTGGGTCCTTTATATTCTGGCTGAGATCAACTACAAGAGAATTCTTTGAGGTTAACTGGATTGCCTTATGGAACCCTAAAAGTATAACTCCATTGAGGATGAACATTGACTAGGATATCATAAAAACAAATTTTATACCACTTCTTCGTACAATACCTAACTTAATTTGTAGGACAGCAATTCATATTTGGGTAAAGTGATGCATAACAGCCGTGTACAATATTCAATAGCTAAAACGCGTAAATTTAAAAAGTATTAAAAAATGATGTTCAAGTTCAAAAAAAGATATCTGCAAACTCTACTACAATCTCAGCTAAGCTGACTTAATCTTTAAAAAATAAAAAAAAACAGTGTCCATAAATAAAAAAACTGGAATGGAGTCAGGCAACACAAGAGAAGAAGGGTAAAGAACAAGGTGAATATAACCACCAGTTTTTCCTCCATCACCTTAAAAGAGGGCCCAGTTTATAGACTAATTACAAAAGCAACCACATGCCCAAAACATCTTACTTCTTCAGAATTACTAACCCATCACCATTTAGAAGAATAAGAAAAACAGGCAATCCAATAAATTTCACAAATCACTCCTGTCATTAAGCTATACAGCATTTATAAACATCCCTTTTACCATTTCATGTCCTACTATTGCATTTTCATAAAAAAATGTTCAGTCTTGCTTAATTTCTGAGAGTATTATGCATACTGCATCTACTTGTAATAAAATACATAATCAACCTAAAGTTATAATAAAATACATAATCATACGCAAGTTATTATCATAAATAATAATCTCAGCTGAAATGAGATCTAGCATCTATGAACAATAAAAATCTAATGTTGCATTCAATTTGGCAAGGATTTAATCAGACAATGAAAACCTTAAAGTTTTCAATATGAGCAGGTCAACCATCACTATGAATACAATTTATACTCTCCTGTTTACAAAGTATATTTTCTGTATTTGAAAGAGGAGGTAATATAAAATCTAGCTCTGGGTAGTTGTAAGCATACATTAAAAAAAGTTATGCTGGCAGTAATTACATTTAATGATATTACTGAATGTAGTCTGACTTGACGACCGAGTTAAAATTTTTTTACTTTCGAAAACTTAGCCTATGAGATTAAACTTACAAGGGTATAAGGAGACTTTCCTGTGTTTACTTTATGACTACTCCTCTAAGCATGAAGTACAGTTTCATTTAACACAAGTCCTATTCTGTGTAAATTTTGAGATGTTATTTGAAACTAAAAGACTAGTTTTACAACTAAGCCACCATTTCCATTACATAATAGCTTCCATTACCTGCGCTTAGCCGAAAGAGCCATTTTTTCAGGTATGTCGCTCTTCTGACATTTCAAGGCTCTTTTCAGATCTTCCTTAGACTGTTTGTCAGCAATGTTGGCATTCCTTAGTGATACTGGTGAGTCTTGCAATGGCAATTCGCTAAATTCCAACGAAATGAGTTCTTTTAATATTACTTGGTTTAGTTTTTGACATAAATTCAAAATACTAATTAGCAGGGGGAACTGCTATAATTAATGGTGGTAATTAAGCCAGACTTAGGAGCCATATTTCTGGACTCTGACCCTAAGGCTGGCCAAAAGGGATTTGTTCATAAATGAGATGTGAAAACTGGGGTTAGGCAAAGTTAAAGAACTTAAACAACTATAAGAGGCAAAACAAGAGACAAGGTATGAACAAAAACCAATAAGGTGGGGTAAAATTGATGCAATAAAAATACGTTTGGAATTGTCTACTTAGCAATGCCAAAAGCACTAATTAAAGAGCAACATCTCATATAAATGGGCACTACCAAAATGGCAGGACTGTAGTGTATGATCTGTTGAGAAGCATTTTACCTGGGGAGAGAAATCCTGTTGCCTAAACACTAAATTTGAAGTTTTAATTTATATCATTAACTTAGATTTACTTTCCAGCCTTTGTAACTCAGTGTTAACAGGATGGAAAATATAAATTCAGGTTTTATTAATGTTATACTGTATCAAGTCACATACTAGTAAAATGTGTGATAAAATTAATGATCATTGCATAATAGGGATTATAAATATTTGTATAAATTAAAATCTGATTAAAGTGTAGTTTGTTCATTTTTCAAGGTCTAATTCAAGGTACAAAAGAAATTATATATTATTAATCATGTCCTCCAGTTTCTTAAAACAACTTTGGCCATTTTCCATCTCTAATTTAGAAATGTAATTGGCCTAATTAGGAAACTTCAGTTGCTGGTACCATCGACAGATCATCAAAATAAAAATCCAAATAAAAATGAAAAATCAAAATGGCATTATATTTTTTATGAATGGACTTAACAGATCTCAAATATCCCAGTGATTACCTGATCGCCAATCAAACGCTCCATGAATAAATTACAGCGTGCCCCCCCCCCCATTTTGCGCACTTCACATTTCCATTATTCACTTTTCCACGGTCCGCTTTCACGCGGATTTTTGTGGAATACATTATTCACTTTTCCACGGGGAACTTTCACTAATTTGTGGATTTTTCTTTGGGCAGTAGCTCTGAAATTGTCACTAATTTCCTTTTTTTTCGTAGAGCAACAATGTATTCACTAATTAACGAATTTTTTCATTAAAATATGAGAGAGAGAGAGAGAGAGAGAGAGAGAGAGAGAGAGAGAGAGAGAGAGAGAGAGAGAGAGAGAGAAAACTGTGGTTTTTACATCCGAGTCTAACCACAATATAAATGGATCCTGAAAGTGCAATAATGTTTCATTGATATTTTGCTGCTGTTTTTATTTTATTTTTTTTTTTATTAAAGGATAAGTAGTATACTGATTCAGAGAGAGAGAGAGAGAGAGAGAGAGAGAGATCTTTCTTGTTATGGCTGCAGCACAAAACTATATATTTCGTGAATGAATACTAGTGCATTTATGTTAAAAAATTATTTACTGTACTCATTACAGTACCCTACTGTAATATTAATGTATAGATAAAGCAAAATACAGTAATCAAATTGTATTTTTGTTGTTTATTTACTCTCTGCGAATCAACTGGTGACGCTGTTACGAAAGAATTATTTAGTCGCTGTAAGAAAGTATTTTGCTATTTAAATTATTAATTTTAATTTTGTACATAAAAGTTTGTATACAGTAATTCATATTTCATTGAGAGAGAGAGAGAGAGAGAGAGAGAGAGAGAGAGAGAGAATAATACGTCATCACAGAAAAATTGCTACAATACTGAAGCCTTGAGGTTTTAAGTTGCCAACATAAGAAATTCGGAGAGATTTTAAATGTTTTCATGGTGGTTACATCAATGCATTATACGTAAATGAATTCTGTGAAATAATGTTATAAATATTTTGCTGTGTTTACTCTTTAAAGTCTTCTTTTTTCCCACAGTTATCCCTACATTAAGGGGTTGGTTGCCTGATACGCCTTCTTCACTGCCTTCTTTCAAAGGCATAATCCTCACCAAACCTCTTCTCTCCACATCTAGCTTCACTTTATCTCACCATCTAATTCTCTGTCTCCCTCTCGATCATCTTCCTCTAACAGGTTCCTCCCAAGCCCTCTTCCCTCTCTCCTCGTCATCCACCCTCAACACATGCCCATACCATCTCAATCGTGACTCTCTTATCACCTCTGTAATTTTCCAATCTCTGAAGCAGTGCTATTCTCACAATCCACCTCAGCATTCTCATCTCTGTTCTCTCAAGCTTTATTTCTTTTCTTCTTAGCGCCCATATTTCTGCTCCACACATTAACACTGGTCTAATCACTATGGTACATACCTTGACTTTTAGCTTAATTGGCATTTTCTTATCACATAACACTCCAGCTGCCTCTCTCCACTTCCCCCATGCAGCTTTTATCCTACTGTCAACTTCAGCCTCACATCCCCCCTCTTGGCTTAAAGTAGATATTAAGTATTTAAACTTTTCTGCCTGTTTTATAATCGAGCCTCTTCTTTCTTGTATTACTATTCTGTCTCTATCTTCCCTACTGTTCACCAAAACCTCTGTTTTATTCACATTCACCTTCAAGCCACCCCTTTCTAGAGACTCCTGCCACTCTCCAACCCTTCTCTGTGAGTCCTTATTTTCAACAGTAATCACCAGATCATCAGTGTACAACAACTCCCACAGCTCTTCATTCCTGATCTCTTCACTCAAAACATCCATGACCAGCACAAACAAAAATGGGCTTAATACTGACCCCTGGTGTAATCCAACACTAACTTCAAAGTTTTCTGTTTCCCCAACTGTTGTTATCACTTTTGTGCTTGTTCTTTTAGATATCATCTTGACCAGCCTAACCAACTTTTGTGGGACCTTCCTTTTCCTTAAACACAAAAACATCACTTTTCTTGGTATTCTATCATATGCTTTCTCTAGGTCTATAAATGCACAATAGAGCTCCTGGTTTCCCTCTAACCTCTTTTCTTGTAGCTGTCTTACTATGGAGATGCCATCCACCATCCCTCTTCCTCTCATGAATCAATACTGCTATTTCCCGGTCTTTACAAATCATACCTACCCTCCTCGCCTCTCTTTCCTCTCCTCTGTACCTTACCTCTGCACCATGTGCATGCCTTACTTTCCAGTCCTTAAATGATTTTGATTTTCTTTTAATTGATTCTTGCACCTGTCCATTCCACCATCACTTATCTCCTCTCGACACTCCATATCCACTGGTTCTTCCCACCAGTATCTCGATCTGCTTCCCCCTGACATATTTCTCTCATGTCTGCCCAGATATTTTCCACTCTGTTACCCTGTCCAAATTCTACGTTCCCCCTTTCCAGACATCTCTCTCACAGTTCTCCTAAATTGGCCCCCCTTTTCTCCTTTAAGGCCCAAAATCTTAATTCTAGATCTTCTCTTTCTCTTCTTGGGTTTCCTACCTCTTATTTTAAAACCCATCACCAACCTACCTATGCTGTTAACACATGCTTCTCCCAAGATCACTTTGCAGTTTGTCAAATTGCTTTTGTCGGCTCCTCTAACCAGGATGTAATCTATTTGGCTCTGCACTCTTCCACTGTCATAACGTATCAAGTGCTTATCCAACTTTTGAGACCATGTGTTCATACTGGCCAATTCAAAACTCTGAGCCATCTCCAATAAATAATCCCCATCTTCATTTCTAATTCCAAACCCATGGCCTCCATGTACCTCCTCATACTCATCTCTTCTCTTTCCCACCCTGCCATTCATATCAGCTCCTATTATCAGTTTCTCCTCCTCTTTCACTGCTCTAATGGCAGCCTCAAACTCTCGTCTAAATAATTCTTTCTCTTGTTCTTGGCACCCCATCTGGGAAGCGTATGCTGATATTATATGTTTTACCTTGTCCCCTATTATAAATGGTATCTTCAAGACTATCATTTACTCTCTTTTCTTCTAGCACTTTTTCCTTCCAGTTGTGACTTACTATAACTCCAAATCCATTTCTTCCCTCTCATGACCCAATGTAATATAGCGTATACCCATATTCTATCTCTCTAGTTTTCTCTTTAGATTACTATATGTATACTGAGAGAGAGAGAGAGAGAGAGAGGAGTGAGAGAGAGAGAGAGAGACGAGAGAGAGAGAGACTTTTTTGAGAGGAAGAGAGGAGGAGAGAAGGAGAGAGTTTTAAATTTTTAAATTAAATTTATGGGAGATGGCAAGAACTAACCACACTGACGTAAACCAAGAACTTACTGTAGTAAATCATTTTTTTATGAAGAACTTACAGTAGTAAATCATTTTTTTTATGTTAAATGTAGATGTATGAACCGTATCTCAATCAAAATAATCCTACTACACTGAAAAATATCAATATACATAAAATGTAGGCACAAAACGATGTGCATAGCTATGTAGGCCAACGAAAACGTGCGTCTGATTGGTAGGGGATACTTAAGAATAACAGTTCTCAGCTGGTACATAATTTTGCAACATTACTTTGAAATGATATTAGGGTGTTCTGGGATGATATTTTGAGGTATATTTTTGTTTGAAATGTCAAGTTTAGAGATGAACTGTTAAAATAGGCAGTTGTAGACATTTTAAATTGTATATAGCCTACTTAGTAACAGCGGTAGGAGAGTACTCTTATGTAAGGTTACTTCGGGTGTTTTGAGTTGATGGTTTGGGGTGTATTTTTATTTGAAATTATATTAAATTGTTTTAGTTTGATAATTTGAGGTATATTTTTGTTTTAAATATCAAATTAAGCAGTAAAATGTTAAAACAGACAGTTGTAGCATTTTAGTTTAAGGGGTACTGGGTATTTGGCTGTTATAAGCATTTTTAGAGGGGATTGTTGTATTTCCACGGCAGGTTCTGGAACCTATTTTCACATAAAAGTTAGGGTGCACTGTACTATAAGGTGATCGGCTTCCTTGCATCTTGGCTTTTTCCATGTGCAAAAACGTCATAAAAATGAAAACACTGAAAGGTAAAACCACTATAAGACTAGTATCCTTCAGGAATGTAACTGCAATAAATAGAAAAGCATTCTTCAAGAATTTTTAAACTGCCTATTCTAAGGGCTCAAATGACAACTGTATTGTAAATTACCTACTGTCAATTTACAGTGCAATTTTCTTCCAGAGGTGTGAAAATGTACTGAGTGTTACTTGATGCAACATACCCTAAGCATTTTCAGGTTACAAAGGTACAGAAATCTTGGGTGATAGCGACCCCACTTAAATTAAGCGCTGCAGATCTTACCACTTTCCCTTAAATTAAGGGGTGCTTGCTACTCAAATAAACCTATGTGCTCTGTCCAGAATCATATAAAAGATATTTTCCAAGCAATTCTACTAATAATTCCTTACTGCTTTACATTTCCTTGCTTGTTAGGAACAAGCAAAGAAATCCAGAGTAATTATACCCAAAGAAAAACCACATTCTGACTTCATAATCCTCTCCCCTGTTACTTTTATTATCTCTCACCTTCTATTTATAGATTTCTCTCAATCATTTTTAAATATTGTGATTGGTACTATTCTTATTTTGCTTGTTCATTTCTCAATCATACACGAAATATTTGTTTTTGTTAATTATACAGAAAAGGGGTATAATTTAATTTTAGCAAGATAAAATTTCAACCTTTTACAAACACTCACCCATTTTGGCTAAGAGGTATGTCACTCCACTCTTCAGCAGGGGGACGTGGGTGAGGTGTCCCACCAGGCATTGATCGAAACCCTTCAGTTTCCTGAAAGAGTAATGTTTCATGTGATGAACCATTGTACACAGCTGACTGCTTTACTTACCTGCTACCTCCTAATTACTAGTCACATAAAAGAAAACTGGATGGGGGATTTAAAAGTAAAGGAACAGTCAAAAGAAAGTCTGGAGTACTCACCTATTTTGTAACAAAGACACAAGTATTATGGATGAAATACATGAAGTACTATAGACAGTATAGAGTATGTACATAATTACAAAAATACTATACTATTATATCCGACAAAATTACTGTAATAAGGTTAATTTAATTTTCAAAACTATTCAATTACAGATTATCGACATGTGTTACAGTTTGTTAACAGTCATCAGTTTTGTATATACAATCATCAGCGTGTTATGAAAAGTTAAGTGAGAATGTAAGATTCTGAAAAATGTTTTTTATGAAAAAGTTAAGCAAGAATATGAGGCTGTGAAATGTTCATTAAAAAGTTATGTGAGAAGTTTAGAAGTATTTGAGAAACCTATACTAGTACCTGGAATACTTGGACCTATGAAAATATTTCAAGAGAATCATTAACAAAGCAGTGAGGATTATTTTAAAAATATCATGCGGAAGTCCCCACTTATCGGCAGTATTGGTTAACAGTGTTTTAGTTTAACAGTGCTTGGCTTGGCTAATGACGTTGTTAACCAGATTTTTGACGCTGGTAAGCAATTTTCAGTGAAGTAAGCAGTTTATCGGCGTTGATAGGCAGTTATTGGCGTTGGTAAACGGTTTATTAGTGTCGGTAAATGATATCCAACGCCAGTAAGCGATTTTTGGAACTGTTAAGCAGTTTACTGGCATCGGTAGGCAGTTACAAGTTTTGGTAGACAGTTTATCGGCGTCAGTAGGCGATTTCCAGCACCGGTAAGCGGTTTATTGGCAGCAGTAAGCAGTTTATCAGTACTTTTAGCATCGTAAACGCTATTATATTACCATAATTACTGTGATGTTCCAATTATTGACAATTTTTGTTTATTGGTGCTTGGCCGAGACAGGAACTCCTGCCGTTAACCGGGGACTGTTATAGATAAGATGTGGACAGCACTTAAAACATGATTTTACTCTGGAAGCCAAATGTGTGCTAAAACATGTAGACTTGAGAGTGATTCATTTGGTGCAAAAGTGGTTCTGACATGTGGATATATTATGGCCGTTTAGTATCCTTCTGGATGGACTGATGAAAAAGGTCAGAGAAAGGAAACCTGGTGTAGGAACAAAAGTGTGGGATAAGAAAATGAGTCATGACTGGAATATAGAATGTTGATATTTGCTGATGACACAGCAGTGACTGATGATACTGAAGAGAAATACATAAACTAGTGAAGGAGTCTGAAAGTTTCCAAGAAGAGAAAGCTGTGAGTAACTATGGGCAAGAGCAAGGAAAAGGCAGTGATGAATGTTTGCACAAACGGTGGAACAATGGAAGTCACTGACTGGTAGAGATATTTGAGAATTGGAAGGATGGAAGCCATGATTTGGAGAGATAATTGGAATGGAAGATGGAAGCCACTGACTGGTAGAGATATTTGGGAATTGGAAGGATGGAAGCCACTGACTGGTAGAGATATTTGGGAATTGGAAGGATGGAAGCCACTGAACTGGTAGGAGTATTTGGGAATTTGGGAAGGATGGAGCCAGACTGGTAGAGGATATTTGGGAATTGGAGGGTGGAAGCCACTGACTGGTAGAGATATTTGGGAATTGGAAGGATGGAAGCCACTGACTGGTAGAGATATTTGGGAATAAGTATAATGGATGATAACAGGGTGAGAGAAAAGGTGAGTGGTTGAAGCTAGGATGGCTGCAGTTGTGGCCATAAGAATGGGAATGTTTATGGAAGCTAAATTGGGAATGTATGAAAGGGTTGTTGAGCCAACTCTCCTGCATTGAAGTGGTAAGGTTGTTGAATGTAAAAATAGAAAAGTTACTAACACTGTTGAGATGAACTGTTTGCATGGTACAGTAAAATGAAAAGAATTTACAGGATGAGAAATGTGGGGACATGTAGATTTGGTAAAAAATGTCATTGTAGGTGAAAAAATGGATCAGTGTATTTTGAGATGGTCTGGTCATATGGAAAGAATGCATGAAATAATATGCTGCTGAAGCATATTACGCATCATACAATAATTTCCAAATTTAGAACAGCCCCTCATTTTTGTAATGTGAATTCACCCCAGTAGATAAAACTACCAAAATCAAGATTGACCTTTGTAACAAGATTTGTTAATGATCTTACCTCAAAGGTTAAAAGATTAAATGAATATAGGAGATGGCACAGAATTAAAAAAAAAAAAAACTGAGTGGTATGGAGAGTGACTAAGCAGGTTGAATCATGAGCTCACAACTGCCTCATATGGGACCGAACAGCCTATGAGGCTAAGAAGTGGACACAGCATACAGTCAAGCTATTCTTAAAAGTTATGTCCAAAATTATACTTACAGAATGAGTAGAGGACAGTGATCTTTTAATGCTACTGAAGTTAATCCAAATTAAAAGAAAAATCTGGATCATTTATCAGATAGCAAGCCTTTCATTATTTTTTTCAAGAAAAGTACAAAGAGTCACCTCAGATGTGAGGACACCTCACCCAAGGAGGACAAGTACATGCCATGCAAAGCTGAAAAATCTCTGTGAAGTGCTGACCTTAGAGGTAAATTTAGCCTTGATTTGATCCTTCCAAAACATTTTACTAAAGGAATCACTTACAAGTTCAAAACATTGATAAAGCTGTGTACGTAGTTTAGTTTCCAGAGTCTAAAACATTATTGTGAAGGTAAGAGCTTACAACAGATATGAAGGAAAGTGACCCTACGAGCATTGAGACAAATTGTGCCCGCCCTTTTCGGAAGGCTGAAAAGAATATATAATGATTTGCAGATTCATCAGCACATGGATGGAGAGGACTAAATGGGATTTGGAGGAGTACAATTAAAGGAAAGAGGGAAAATGTTGTGTGAGAGAACAGAAACAGACTAATGTTATAAGGTACTTGAAATGAGTTTATAGACTGAAAAGAGTCAAGCTACCTATAAGACTGAACTATGGCTGTGATGACTACCAGATCCTATCAAATGCCTGGGGAACATCAGACGTAATTAAGTTCTTCAGAGAGAGAGAGAATGGGCAAATATGAGTACAATTACCAGTATACAGGAGAGCACCTGTTGATTTTGCCTTATAAAATTTTGGTGAACAACAGAAAGACAACCTAAATGACTCTAGTATGTGCCTGAGAGCGTGGATGGATATATAAGCTACCAGTACATAGCAATGGCAGGAAATATAATTTCTGCAAAGTAAGTTTGTAAATTCCAACAATAATAAAAGGAAAACAAAATATTTTCATCCCTAAGGGCAGAATCAAGACTAGCATTCAATTACAGTAAATAAATATAAATAAATAAAAACATTTCAAAGTGAATCAGTGAATGTTCGTTTTATGTCTTCAGTATTACAATTTAGGCTGCATAGAGTTTAATACCCAACACAACTATATAAGACAACACCTGAATGGATAAAAGGTTGATATGAAAAAAAGACACAACTATTAAAGCAAGAGAATTTCTTATGGTTGATAAGAAGAGGTGACTACTGTTAAAGCTAATGAATGTTTTAAGTTTGATACTATACTCTGTGAGAAAAGCAAACCAGTTTGGCAAGTGGATATTATTTGTTATCTATAAATTAAAAATATAAAAGAGAATTCTTGAGAAATCATGCTTGCCTTCAGTTTACCTCTGAAACTTAAAAAAAGGCTACCAAACTGACCATCCAATTATGTACAGCAGTGACATTATTGTGGTCATGAGCAAAGGATGGAAAAAAATGAGGTTTCCAAATCTGATAAAAAAAAATTTTTATCACAACCCTATCACTTATAAATTATAGCCATATTCATGGTCTGCATTTCTCCTCAGTTTCTATAATCTTTTATCTTACAAACAAGGGAACACCAATAGTAGTATGGAACATGTGCCACTTGGGCTTACAGGCAGCCATCATTCACTAAGTGGTAGGCTCTTAGTCACAATCAGTTCACTTTGGCTTTTCTTTATTGTACTAGCCTACAAGAGAAGGATAATGTGACTGTCTTTTCTTCTACAAGCTTTTTCAATAGTATGTACTATTAGGTATTTTAGGGTAAATCTGGTAATTTTGTTTTACTGAATTTATACTCGTCTCTTTTTGTTCTGTGCAAGCACTTCCAAGCATTAATGATTTGTAATGCATCTTTGAGTGCATCAGTTACATCTGTATATACTGCATGTAATTATTTCTGACTAAAAGATTTCACTCTTATAGTGATTTTAAGATCATATACTGATTTCTTTATTCTTATCACCTATAATCCAGTTTGTATGTGCTTCATTATTATGCTGCCTTGTGTACTCTATGTTTCTCTTGCCAAAGGCCTTGGATCCTTCTGTCATCTAGTGCTTTTTGTGTGTTATATTTTGTTTATTTTCTGTGTTCTTTGCATTACTTTGTCTCCTAAGATGTGTAAAGTTTTGCTAGGTAAATCCTGCCATACTTCCAAGGTAACTTTACATGTAAGACGTGTCATGATTGATTGCCTGATCAGTTTTGTATTTCTTCAAAAGTTAGTGTATAAGATGAGATAGGCAACAAAAGCTGCTGTAAAAATCTGTTTCAGAGCCTAAAGCTTCAATGTCCAAGTCAGCAGCAGAGTTTTTCTTCTTCCTTTGTAGCTGTGAAGACCCATTTGTTTTTGGAAGGTGCTGCAGCTTACTGCCCAGTGGCAACCCCATCTAGCTGAGCCATACCCAGTCACCAGCCCATGAAGTGCCAGTTTCACAGTCAGGCATTTCAAAGAATTTTCAAAGTGGCATCTAGTAAGAGATATCAGCTGTGATGCCAACTGCTGTCAGGACTGTGAACCCAAGTCTTCCTGCTTCAGCCTTGAATCTGCCAATTCTGCCCATTACCCCATCTGGCCCCAGTCTCCTTCCTCACTTCTGATTAGCTTACCTCCCTGATCCCTGTCAATAATTCTTGTTGCCAATTAAGTATCTCAGATATCCTGCTGGAAGACTTAATGCAGCAGCATTTGAGGCATTCAGTCCATGGGACTGTCATTGCCATGCAATTTCCAATACAGGCTAACTTACAGCAGCTGAGGGTTGAAGAATCCCACTCATGACCCCCATTTGTCATCTCTCACCTTATCCAGATGGCCTGATACCAGTCACAACCCAACTAGAGGTTCACAGCCAGGCATTTCAAAGAATTTTGAATGAGACCTCTTTCAAAGTGGCATCTAGCAGGAAATATCAGCTGTGATGCTAACTGCTGTCAGGCTGTGAGCCCAACTCTTCCTACTTTAGTCTTGACTATGACAGAAGTCAGGACTACCTGTGGTCAAGACAGTAACTGTGAATGTAACCAGGGTTGTGACTGAGATAGAGGCAGTGACCGTGAACTCTTAGCTACATAACTTTGGGCAACTTGACTCTGGACAACCCAACCAGTCAATATACCCTTTAACGCCGATTGGACGTATTAAACGTTGACATAAATTCTGTCGGGTGCCGATTGGACGTATGGTACGTCGATATAAAAAGTTTTTTTAAAAATTCACGGAAAAATACTTATAGGCCTACCAGCCAAAAACTTTTGAATCACGCGCCTTGGGGGATGCTGGGAGCTCACGGATCAAGGCGTTGTTTTGTTTACAATCGTTACGCAGGCGCGCAAGCGCGAATTTCTTTCTTATCGCACTAAAAAGTATCAGTGACACATCTCAGAAATTATTTCGTTACATTGACATAATTTTAGCACCATTTTAAATTAACCGTTACATGGAGTATTATATTTGAAAATGTGCGCAATTTCATGTAGAATACAACAAAAAATACTCATGATTGTAGCTTTTATCAGTTTTGAAATATATTCATATAAATAACGATGTGCCAAAATTTCAACCTTCAGTCAACTTTGACTACCGAAATGGTCGAAAAACGCAATTTGAAGCTAAAACTCTTATATTCTAGTAATATTCCATCATTTACCTTCATTTTGCAACAAATTGGAAGTCTCTAGCACAATATTTCGATTTACGGTGAATTTATGAAAAAACTTTTTCCTTACGTCCGCGCGGTAACTCTTCCGAAAAAATCATAAATTTTTTCGTGCGATTGTCGTAATGTTTGCACCATTTTAAATTAGCCGTTACATGGAGTATTATATATGGAAATGTGGGCATTTTCATGCGCAATACAACTAAAAACAACCCATGGTTGTAGCTTTTATCAGTTTTGAAATATTTTCATATAAATAACGATAGGTGCCAAAATTTCAACCTTCGGTCAAGTTTGACTCTACCGAAATGGTCGAAAAACGCAATTGTAAGCTAAAACTCTTATATTCTAGTAATATTCAATTATTTACCTTCATTTTGCAACAAATTGGAAGTCTCTTGCACAATATTTCGATTTATGGCGAATTTATGAAAAAAAAACATTTTCCTTAGGTCCGCGCTGTAACTCTTCCGAAGTTTTATATGTGAAAATGTGCGTAATTTCCTGTAGAATACAATAATAATTAATTGAAGGTTGTAGCTTTACTCCTTTTCGAAATATTTGCATATAAATCACGATAAATAGAAAAAAAACCACGTTTGGTCAACTTTGACTATCGAAATGGTCGAAAAACGCAAATGTAAGCTAAAACTCTTACAGTCTAGTAATATTCAGTCATTTATCTTAATTTTGAAACAAATTCAATTTCTCTTGCACAATATTTAGATTTATGGTGAATTTAAAAAAAACTTTCCTTCCCTCCGCGCGCGGATTCTCCGCCGCAAATCTCCGAAATGCGTACGTCGCATTCTCGTAATATTTGTTCCGTTTCATATTAGGCGTTTCATAGAGTTTTATATATGAAAATGTGCACAATTTTATGTAGAATACAAAAGAAATAATTAAAGGTTGTAGCTTTTCTCATTTTTGAAATATTTGCATAAAAAAATATATAAAAAATTAGACATTCGGTAAACTTTAACTCATCCGAAATGGTCGAAAACTGCAATTTTAAGCTAAAACTCTTACATATAGTAGTATTCAATCATGTATCTTAATTTTGAAACAAATTGGAAGTCTCTAGAACAATATTTAGATTTATGGTGAATTTTTGAAAAAAAAAAATGTTTACGTCCGCGCGTTACGAATTCATGCATCATTTTGTGATAATATTTTCTCTGTGTTGCTTTGATCGTTTTACAATGTGTTATATACCAAAATGATCGCAATTTACTGTAAAATACAACAACAAAAATTAACTCATTATCTTTATCCGTTTTGCTCACAGCGCGATTTGAAAACAATTATATATGAAATTTTGTTTTCGCGCTATCATATATCGCATTATTTATATATGATAATGATATTTTTTTGCATTTCTGATGGTTGCATACTAAACTTCAGGCAATGACAAAAAAGGAGCCAAAAATGAACTCTTAATCTTGAAAACTAAGCACGCTGTGAGTTTTTGAAAATAATATTTTTTCCGCTTCGGCGCTCACTCCGAGACCCCCTCGGCATATGGGAGATGATTTTTATTATACCCTTTCGGCGTTAAAGGGTTAATTTACTTACAACTGGCTGATGATTCACAGCTTGACCAATGTTCCTATAGGATTTGTTTGCTTCAAGACTGGTCCTTCTCTAAACTACTGAAACTTTTTTAAAGCAAGCTACAGCTTCATTTACATCACCTTCAGTCACGTCACAGTCTTGCTAATGAAGATCAACATCATTAGAGTTGTTTCTCCAAGAGTCCCAGGCCATGTCCAACTGATGGGATTGGGTGTTAGAAGCAAGCGTTCAATGCTGATCGAGACAGCCAAGCCATCAGAGGACATCAGCAAAGCCAAGAGGATGGTGTTGTCTTTTGATTGGAGCTAAATCCTTCACTGAACCTGCTGGTTAACGTCATGAAGTGGGATTCAGTGAGAGCTCTTTGACTTCATGTCTCCCTTAGACATCATGGATCTGAGAATTTTGGACCTACTTTCCTCTTCCCAGAGAGTATGGTCATGGAGTTCTTAGAAAAGATGGCTTCTCCAGCAATCAAACCTAGGATTTTGAATATAACCAGTGCATCAGTCCTGTCCTGGCAGCACTCTACTCAAAGTTTATGTTATCATTCAAAGTTGTTACTGCATCAGAGGCACAGGTAACTGAGGATTCTGGTAGGCATTCCAGACATTTGTATTCTTTACCCCACACATGTTAACTCAAGCCATCAAGCCTGGATGCATCATTCACCCTTTTTGACATTGGAAAGGTAGATGACAATGGCACAGTCCTGTGGTAAGGGGCTTAAGTAAATAAGAACAGTTCTTCTTCATGGATGGTTCTTTCATTAGTGGGAGCTTGTGGACAAATATTCTGGCGACTACAATTGTCAAGGACAGCTGTTGACTTTTCTTTCTGAAGTCAAGCCACCACTCTCATCAATCACTGTTAGTAGACTATGACATTACAGAAACAGGTGATACCAAAACTTCACCTGGGTTCCACTGTCATTTGTGTTTGGTGCTGAAGGAAACAGAAGGATGGTCATTGATAACTGACCCCATCCTGCTGAACAAGTTTGTGCTGGGTGATGGAGGTGTTTCCATTTTGAATCTTGTGTTTCAGCCTTGCAATCACTCCACAAGTTTTCTTACTTATCTTGGCACCAGTGGCACCTTGGTGGCACACAAAAAGAATATGACTTCACAGGTGTCTGGAATATTGATTGGTGATGGTGACAATGGCAACAGAACTGTGATGACATCAAGTTTATTGATGCCCAGGAATCCATATCAACTTTAAGAAGTTAGACCTAGTACCATCAGCAAGCTCTACATATCTAGGTATGGATATCAATATGGGAGCAACTTTAATTCACCCCACAATGGATAGCATAAGGAGGCTGTCCATCTTGACCCAGAAGTTTTTGGCTGAAGCCACATTCTCCAGCCAAGTTATGAGTAGAAAGGCAGGTTCTCCGAGGTTCCTTCAGGTCACAGTCACTACAACTGCTACTAGCATGGTTGTGGTGGGCAGAGTCTCTACCAGAAACATTTCCCAGTCATAGCCTTGAAAGTTCCTTTGTGGTGGCAGAATTCTTTACCTTCTTGTAGAAATTCTGTTGGTCCAAATATTCTGATGTTCATGAATCCTTAAGTCAAGATAGGGTAGTATACAAAATACACCAACAGGATATAAGAACCTAAATTTTGCAGGACATGAGGCAGCTTATCAACTTCCTTGAGTTAAAGGCTGTCTTTTAAGACCTCAAGGGATTCATTGTGCTATTGGAAGGAAAGGCATAGGTGTGATTACCATAAACAGTGGTGCCTACTTGGAGAATCATTGTGGAACAAGATCCAAGACTATAAAAACTAGCATTGGACATGATCATGTAAGCAGTAGCAAACGATGTGAATAAAGTACCAAGGTTTGTCCCAGGAAGGGAAGACATACTAATTAATAGGATTGGTACATTAGATGAGGGAAACTGGTTCTTCCATCAGAATGACAGCTCTTTGGCATTAATGGAATGCAACACTAGTGGATCTGTTTCCAGTGAGCCTCAATAGCACGCTTCTGGTGTACAGCTCAGTCTTGGTAGACAAAAAGCTTTAGAGATAAATTTGATGACGCATCCCTGGTACAACCTGGATATGTGTGCATTCCTGCACGTTGTATTCATGAGGATCACCCTATGGAAGCTCTATGTGTCAAGGAATGTGAAAATGATACAAAATCCTCTCCTCTGGCTGCAGAGGTAGTGGTTTGCAGATCTCCATCCATGTTGACATGGAGTTCTCAAGATCTGTATGGTATCAGAGCTATGGATTTCTGGAGAGACAACCAAAGCAATTGCAACAAGTTCTACCAGTTTAGGTGGCATCAATTCTGTAATGAGGATGGTGATGGCGGTGCTAATTCACTTACCTGCTGCTGTGACTGGAGACTTCTGGATTTTTTTTTCTGTGGCAGAAGTGTAAACGAGAATACTTCCCTTAGTTTTTGAGATTTGTGGACTAGACATGAGTTCTTCAGTACAAAGTAAAGAGGCTTATCCAGCATTTTGAGAAGATTCCTTGATGGTCACCAAAACCTCCTAATAGGGATCTCTCCTTCATCCTGAAGATTTAGCAAGGCTTTATATCTGATCTCAAACTTGAGACTGTTTTTTTCTGGCATCGATATCTCTTCAGGCAAATCAGTGAGATGCAAGCTTTTGATTCAAGAATTATGCAAGCCAGGTGGAAGGCATTATCACCTCTTCAAATTAAGCTTAAAAGTTCTGACAAAAATGTCTTAAGTGTAGCAAAACCCTAACCACCAGGTACCCAAGACCATTCCCCAATACCCTTTGCCATCTCTTTTCTTACATCTTTCATGGTAGAGAGACTGATTCAAATCCATTGAGGGCCATGCAACATTACTTGGAGAGTACCCGAGAGTCAACAAGTGACACAACTAGACTTTTTTCCTGCATATGGCAAGAAAGAATCGGTTCATGAGGAAAATGGCCTCCTACTAACCAAGTCCCTCATACTGGGAGCCCAGAGTGACAAATTGCAAAGTAGAGCGGGTAAGGCTTCCAGTCCATGAAATCAGAGCCATCCCTACTTCTGTTGCCTTTTAACATTACAGAAATTTGTCTTCTGTTCCAAATGTAGGTATATATGATGGTACCATCTCATATTGCTAGGTTTTGTTCGTGATACCTAACTTAAAAATGGCTGGTGTGTACTTGTACTTGTTAGGAACAGTAAGTGTGGTGGAAAAATATTTACATTTGGAGGATGATGTGGAGGGAATCATCAACTTCGTATTGCTAACTATTTTATTCATTCACTACTGCCATCTCAGAATGTAGACGTCTGAGGCTATTAGCCTCTGTGTTTAACATGAATTAACACGTACCAAGAAAAAAGCACCTTGCATTACGTTCTCAAATGTTTATCCTTATATACATAGCAATCTTTAGTTTCCCAAGTCTTTATCACTGATACGATACAGGTATCGTATTATATTATAAAGTAGTTTACTCTTACAAGACTCGTCCAAAGGATCGTCTTTATTAATGGTAAAGTTTAGATTTTATTTATTAAATCAAAGTTCCTTAAATATTTCATAATGGGTTATGAAAATTATGGAAAATTTGATGAAATTTCCTTAAATATTTTATTTCCAAAAGTTACATTCATTATTGATTATATTTTGGACATTAACAAAAATTTTTTTTAACTGTTAGTAATAAGATAGTCTGTACATACAGTTCGTTGTGTATTTCTAACTGGGTTAATTAAAAATGCTGCAGATCTTATAAACTTTCTTCAAGTGATCTGTTTCCAAACCTGACTCACGTCGACTATATCTTGGACTTTTATACAAAAAATATTTTAGCTGTTAATGATACTCTACTATCAGTGAATATTGTATTGGGACTAGTTGTGCGCAATTCATTCAATATTCATGGGTCAAATGGGAGTGAACACCGAAATTGACATTTTAAGTACGTATAAATGAAAGATGGGGTTGTGTTGAAACAAAATTAATATTAACTGCACATAATTAGTATACGTACAGCATATTCCTACCTTTATGCCCTTCTGATCTTAAAGTCTACACACAAAGTAGTGAGTGTGACTGATGGCACATGCACCATACTACTGCTGAGCACCTTCTGTCTCTTGGACAAAAAACTGTAAAAGTATGGGGGTATTTGACGACTACATGTGGACATATATGACTGGCAGGTTTGTTAAAAAAAATTAATTCTGTATCATAAATTTCAGTGTTTTTGGTCCTATCATTTTAGTCTCATTTGAACTTGAAAAAATTAGAAAAAAGGAGATTGCATACATTTACATTTGTGCTAAATGAAAAGTTTAACTGAACTTTCGTTCCTGTCCATAAAAGAAACATAAAAGAGAAGGTCTGCAAAATTGGAGGAAATATGTAACAACTGAAAAGCCATCTCAAGTTAGAGGCAGAATATGATACCTGGAGATTGAATAATGGTTTAAGAAACTTAGTAACTTGGAAACCTAGATATGATAGGATATTAAACATGATTAACATAGTTCTACAACTGATGTCAAAAGTAGTGAAGCTTACAGGACAACATAGTACATAAATTAGCTAACTGATTTAAGAAATTAAGGAATACTTGTAAATACAATACTATATAACTATAGTCGATTTTTTTAAACCTGGCAAACTTGTACTTAACTTGCACTTAGCTGCTTGTCGCTGATTGGATGAATGTCGTGTTGTCCGAATCTCTCAGTTTTGTTTTCACACTGTTTCAGAATTGTGATTATACGGCCATAGATTGAGATAAGAGCCAAATTATGTAATGTTATGTAAATACCTGTTGTAATAAATTTAAGCATTAAGAAGTTACATATCAAATTATTATATAATAGTTAACAGTTATGAAACAGCACTCTCCGAAGCTGTAGACTTGAAATATGTTTCAAACGCATAAACTTTAATGTTTAAATTTCTAGCTAGATTTTTAGCGCAATCGGGCCATTGGTGGTTTGGAAAAAAACAAAACGTATTTATTGTACATTGCTGAAGGTTGTTAACGCCTAAGAACAAAATACTAACGTAGAAATGTAAGCTTGTCAGAAAATTTGGGGTGGAGGAGTTGTGGGAGGAACAGCCTCGGGGTTGACAGAAAGTTGACGTACTCTCAGCGGGAGGTTCAAATGCGGGTTGTGGTGTTTTTGTCTTCATAGAATATTAAAGATGTTTATTTATCATAATGTTCATTTTTTGCAATTCAAAAGTACTGCTCACGGAATGTCATTAATGTTTTAGGATATGTATAAAGTTGCTGTTGCTGTCACCTTAATGATTTATTTCATTGTCTTGCTAGGGCCCCGTGAAGTGAAATATTGAAAAACATTCATTATTATATTACGGCACTGACTGGTAAGCCTACTGCCAGCAGCATGCATATGCCTTGTGTTTGAAGTGCCTTCATCTCTGCTTTGTTCCATATCGTCTCTTGTGGCCATGGCTGAAATGGGTGAAATCGACGACATTGAGCCAACTGCTCGATAGCCGATTCTAAGCTGATTGATGATGGTGGTGTGTGCAGACGACAACTCGCCGGCTGTTCCTTTTTCAACTCCTCCACCCCAAATATTTCGGCAAGCTTACATTTTCTACGTAGTATTTTGTTCTTAAGTGTTATACAACCTTCAGCAATGTACAATAAATACGTTTTGTTTTTCCCAAACCACCAATGGCATGATTGCGCTAAAAACCTAGCTAGAAATTTAAACATTAAAGTTCATGCGTTTGAAACATATTTCAAGTCTACAGCTTCGGAGAGTGCTGTTTCATAACTGTTAACTATTATATAATAATTTGGTATGTAACTTCTTAATACTTAAGTTTATTACAACAGGTATTTACATAACATTACATAATTTGGCTCTTATCTCAATCTATGGCCGTATAATCACAATTCTGAAACAGTGTGAAAACAAAACTGAGAGATTCGGACAACACGACATTCATCCAATCAGCGACAAGCAGCTAAGTGCAAGTTAAGTGCAAGTTTGCCAGGTTTAAAAAAATCGACTATACACACACACACACACACACACACACATATATATAATATATATAATATATATATATATACTCTATATATATATAGATATTATATACTATATATATATATCTATATAATATATATATATACTATATATATATATATATATAATGTGTGCGTATGTAAATAAATTTTTCTGTTAAAACAGAATCCGTCTCAAGTATAAAAGGCCCATTAAAACACTCTGGTTTAAACCTAAGAACTATAGTTCAGTGGACTGACTCCCACCCTTATCAGGTAGTAAATGACAAAAGAAGTTACATTTGCAAAATATAAAGTGGGAGATATGAACCTTAGGTGATGCCTTTAGTCACCGTTCAGCTGACGTTGGTTCTGTCAATTGTCTTAATCCACTTCTCGTAGCCTTAAGGAAGATATTGGCTATATGGTCAAAGTCCCAGGCCCCGTTGGAAAGGTTGATCCTATTATCTTGTTGTTTTATCAGTGAAGGTTTTACCATTTGACATTTGTATCAACAGCTGCTTTTGTATAAAATTTGGGATGAGTTCCAATCCATGGTATGGTTTGTTATTTATATGAAGGAAAATTGCCAAACGATGTTGTTCGTATCTAACTGAGTGCTCATGTTGATTTAATCTTTCTGAGAGAGATTTTCCTGTGAATCCATAGTGTGACTTATCAAAACCCTAACAAAGAACTTGAAACAATAAAAAATCAACTTATCTTATCAAAATACCCCAAGCACATAACAGAAAAAGCCATACATAAAGCAAAGAGCATTTTTTACCAACCCACAAAAAACAAAAAAAAAGGAAAAATTCACAAACTAAATCATAATCCCTCACATGGATAATTTACGAGAGATCACACAAACTTTAGGCCACCTTAACCCTTTCATCTTCACTTATCCAAATACATTGGAGAAATCCTTAATCAATATTCAGAAGAAACCAGTATCTAAAGACGTAGGAGTCTATGAAATCCCCTGTAAGGATTGTGATAAGTCATACTATGGATTGACAGGAAAATCTCTCTCGGAAAGATTAACTCAACTTAAGCACTCGGTTAGATATGGACAACATAGCTCGGCCATTTTCCATCATGTAAATAATATGAATCATACCATGGATTAGAATTCATCCCGAATTTTATACAAAAGCAGCTATCAATACAAATTTCAGATGGTAGAATCTTCACTGATAAAACAACAAGATAATAAGATCAACCTTTCCAATGAAGCCTGGGACTCGGACCATATAGACAATATCTTTCTTAAGGCAATGATGAAGCGGATTAAGACAATTGAAGGAACCAACATCAGCAAAGCGGTGACCTCAGATATCACCTAAGGGCATATCTCCCACTATATATTTTACAAATATAACTCTTTTGTCATTCACTACTTGATAAAGGTGGGAGTCAGTCCACCAAAATATAGTTCTTAGCTTTAAACCAGAGTGTTTTAATGTGGCTTTTTACTTGAGACTATACATACATATATATATATATATATATATATATATATATATATATATATATATATATATATATATATATATATATATATATATATATATATATATATATATATATATATATATATATATATATATATATATAGTATAGTATATGTATATGTATAGATATGTATATACATACACACACACACACACACATATATATATATATATATATATATATATATATATATATATATATATACATATATAGTGAAGTCACTGCTTCGTTGTCGAAGGAGTTACCCTCCATGGTGTGTGCCAGTTTTATGGTGACTAGACTAATATCAAAGAATATCTTTTAGCCTGGTCTTGTAGCCGGCTATTATGCCATAAAGATAAACACTATGACAAGTGATAGAATATAATGGATTCAAAGAAGAGAAATCGCCTCTTTTGCAGTCTTGACATTGGAAACTGTGTGCAGCTTCGCTGAAGACAAGACAAAATGCCTTCTTGTCTTTGAGTCCATTATACTCTATCACATGCCATAATTTTTATCATTATGGCATAATACCTGACTACAACACCAGGCTAAAAGATATATCTTTGATATTAGTCTGGTCACCATGGGACGCTGGCACACACAATGGAGGATAACTCCTATGAGGACTCAAAAGTGACCACCAAAAATAGGTTTTTCCTACGTCAACATTTGTTATATACATATTATACACACACACACATATATATATATATATATATATATATATATATATATATATATATATATATATATATATATATATATGTATATAAGTATATACACAGTGCTCCCCGTATTTGTGGGTGATGTATTCCAGACGGTCGTGTGTACCTATTTTGTTGGTTAAACTCAAAAAAAGCCTACTAAAAACTTTTATACCTGGTTTTTTTAAATAGTTTTATCACAAAAAGTGCATATTATGACAAAATTGATACAAAAAAATGGAATTTGTGGATATTTCTTATAGAAAAATAATGCGAATATGCTAATTTCCAGTAAATTATGGGTAGATATGGTCCATAGAGAAATCTGTGAATATACAGGGATCCACTGCATATTTATATATATATATATATATATATATATATATATATATATATATATATATATATATATATATATATTGTGTGTGTATATATAATATTATATAATATATATATATATTAATAGTATTATATTATATAATATTATATATAATATATATATAATTATATATCAATAATATTATATAAATATATATAATTGTGTGTAATGTAATGTGATATAATATATATATATAGTAATATAAAATGTGTGTATGTATAATGTGTTATATATCATTATATATATATATATAATGCTTGTATGTATATGTATAGCTCATATATATCTCTATATATTTCATATAGTATCTATATAGATAATATATATCTATATTTATATATAATATATATATAAATATATTATATATAAATAAAGGTTTTTTGCCACGAAGGAAAAAATGAAAAAGCTTTTTCATTTTTTCCTTTGTGGCAAAAACCTTTATTTATACATAGCATCACGTTTTATATACTTCGTGATCAAGTTATTCATATATATATATATATATATATATATTATATATATATGATATATATTATATATATGTAGATATACTATATAATATATAATATCATAATATTAATATATTATACACACACACACTGTATAATCAATAATTATATGTCAGCAGTAGTCACATATAAAAGTGACTCTGTAAGCATTTGGCAACTGGTTGTGGGAAATAAGAACAGAAAGATCTGAAAAGCATATTTTTAATTATTATACTTATCTTTGTCCATGACCAAAAGTCACCCACATGATATGGCAAATGACTGGGATCATTTATATTGTGACTAGTCTGATGCAATTTTTGGAAAGTACAATAACAGCAATAGGAGAAAACTTATACCAAAAGACAAAAGTAAGTACACAGCAGAGGAAAAACTTTTAAAAGTCATTAATAAAAATTACTCACCAGTTGGCAAACATTGGTAGTTTTAATATATTTACCAATATAAAGTATCATTATTTACAATAAAATAAGTTATAACTTTTAAATGAAGAAAATTTATGAATATGGAATTTGCAAGAATATTTACCATTTGAAATGGGATAGAATATAGCATACAGTTTATGCTTTGAAAAGCAACAGAAAAATTTTAAAATTAAGCATGAAGTACTAATTATTTAAAAGGTTAAACATACCTTTAGCTTCTTTAATTTTGATACAAGAAAAGAAAAGGATGAATTTCATGGATACAGTAAACAGAAAGGAAAAAAAAAACTAAATAAATTTGTTGCTAACCAGTAATATAGTTTTCGTGACTGAAATTACCTCTCACGGAAAAGGATAAACATATATTTACTGACTATGAATTACTAAATTATTGTGGACTTATTTTTAATGTATACAATTTAATTAGGTTTGAAAAATTAAATAATTTGGTAAACATGAGTATATTAATTACGTATATTTAAAAAAAAAGATTTGACATTAAAAAATTACTTATGCAGGGTACTGGGCATGAAATGTTTGTTTTAAACTAACCAATCAATTTTTTAGTACCCTACATCTGCAGTACTGTAATTTCCAGATACATCTCCAAAGCATAATAGTACCAGCTTCTGCCTGTCTGAATTGGTATCTACAACCATCTTCATAATTATAACCTCTTTCGTTTTGATACTTAATTCTTAAAAATAAAATGAGTTTTTTCATGTACAAATGCACTACTATACCAAAGTGTACCCAACTGCCCATCCCTCCTTAATGCAGCTGGTGAATATTACACCTGTCCCACTGTCAGAGGTGCTGATGTACCTGGATGCATACTCGGTCGAAGCAGGACTATTCCTTAATTCAGGGACATGTGTGGAGATTACACCATGAAGCAATGGGTTTGCATATTAAAGAAATTTATATATTTTTCCTTACATCTAAAAATAAAACTTATATTGCATTAATTTAGTATGTATTTAAATCAGATCGCCTATTGTAATGGCCATTTCCTGACCTCTGTACTATTATTGAACTAAAGGCTTTCCAGTGCAAGTCTCGAAGCTGAAGGAGTAGATTAATTCTCCTTCATAAGTAGAATTCAAACCCACGCCAGCTTAGGATAATGAGATTAGCACTAAACCACTACACTACTAAGATTAATATGAATTTCTTTCAGATCATAAGTACATATCTGGTGAAATCCGATAAATTTTTCCCTCGAGCTAAATTTACCCATTCGTCCCATGGTAATGGAAAACTAGCAGCAAAAAGTACTTGTGTGCATTTTATATTTGAATTAATAGAATATGTGGCTAACAATAACCAGACTTAGTAATCTAATTGCAACCATTACAATAGAAATATATTTGGCATATGCAACCAAAAATATGTTCCTTTAGCTTAAATGCCTTTGTGACAAGTAACTTCCTTACTGTTTACATCCTACTGCAGCCATTAGAAATATGCCTTATAAATGTAATTTTTACTTAAATCTTGGTGGAAAAATTTCAGAGATACATTTGTAATTTTCAGTACACCATTTTCTTAATTAATGGTTTAAAAATTTCATTAGGAAACACTTTACAAGAGATCTGGATATGTTTCTTTAATATTATTAAGCCAATAAATAGTATCAAAACATGAAAATGCTTCAGCAGTATTTATGATGAAAGAGAAGACTTAGATGTCGTTGGGAGTTACAGAGACGATTTATTTAGAAAACTCTTCTTCCCACCGTTATTCCTACATTAAGGGGTCGGTTGCCTGATGCACCTTCTCCAATGCCTTCTATCAAAGGCACCATCCTCCATCAAACCTCTTCTCTCCATATCTTCCTTCATTTAGAAAACTGTTTATTTACTAACCAGGAGGAGAGGAAACACATTAAATGAGTTTAAAGAAACTGGTACCCACCTTGAGCTTCCTTTTTTCTTCTGAAAGAGAGTTGGCAACATAGCGATAGTCCTTGGAAAGTCTGTTTAATTGATGAGTGGCAGATATCATCACAGATTCCATAAACTCCCAACCAAATTTTGCCCACTGGACAATTTTTCTTAAGACTGGAGCCAAACCTAAAGAAACAAGAAAGAAAAGATATTTGATTAAGATACTACCATGTATGTAAAATAGTATTCTCTCCCCTTTATTAGATTTCTTTAGACTTGTTTTAGCTGATGCGAAAATTGTTATAATAATGTCCTGTCTAACCTTTCTGACTGGTAAGTAAAATTCTGATTAACAGAACTAAAATTACTTATCATTTAGCTTTATTTATAAAGAACAACTGATAAGTTTTTTTTTATTATAGTACTTATTTTAAATTCTCTAATGCTTATTTTGAATAGCAATAAAACAACAGCAATTCAAGAATTTCTTCAGGGATAAATAAAAAAAATATTACATTTTACTTGAAAACTATTAAGCTCAGTGACTTTCACATTCAGTACAAGAAAACCTGAAGTATCGGCTAAGTTCCACAAGACAAATATGGTTTTGCAAAGTGCTATTCAAAAGTCATAAATAAATATTGAACGTAGTCTGCTGCTTGCCATTGACTTTAATATAATCAGAACTTAAACAAAAAGAAAATATTATGAAAGTAATAGACTAATCCTCTAAAATACCTTGGGGCTCTTGTGGCTCAATTTCAGAATAGTCATGAGCTGTGGAGTCATCTGCCAGATATCCTCCATCCAACTGTGGCAATGGAGGTAGTGGGGGTAAGGTAGAAGGTGGCCTGGGACGTCCTGAGAGTGGTGACCTTACAGAAGGGGAGAATGAAAATGAAAAATGAAAGCATACTGCTAAATTAGAGGCAAGTTTTGAGGATAACTTGAGAAGGAAACTGCAATAGAGTTTAAATAAGAATTTTCTCTCATTAACCAGTCATACAAAATCAAGAATGTATTCCTTTTAAAGTCACGAATACTGACCTGGAAAGAAAAAAAGAACTGTTTCTGGCTTTGGTAACATTATCTTGTCATCTCTCTGACCTTCGCGTGTAAATATGTATTAGTTAACCATATCATATAAGTTGGGATATTATGCAAAAATTATTGTTAGTATTAAGAAGGTGCCGTGATTAAAAAGATTTTTCAATAAATGACATGATTAAACATTGGGCAGTGAAGGAAATGCCTTCGTCTTCATCACAATAATCTTCAGTGTTTGCATCTGCAGAGCAGCAGGTTGATGATAGAAACTGGGAAAACTTACTCTTCTAAAGTTAAATCTCTACAATATCAACTGTACCTCTGAGGAGGAGGTGACAAGGGTAATGGTGGTGGCGAATGAGGTACAGCAGGAGGCGAACGAGGACGGGGATGAATACGAACACTTCGTGATGTGGTGCGTGATGTCCTTGATCCCTGCCAAAGAGAAAAATAATTAACGTTCATTCTGATACTTATATTGTAGCGAGTTACTCTAAGAGGACTGCGGTTACAAAAACTAAATAAATCAAACTCACCTGACATCCAACAGCTACCAATTTACTGAAATTGACAGTAAGATTATCTGCCAGCAGAAAGCCCATGAATGAATGGATCTTCAAAATAGCTATCTTATATTTTTCATGTCAATACATATTACATATTTTCTTCCATGAAATTACTGTAACCAGTGGAATAAAAAAAAAATTTTCTTAACAAAACATGTTTTCTGAGACATTATTGAAGACTGGCTTTCTATTCAATGACCTGTATTTTTGACAAATACTGCCTCCAACAGAAGGATTTCAATGCAAATCTGAGTAATTTGGTGCATAGAAAATGGAATAACTATTTATCAAACTCTAATAGACATGTCTCAACAGTAACCTTGTAAGGTTTGGTAGCTACCAAGGTTACAGAAAGCAATACATACTGATGATAACTTGTTCTGAGAAGTCTCGAATGGCATGATGGGAAAATGTCTAAGCTACTCACTTACAGCAAATTACAAAAGCAGTCGTAATGCTGTAATGTAACTCTTATTGCGATTCCTATACGTGTACATGAAAGACATCATCATATACAAAACTGTCCAAGTCTCTGACATAAAACACACAAGAAGCAAATTTCTGAACTCCATCACAACTATACTGCCTTGAAAGGATGGAGTTTACATTTATTTGATTATGTTTGCATTGCCTAGATCAACCTATAATTACAGTTTGTTGTTTTTCAATATTATAATAAACGCAAGATGATACCTTAAAAATATATTACTATTACTAGTATTACAAACAACTTCCTGTTTTTATTTAGTTTAGACATAAACACATTTCATTAGTTTCTGTTTTCATAGTCATGCTGCAGTGAAATAAATGATGATGGATAGAAAGTAGATATGTTAACACACATTGAACATAAAACCTATAGCTTCTAACAGTATATTATGGACAGAAGGCACAACTTAACATATAGCAGACAGTAGACAGCACATCAATAGGCAACATAGTACTGTACTTACCTCGGAAAGGCAACATACACTAAAATAGACTGCTCCAAGACAAGAAGACACTAGCAAAAGCATCTGTTGCTTTCAGGAGTAACACAAGGCAATAAAATATTGTGACCTACCATTGAAACTTGAGACCGGCCTGAAAGTGTGCGACGAACAGGTCTCCGGATGAAGGAAGACCTTCGGGATGCTGCGTCCGATTCAGATAAACGAGCAAGCTTGGCTTCCTCAGCAGCTTCAACGATGTCTGTCTTTAAGGCCGAACTCAACAGCTGTCATGATTTATTGGACGTTTAATGGAAATCAAAAGGGAATTTAATTGTTCTTTAAGAAACCTGACTGTTCTTCATAGCTTGTTTAAGGTTTACATGTGCTTATTCAAACTTTAGTCCAGATCTGATCTCAAAATGATATTACAAAAGGAAGCTTATTGGGACCCAGAAATAGATGCTTGGTAAGTATGAAATTGACTAGGCAGTAGACATCTCCAGAAAGGCTGCATGGTTCGTCTTGGGAGCCAACACCATTCAAGCATTACATTCGAATTAGTATATCATTAAGAGTTGCTACATCCTAATGTTTCTCAGTTTTTACAGGAAGCAAATCTGTACAATATTAATTTATCAATATTCCAATGAGCTTCCAAGTGATATAATACCTGAACAATGAAGCAAGGGTTAAGCATTATGTACTTTTCATTTTGCAAATTTCATTCTGACATGGAGCAGAACCTTGGGGTGTAAAGTGCTCAAAATGCCACTATATAAACACAGCAACTGTTTCTGAAGCTTCCTAGTCTAAAACATATGCATGAATTTTTAGAAATTCACATCAGTACATATACATATTATGGCTATGAAAAATTAAATCTTGCTCTGGAAAGGCCCTAAAATCATTCAGCACTAACATTTTATAATATCCTTTTGATGTAGATACAAAGCCTACAGGTAGCTGAACTATTTGGTTACATCTCCATGATATGTTACTCATAGTGAATAGTGTTCAGATAATAATTGACTATACAGAATTAAAAGTAAGTCTTGAAAATGTGTCGTCCCAGGCAGTTACAAATCATAACTTCTTGAGAAATAAAACAGATACAACTCAAATAGTATACAGTGTAACCCTTAATAAAGTGAAACAAAAATCAGTTCCAAAGTTGGAAATGAATCCAACAAAAATGTAGGAGAGCTCTGCGACTGGGTGAGAGTGGCCAGATACTCAAACTGTTTGGTGAAGCACCTGTTTATCTTTAACAGGAGATTTTATTTAAGGAAATTTCACAGAAGCATCCCTCTTCAAATAAAAAAAGAGCTATATCTTCTATCAGTTGAATATCTCACTTCTAGGGAAAGCATCTTGTATTTACTACCATTAAATGCCATCTCTAAGTCTTGGTACGATGTAGTTGACAATTAAACTTAAAGAGAGGAAATCGATTCCAGTTAACTAAGAGGATTCTGATCGAGATGAGCCATGTCAAAACCAGGTTAGTGGCAAAATTAAAGTTTGATGGAAATCACATTCATTACATATTGGCAATATTCCACTTATCAGACAACCTTCTAGTGTCAAAAATCAAATTTGCAGCATATTCTGTTCAAAGTTTGGCACCATTCTGACTTGTACGATTTTGTTACCACTGAAATGTCTATCTTTTTGCTTAGTATGCCCCAAAGTAAGCATTTTATGATGACACTCCAAAATAACAAATAACAAAATAAAAAATTAGTGGTAAATGAGTTTTAGGAAGTTATGACTTTGTTCAAAGTACATCAAACCATCAAACAAAACAGTTTCTAGCTGCCTCTTGAACACTGGTTTATGCTCATTCAAATATTAAACTGTTTAGTTATTTAAATTTTACCAAAGCATTAAAATATGTCTGTAACTGTAGTGTGATGAGTTTCAAGAAAGGGGATCTAGGAACTCTCATGTTACAATCCGACGTTGAGGGCCCTACGAGGGACTCACTATTGGCATAGTGGTGGTGATCTGGTAATATCAGACTGTATGGCAAGTGTGGTTGGATTACTCCACACATGAGGTCATGTTTAAATTATAATGAAACCATTCCAAATGTTCTGACTCATCTCTTTGAGGAGAAGTGCCTTTCCACTACCACAGTTACGACATATATACAACAGTGTGCTGTTAGAGCCCTTGCTCCATTACTGAAGTCTTTAGCTCTCTTCCTTTAGTCCTCTGTGCTGCAAACACCTGCTCCTACAAGGGCTCCTATTACCTGGTCTTTGAATAAAGTTCTTTGACTCCAGTCATCTAAATTTAGTGGTCTCAATGCAACTACAACTACTCATATGCTCCAAAGGACAGCCTTGTTGACTGCCTTGGCATCAGGAGCCAGGATATATATTGTAACAATTAGTCGTTATTTGTTTTAAACAATCATTATGATTGTTCCATTGTTTCTCTTACCCGACAGTGTTTATTGTCATGGTGAGGAAGTTACTTTTGTCGTGGTGTGAGTGACAGTTGTAGAAAAGTTTTGGATGGCGAACTGGGAGGTTCTGGGAAACCTCTGCTGAACAGGCAACAGCAACATGTGGGAATGGCAGTATTGGAGCAGCTCAAAGTCCTTTTGGGATTGACTTCAACAGAGCTTGAGGGCTCATCATCCTTTCGTGTGTGTTTGACAATTCTTTTGAATTTGTCTGTCTATTTTGCTGCTTGGGTATTCTGTGTCTTAGTTTTTTATAGTGCTGCCTGTTTGCATTATTGTTATTATTATTTATGCTGTTAGTGTGATTGACTTTTTATTAAGATCTTTCATTTTTGGTGCCGAGCAAGTGTATGGCTCTGATTTAGTGCAACGTTCACTTATGATTTATTTCTGGTTTATCAAAGGTTTTGATTATCTATTGTTTTATAATTGATTACTGTATTTTTGCCACCCAAAAACCTGGTCTCAACTGTAAATTTAACCTGTAAATAAATTAATATTAAGATTATTTTTGTGTTTTGTTCAGTCCTCCTCCTTTATCTGTCTTGCCTTTCATCAGTCATTCCATCCCAATTTCTTATTTTTATTTTGAACCTGCTGGTCTCTAATAATGAGATCATTACAATTTATATATATATATATATATATATATATATATATATATATATATATATATATATATATATATATATATACAGGAAAACCTCGTTTTAACAGACCCGGAATCAACTAACATTGGATTTACTGGACAGAATCCAGCCAAGGGTAGTATAGCCTAGGATGACTGTTAAATTATAAAACCATCAGTGTATAGGATAGCTTTTGCAACAACAGGTATCTTATGAAAAATTCATTATGTAAAAGTGATGTTATTACAAATTCTGTTTTACTTAATGTATCCTTAAAAATTCAAAATAAATGAAGTAACAAAGCCGATTCTATATCATGTTTTTCCTAAACATATTGCCCAAAAGGAAAGCATTGTTTTATTTACGTTTCATTGCTGCCACAAACCTCTAACAATACGATAATTGAAAACTATTATTTACTACCAAAATGACGATGAATTTTTAGTGAAACGAATATTATGTTATCCTAAATGTTATTACTACTGTAATCACATTACCTTTACAATTTTGAAAGGATACTGAAAGATAACGTTGCTGTGGAGGCTGCCATAATTCAAAGTTTACTTTTTGTCAGCTGGCTGGCTTGCATAGATAAAAGCTGATTTCATTGATATGGAATGTTTCCTCGAATAAGATAGTTATTATGAAGATATGACAATAAAAAAATGGTTATATTATGTATTGATCGCTAATCACAGCAATACAATAATGTATGATAATTATTGCTTGTATGACTGAAGTGTTCTAAACTTATTTACCACCAAAATGATAATGAAATTTTAATGAGAAATGATATTATGTTATCCTAAACATTATTACTACTGCAATTATACTACCATTAATGTTATCCTAAACATTATTACTACTGTAATTATACTACCATTAATGTTATCCTAAGCATTATTACTACTGTAATTACACTACCATTAAAATTTTGAGCATTACTATAATTCGATGTTTATATTTTTTCAGCTGGAATGGCATAGATAAAAGTTTATTTTATTGATATGGAATTATCCCTTAAATATGTAGGACATGGCATACCCTACCGATAAACATCACTTAGGGCACGGAAAAAATCAATGCTTCACTTCAATGGGCTATCAGCTTTAATGAACAACCTTCCCCCCATTCATCCGTTAAAATGGGATTTCACTGTATATACATATGTATATATATACTGTCATACCCCTACATACAAAAGTCCCTACGTACGAAAAATCCAGGTTACGAAGGCAAAGACGAAAATTATTTTGCTTCTGTGTACGAAAATAATTCAGGTTGCAAAAGGGTGTATGTATTGTAAAGTCCGAGATTCGCCCGGGCCGCTGAGAACAATTTTAAAACTTGCACGCCCCCAACTCAGTAGACTCGCCACCATCCTCCCGCTCTCACATTGGTTCCTGATGCTAGTCACTGCCGTAAGATCCTGCTCCCCTATTGGTCAGCATCTGTCCCATCATGCCTCTATGTAAAGGCATTCCTTGACTATTTCGTTGTGGCAGTGTTATCGTAAACACCTGGAATTCGTTCGTTCATATAGATTTTGTTTGTTAACGTAAATTCGTGTTAGTGATTTCGCTTTCGTTGTACTGTAAGTTACTTTATCGTGTTGCGTGTGAACTTAATTACTTACGTTATTAGCCATGGGTCCCAAGAATGTTGCTGAAGTTCACAGAAAGAAGAGGATGCTTTCTATGGAGATGAAGATGGAGATAATCAAGAAATGTTAATATTTTCTGCCATTTTTTAATGTGTTTCGTAAAGTTTAGTGTAAAGTTTTCTGCCATTTTTTAATGGATCATAAAGTTAAGTGTGCATGTTTTTTGCCATTTGTCCTCCTCCTCTGTCGCCACTTTCGGACATTGCCTCACTCGAAAGGTAAGATTCCAAATTTTACTACATAGTACGTACATGTACATACAGTATTTCTTGTACCATGTACACTAATACACTTTATTTACAGGTACAGTCATGGTTGGGTTAGGTATTGAATGGTCAAAATTGGTCAATTTAGCTTTATAATAAAATATACTGTGATGTTTTTGTAGAGCTTGGAGCGAATTAGACAATTTACAAGTAAAACATAGTTCTAAATAAGAAAAAATCAGGTTATGAAGGCCGCTTCAGAACAGATTAATTTTGTAACCTGAGGCACTACTGTATGTATGTCTGTGTGTGTGTGTATATATATATATATATATTATATATCTATATATATATATATAGGAAAATATATATATATATATATACTATATATAGGAAAATGAAAAACAAGAACTGCCGAGATCTTTTGGTCTTAACAACCTTTTACTTAAGGCTTGGCTTAAATAAAGGGTTGAGACCGAAGGATCTCTGCAGTTCTCGTTTTTCATTTTCCTTTGTGGTATTACCCTTTTTTATTCATACATAGCATCATGTTTTATATATTTCGTGATCAAGTTATTCATATATATATATATATATTATATATATATATTATATATATATATATATATATATATATATATATATATATATATACACACACACACACACACACACAATCAACCCCTGTATTCGCGTTCTCGAGATTTGCGGACTCAAATATTCAAAGATTTTTTCTGTTGAGCCTATGTATAAATATTCATGAAAAATTGGGCAATTTGCGGCCTTTTCCGTCAGTAAATACTCACTAATTACTAGTGTATTTTGATATTATTTTCATGACTAAATACATTTTTATGATACAAAATTATTTACTAATTTTCAGATATTAATAATGATTAATGCTGTATTTAGTTTAATAATATTAAATGATATTGAATAGTAAAAATAACAATTCTCTTTCTCTCTTATTTATATGTATGTTTTTGTATCGCATTTCTGCCAAAATGTCTGTCCTCCCATCTTACATACCTTTATATATATACCCAAAATGTAGCGTACTTTACAGCCGTTCCACCAATACATATACCATCAAAATATGTATCCTGTACGCTTAATTATATGTATATTTGTAGGTGCGAGAAAGCACAATCACAGTGAGACTCCGTTCCCTTTTGCATGTGTGTATGATGGACACTACGTTTCCATCCACACAGCTGCCTTATATGTATCCATTTTTTATCAGTAAAGTTAGTACATTTCTCTCGATGTCTCTGTTTGATCCTCACAACTGGTGACCTGATTAGGACAGGCAGCAATTTTGGCCGCTCCCTCCAGAAAACCATTAATGGACTCAAAATGGCGCCTCAGTCTTGGTTTTCTGGTGCTCCTACCCACGGTTAACCAAATGCCATTAGAGGACTAAAAATGGCACACCCTCTACAGGAGTGTTTTGGCGTTCCCCTCATGGTTTAGTCCACCCTTAACGACTCACATCGACCGTAGGTAAATAACACCATTAACAGACTAAATATGGCACTCACACATTTTGTTGTTTGTGAGATGACGGACATAGAGAACTTGGGGGCGCCTCCGACGCCCCACACTGCGCCCTTGCAAGCTGCAGCTGCACACCCGCTGCCTCACCCCACAAACCTCCTACTCCATCCAAATGCTGCAATTCTCCCGGCAGAACGTAGTATCCTGGCTCTAGCGAACTGAGATCCAGTTCAGACTCCATGGTATCACAGAGGAGGGGATCAAGGCCGACTTGATTACAGCAGCTCTACCGGAAGAAGTTTTCGACCGTCTCACGCCATGGATGGATACATACATCAAGCTACAAATGTGCTTTAATATAATTCGCTCTACCTCGGAATTAATATATTTTCATATATGCCTAACCGAAGGGGAATTTTTTTAGGCGATAAGAGAATTGTCGGCTCCCTGGTGCGAACCGTCCAAACTAAACAATTCTCTTATTGCCTAAAAAAACTCCCCTTCGGTTAAGCATATATGAAAATATATTAATTCCGAGGTAGAGCAAATTAGATATTAAAGGACTTTTGTAGCTCGATGTATGTATATGAATTACGGCAATGTGATATGACTCATATAATGGCTACGTGCTGTCAAAAGCACTGCAACGCTACCGAGGTCGAGGTGGGTTGATGCAGTCCCCAAACAACGAATACCTGAGAGCGACAGGTATTTGGAGGTGAGAGGCGGCATAAACTTATAGCCTCTTGCGGTGGTGGTGTGGGTGAAAGCTTCACTGTTGTCCTGGATTTATTTGGTTTCGATAGTTCGCGCCCAGGAGCCGACAATTCTCTTATCGCCTAAAAAAATTCACCTTCGGTTAAGTATATATTAATTCCGAGGTAGAGCAAATTAGATATTAAAGGACATTTGTAGCTTGATGTATATATATATATATATATAATATACTAATATATATAGATATATATATATATATAAGTATTTTATATATTATGTCACCTCGTATTCGCAGGGGATGCGTACGAGAATAGCTAGAACCCATGAATAGTTGGAACCCTTATAGAAAAAACCACTAAAAATGTTTATACCTGGTTTTTTAAATATTTTTACCACAAAAAGTGCATTTTATGAGAAAATTAATTTAAAAAACCAGGAGTTTGTAGAAATTTCTCATAGAAAAATAATGCGAATAATGGGGGTAAATGTTCCAGAGAGAAATCCACAAATGTGTGAGTCCGCAAATGCCGAGAACATGAGTACAGGGGATCCACCGTTTGTATGTATGTATGTATGTATGTATGTATGTATGTATGTATATATATATAATGTATGTATATATAATGAGGAATAACTCCAAAGCAATCACCATGAACATGAAAAAGCTATTGTGTTGGCAAACTGAACTACAAAATGATGGGTGATGTCTACTCAGTAAAATGAAATTAAACCTGAGCCATACCCCTCAAAAACATTGATTTATGTAATCTGAACAACAGTCATTAAATGTAATGATACAAATCAAGACGTGAGTAAAATGATCTTTGATGGGATGAATTCTTCATCTGACGCTGATTTATGTGGCCAAAAATTCATCCTCTGTGAAAAACATCTGACATTCGAGATAACTGTATTGGACAAAAATATAGACTAGTAGAAGTAACGTCTTCAAAAGGAGGTCTCTCAAGGAAACCTGATCCAAGAGTTCTTCTGATTTTCTATATGGTTCCTCTAAATAACAGATAGTCAAGAATCTCAATGTCATGATCAATCAGCATATATATAATCTCTAATGATATGGATAAGTTTGGGTCCTTCATCACCCTAAATAGTGTAGATCTGTACCCTTTAATATATTAATGCAAAAGGTTTTCTTTCAGAAACCTGAAAAATTCTGCAATTACTGTTATGAAATGGGTAAAGTGTTATCATTATTGTGTAAACCTAGTTGACAAGATTCCAGGTATTGTAATAATATTGCAATGGAGTCTTGAAATGGCTTGAAAGACTTGGCCAGGTAGTTACCCCTGGGATGCGTGACGGAAGAAGCAGAAAATTTGTGAACCATGTCTGCTGGGATCAGCTTAGTTCAGCTTATGATGAGTTTAAATGACATTTCTCGATAGTATCTGCATATTATCCAAAAGAAACACAAGGTATTAATTTTCCACTTGAGTTTCTGAGAATGGCAAGCAGTAAGTTGCAAGCTTGCTGAGCGAAATTGCAGACAGGTCTACTATGGTTATGTCCCTATGTTTACAGGGCATGTCTTCCTAATCATAAACCAAGTTTCAGGACGATGCTTCAAGACACATTGAGTAAAGGAGAACCCTAGTGATAGAATGCTCGGCCGAGAGAAAACATAACCGTTTTCATTTAAAGTCACTTACAGTTTGCAACATGCTTAAGTAAAATAAGAGGTTTGCTCTTACTACGAACACTTCTTATACACAGCCAGGACATAGCAAAGGTCTTTTTTGTTTACACTGAATAGTACTGAACATAAAATGGAGATTAATGGTATATGGTCCTGTATTCCAATACGAATACTATACTATTAAGAGTTGGTAGTTTATCAATAGCTTCTACAATATCAGAAAATGTTTCCTTTCCAGAACAAATGATGCATTTTTTAAGCAAATTTTCATTGTAAACTAAAAGCTATGAAAGAATTTATCTACAATAATGCATAATATTTTATAAAAAGCACCAGTTTGGAAAACAAGTATAAGAAGCTTTGCTCAAGCTTTCCTCTACTTCCACGGTGCACATCCATCATTGCCTATTGCTGGTCCTACAAATAACACAACAAAATGCTATCAAAATATTTCAAAACATGTAGTACTACAATCCCATAAAATTTAAGTCGTACAACTGTTGACTTTGAAGGAATTACTCCATATGAAGCCCCCAACTTTTTTCAAAGTAAGACTGAAAATACTTTTAATAAATCATGAATACAACATATAAAAAATTACAGATATTGGTGTCCATTATGGATAAGCCATGAGCACTTTGCTGTTTATCATAGTCATAAAAAACACAACAGTGCAGTAAAGGAGGCTGCATACAGCTTGTCGATAACCTATTACTAACAGCAGCATCTGAGGAAGAAGTTGTGGAAATATCTAAAATAAGGAAAAATAGACTATAGAGGACAAAACTGAAAATCAACATAAGCGAACAAAGTTTATGGTGACTGCAGCAAAATGAAATGGAAAGTGACCATACGGTTGCTGTGGAAAAGGTGTGTGTGTCAACTCAGTATTTTGTGCCGAATATCATCAATGGTATAAGAGATGTTCAGGGTTACAAAATATGTAAAGAGTAAGATTGTTTTACACCATAAATATATTAGAAGAGCAAACGGAGAAGAGAAAGAAGTGGAGAACCATAGAGTGGAAGAAGAGCAAGTCTTATAAGAGACAGAATATTTCTGCTACTTTGGGCAGACAGCGCTACAAAGCAGGGATTAAACAGGCAATAAGAACGTAATATTGATTGCTGAGAATTAAAACTTAGTCAAATCTCGATATCCGATTTGGACACATAATGAGAAAAAGGTGGTAGATATGGAAGTAGTAGGAGAAAGACCTGTGGGAAAGCCTATGAATTCATAAGATGGAGAGAGCAAAGAATGAAGATAATGTTTTACACACCTAGCCACATGTAATAAGAAAGTTAACGTGAAAATGTGAATGATGATGATGGTGAAGCTACTATAGAACATTCATTTCCTGGTTAAGGCATGAAGAGGATCAATTGTGGCAAGCATTTCAGTTATTTCACAATTCTGTCTTTAGGGAGACTGTTAAGTCTGAAAACAGGATCTCAAACCACTTACAGGGCATATTCAACACTTCAAACTGGTAAATTCAATGTTCATATCAATCTACCTTCAGATCTCCAAATGAATGAGACAACTGTGTAATACTAAACATTACAGTTCTTTAAACATAACAGTAGCTAAATTCTGAAAAGACACAAATTTATTTAAATGATATAAATGACCTTACTGCAAGAAAGGTGAAAAAAATATGAAGTCTTAAGAAAATTTGTTATATAAAGATAAATTCTAACATACAAAGGACCTTAGATCCAGTAAAACTAGGAAAGAAAACGTGACTCCTCCTGTCACTGAAACAGTACTTGAATTTAAGTCCAAAATCATATTATATAGCCTACTCTGTTCCTCAAAACTGCTGACCATTGGCTGTTGCAGCGCTGGAATTGTCTGACTTCATTCATGGTACCCCATACATGAGAAATGTACGTACCACGCACCCGAGTATGGGAATGAACTAATCGTGATCAGAGGAGATTAATGGTTACTGTACCATAACTTTGAAGAAACACAGGATATTAATACTGCACAGGAAAGATTTACATATTCACTTAATGGAAATTTAAATATTTCTTAAAGGAATTGACAGAAATAAAACAGAACCAGTGGAAAATGAATTTTAAGAGAAAAACTACATTTGCTTGATTTTTCTTTCAGAGTCAGCACCAGGGATAGGTGACTGAATATGGTCCTTGCAAATAGCAGAAGCGACAACAGTTGTTAACCTTCAATTGACATATTTGCATTAGGAGGACACCTTTTGTGCTTAACGCTTCGTGCTTTACCAATTTCTGGGTAATGAAGTCATTAAAGTTAATTACCGGTTAAAATTTCCTGTCTTACACTAAGAACTCCCTAAGGTTGCATAAACAAGCAGGATATCTATAGCGAAAATTTTTGCTATAGAAATCTTAAAGGCCATCTGTAAGACAAATTTTCCTTTCACAATATAATTTAACCAACAATATTATTACACTTCTTTTCTTGTACTGGATGCACTGGATTACAATGCTTTTCTCGTCACGATCTGCATAGTGAATAAAAGAAGATAAAAGGGAAAGCAATGTAAGGTGACGAATCTCCTTCACAATGGATATGTGTAAACATGATCTTAACATGCAGTTTTTGCAGATGCCTGAGAGGAGAGAAACTATCTTCAAAAGTGGTAGAGAAAGAAACTCAATTGGTAAATATACAAAACAGATGACTCCATCCAATGATATTTTAAGCTAACAGCATATAATGTAACACAAGAAACCAACATTTGAAAAATAAAGTCAATGTATTCAACTGCATCGTTATGCATTGTTCAGAAACAAAACTGGACCAGGAATGGGGTACATAATGAGAGGAGACAGAAGGAACAAATAAGCTGTTTAGGGTGCAGGCTAAACAGCAAGGGTTAAACAAAAGTAAATGTCTTACAATTTACCGGCAACAGAGAGATGGGAGAAAAGATACCATTCAAGAGGGAGAAAACCTCTCCTCCCTTCTAATGGCCCATGCATCTATGGATGCCATTCCATAAAGACCTTTCTTACCCTATGCAGTCTGCGAAGCACCAATGAGAATAAGAACTAAGTAATACTTGTCTGGGGTCACTATAGTCTTCACTACAGAGTAGGACCTAATCCTCTGAAATAACGTTTACAATGAAGAAACAAAGAAACCAGGAGTGGCTAAATATTTGTAAATAACTGTAAATCTGTTGAGTTACAGTATAATTGGGGAAGGCATAACAAACAGGAAAGAATAATGTACAAGAGCATTCATACATAAAACATCTATTACAGTATAATGCACATCAAGCAGGGAACAATCTAATCATATTTAAGAAGAAAAGTGATTACAACACCAATGTAAAGATACTAATTTATTTCATTTCAGTCAATCATTGCTTCAAGTTGAAATAAACTGTTTTCTCAATGCTCCACTACCAGGCAAAGAAAAATAAGAATAAAAGACAGAATATACATAGTGAGATGTATAACAAACAATAAAATAAAAGTGAATGGAGTCAAAGGAAGTCAATCATTGAATGTTAATTAGCCACAGGCCTTAAACTACAGGCACAAGTGCACTGAGGAACTTTTATCCAATGATCAGAGTTATGAGGCTGTCCACCATAGGATAGAAATTTTGGAATTTTAGTAAAAAGTTGACAAAATTATCGCTGATTCACTTTACCTTGAAGTTGGTTACAAAACCTTGAAAATTGGTTAACCAATGTAGTACCAAAACTGAGCTTTCCTAACAAACTCACGTAAGGACCAACCACACTTCATTGTTCATGAAATTCTTAACATAAGGAAGTAAGAAGTAGGGTGTGGGAGGTAAAAATTCAGATTATAATTGATGGCCTTGCTTGAAAAATAGTTTTTGTTAGGAAAACTGTTCATTGCAATCATAATTTCCCTCAATCGCAATTTATGTGGGAGGCCAAGTGCCAGGAGAACGCTCATGGGCTGTGTGGGTCAAGATGAAGATCCAGTTAACTCACAGGGTCACTATGATGAGTGGAAAACCCATAATAAGTAAGATAAGCTGCTAGTATTGGTAAGTTCCAAACAAAGGGTAGATAGCAATTTACTTTTCAACTGAGATGTAGCTGCATGTAACCCAGGAAGACAATGTCTCTTGCATAACATCTCAAGAAAATTCAGCAAAAGTATTCTATCACTGCCAGGTGCCTGCATGATATGTATCCATGCTATGCTTACAAATAAGTGACACAGAGAGGACTGATCACGTGCACTCTCCTGTAACCTATCTAGCCTCACTGTCTGATCAATCCATATACTACACAAAGATGACCTGCCTTAACCAAACCAAACTAATATTCCTCTAAACTTACCTATCTTGTTGGCCTGCTGAGGGAAAAAGCCTAAGTCCTTGTGTTGTACACAGATACACAGATAGTGAATGAATAACCTTCATCGGACATAGCAAAAGGTCACCCTCATTACCGGACTATGATTTTGTTCTTATTTCACATGGCAGAAAAACCCCTAAACATCATCAGTAAGTAAAAACATATATACGTATTGGATTTTGTGTTTTCTATAGTCAGCATATTGACAAGATCTCATAGTACTTTTCAAGTTAATTTTAGACAAATTTTAGACCCAAACTAAACCAATAACCAAATCTCAATGAGATACAAATTTTGTATTTCAACTGTTCAAATGCATTAAACTTAGAATACTGGTAACATTCGTAGTCATACCGTAATTAATTTACCAGTAACATAATACGTATTTTATTAGCTGTCCTCGAATAAGGACAATGAAATATATCGAGTAAAGATCACCATCTTGCATTCCCTACCCTCTCACCCGTATCAAGCCGTACCCTTGGCCCTAGACATACTACTAGTCCTACTTGCTCTACAGGTCCCTCAAAATTTTGCCCTGATCAACTTTACAACTTGCACATCATCTTGTGGTTCTGAGACAGTGTGACTTGAATGATGGTGGTATTGTTCTTTGAATCTGATTACGAGTAGTATTATAAAGCCAATATTGCTTATTCATTCTCTTTTACTTATCCTCTCTTTCCCCTTAGTATTTTTCTGTTTTAGTTTTTTACCTAATTTTTTCTTTTCACGTTATTACGATCTGAAAAATGCAACCAATCACTGTTAAGATTCTGGTACACTGTTAAGCAATAGCATATTTTTTTCTGTTTTCGAGATTGCTTCATGCCCCATTTTCTTACTTTTATGCTTTAATGATAATAAAAATGAGTAATTACATATGTAGAATACACATTCAAAGAGCATGATACGTGATGTGTATTATTATTTTTGAACATAATGACAATTATGTTGGCAACTTAATGTTCCATTACATATTTTGCAATATTTATCCTCATATTTATTTACATAAGTGTGCACCTAATTTTAGTTGTGTTTGCCTGTAAGTTAAACGAAAAATGAAACACTTGCAATAGTCTGGCAATGCCAACTTAAGATTAAAAAGTCCCAAGACGAGCTTGCAGCATTTTATGACTGTCTGATAAGACTGAAAATTAAGTGAGCAAAGATTAACTGTCTGTTTTGGAGGGATTTTGTTTCGGAATCCAGAACATCAGTTTTCCGTGTGGTGTTAATTAATGCTGATACGCGAACTGAGGGCTGAAAGGGTTGAAAGGTGTAATAGGAGGAAAACCTTGCAGTTACACCATGAAACAATTGTTAGGCTAAGATGGATAGACGAGAATATGAATGGGGGTACAGTAAAAGGAATGAGGGGGATTGGAGCTAGGGGCCGAAGGGATGCTGCAGAGAACCTTAAGGAATGCCTTTAGTGCACTGTGTGAGATACACTACTGATGGCGCTAGCCCCCTACGGAGATCAATTTTTAAAAGTCAAGCCACAAAATACCCAGAAACAAAATCTAAAATCATTATTTAAGTGATATCACATATAAAACAAAAAAGGCCAGTCTACTGATCAGTAGCAGTAAATCACATAAAAATGTAAATATTATACTAAAAAGGTTTCATAGTGTTCTGTCTGAATGTAACAACGCTCGTAGTTTGGGAATTTCAAATGACTGACCAAATTAATGTTAACAGCTGATATTACATTATGAAAAACATTTCAAATGGAATATATCATAAAATATGACTTAAATGCTTCAATTCATGAAATAATTGTCCCTTCATTCCCCTTCCGATTGATCTGCTTGTTCTCTATGCTGACGAGCCTGCAGGAAATGTGTGTACTATTATTTAGCAGATAACTGGTAATTTAAAACTAGTAGGTGGCATTATTAGTCCATTAAATCGAGATACTAGTGTATAGAGGGAAAACTCTGGAACAATGTAAAGGCACTGCTAAAATGTGAAATTAACAGGAGAAAAGCTCAAGCACATAGTGGTTTTGTACAAGTAACAGCCTATGACAGAAATACCTGATAAGTTGAGACGATTGCTTTTTCCCACTGATTTAATAAACAATTATGTTAAAAAGATTCTCACACAGTAAAGAGGGTTGAGGTGGTCGGTTCCTACCTGAGGTTACAAGCGGTGCATTAGACTTTGTTATCATGTGTGGTAGACAGCAAACTACTTTGTCTGCTGACATTCTAGACCAGCCACAAGTGTTGGCTAATTGTGTTGGATGGGGTTGTGATAACAATGCAACATACCAGTTTTTTTACCAAAAGGGTACACATTGAAAGTTGCAGTGAAGAAAACAAGTAAACTGATGAAAAAATATGACTGAAATACTACAGTAACAGAATACATTAAACAGGTTACATAGAAATGGAGAGATGATGTGACATAGTCTCCACTGGTGCTAAAGAAAACATCTTGCAAATTATAAGATTAAACTTACAAAAATTAAATCAAATTAAGAGAAAATGCAAAATCCAAAAACAATTGGCATTCCTTTCTGGAAATATATCAATTGGTGCTTCCATATGGTTACAAGATAGGAAAAAAGAAGTGTCTAACAACTTTGATGTAAACTGCAACTAAAAGTACTACTAGGTTAAAGAGGAGAAAAGGCTTTTCGTTACAAAAAACAAACGCTAAGTAATTCAGGAAAGATTTCACTGGAAAAAGTGCAAAAATCTTAGCATATTCAATTACTGAAAAGATGAAGAGAGAAAAAGTTAACAGGGAAAGTTAAGTTTAAAAAGGTAAAACAGGATATAACAACCTTCCTAACAACATTAATCCAGTTTGGAATTCTTACATAAGAGTACTAGGAAGTTAGAGTTGTTCTTTTTACCTCTGAGACTGTCATGCCAGGAGGAGCATCATCCTCATTGGGTTCTTCTGGGATTTCAAGGGGTGCCAAGCCCTCATAGTCCCCATAATCCTCAAACATGTAGTAGTCGCCAGAACGAATAGCTGATAAGGAATAAAAGTGTGAATTAACACAGAGTTCAAGAAAAAAATCACATCATAACACATCCCTTTCATTAAGCACCTAACTCTTTAGTCACATTATGACTCACATATAACACACTACTAACATAAAAGAGATTTATGAAGTTCATTGTCTCATGGTAAACATAATTACGATAGTATAAAAAGTAAAGTCTACAACAATACTGGCAACTATTAATGAAATCTTTACTGTCTAATTGAAAATAATGTTAACATTCAGGAAAAGAAAAATGAATGCAAACCAAAAGTGTGTTCACAATGTGACCCATTTTAGTAACTGACATTTATTTGGATTTTCTTTCAACTAACTTCAATGACCAATATACAGTACAATAGTGTATTTGTTATCCCCATATATATTCAGTAAATATTACAAAGAAGAGCAGTTTTATGCAAAAATGACTATTATGTAAATAGCTAAGAATCTCTTGTAAATACTATAGGATCACCACTCAAATGCAAATTCTTTACCATTTAGAGCAAATAATTTATTGTATACATAGTAGAAGTGAATGTCCACTTGTGATTAAATTGGTGAGTTGGAAGCCCAAAGCTGCTTAAGATTACAGTTAGTGCATACATGGCATGTTTACGTAAAATTAGTAAAAATCCCCAATAAATCTTGAATGCTTTGTCAGTGACAGCAGTATGTACAATTATCTGTTAATACTAATAAGCTGCTGACATTCATCGTGTTAAAAGTTACATCTTTACAGGAACTGCAATGTTAATTTGATTTGATTATGCAAACTAATAATGGTACTGTTACTATAAAATTCTTTTTATTAGTGACATCAGGTATAATAAAGATACAATCCATGAATCTTGAAATGAAATATAGAATTTTTGTGTTGGAAATGTTGTGAGTTTTATCCCTTTCAGCTGAAACCAAAATTATCACACATACAGGCATAAAATCCACCTTGGTACTTCAAATTATGCCTGTTTTCTGCCGGCATAGACATTCTACAAGGCAGAAAATGACATCAGGAACCCAATTTTTCGAGAAATCATCTTATTCCATCATTAAAGAAAAATACCTCATTATATCATGAATAAAACTTTGAAAATAATTATATTCTTGAACTAAGAAGCATCCACAGGGTGTATCAGTGCGACATTATGATCAAGCAGAAAGTATATAGAAAATGAAGACATTATACAACCACTACACAAAGTGGAAAATTGGAAAACTATATCGAGATGTCCATAGAAAAAGGTAATGACAACTATTTGCTGACTATTGCACACACATTATACAGCATTCAAAATGATAGTGGCAAATAAGAACAAAAACTAAGAAAATTAAACATTAAAAATGGTGAAGGGTATTTTTGATCTATGTCTATATAAGATATAACCATTAAAGTTGTGCAGAGGCCTACCACAATCCGGAACTTCTCAAAATTGCCAAAAAAGAAGCAATTTTTAACTTGGCTGTTCTTGGTATCTTCCTAAACACCTAATTTTATAGGTTAATAATGTTTCGTCTTGAGGTGGTTTACAACCCACAGTGTCATGTCGGCAACATTTTCTTAAATTCATCAGGGTTTCAGAAAGTTTTATACGTTATCATAAATGTTCACAATTTTACTTCCTGGAAACCCCTGTAAGCCATACTATTGTTATCATCTGCTGTCTGGCAGTAGCATAAAATCAACCTTATCTGAGTCTGATGATCTGTATATCACAGAGGGTTGATACAGATCATCATGAATGCATTTAGATTTCGAATCTTAACAAGGTGAGATAAAAAATGGTCCCTGCATAACTCATTGTTTATCAGCAGAAGTAACTGAAACATAACTATACAAAACAAAAATCAAAGCCCTTGAAATTATTAAATTTCCCATGAAATATCAACTGACACATCATGAACAGGTCTTTCACTTGTATCTATTTTAAAAGCTTCTTGACAACATAGCGATAGTTCATAGTGTATTGTAACGCACAACTGTAAGAGTAAAATAAAATCATAAAAAAGTCAAGAGAGAAGGAATGTTAAGTGATTAGGTAATTTCATTTTGTATAACTTGGGATGACTGATTTTTCAAGCTACAGGTTTTCTGCCATGGACTCAAACAGCAATATGTTGAATCCAGTAAAACCTCAAATGTGAATTCTTTAAAAAGATAGAATTGATAGTTCCAGTCTGCAAATCAGCCAGAAGTTAGGACATCATTTCAATTCAGCTGCCCTTTTAAAGTTGTAGTTATTAGTGGCAAACTGGCCAGTAGTGAAAGATGGCTAACCTAGTTCATTCAAACTCCTAACACAGTACTTAAAAAAATGTTAATGTAAAAGGATGGAAAGTGGAGCTTCCAATTACTCCAGTTATTTACAAGTGATAAGAACTGACATTTTACTTTGGTGTTCAATAAATTGGTGAATAACTCTCAAATTCCACAAGTCTCCACAAGTCTACAATCTGATACTAGATAGAGAGGAAATTAGACGTACGATGCTTATAGTTGCAAAAGTAGATGCACTAAACCAGCTAGTGACTGACATTGTAAGTTTTGACATACTATCAGTAATTACCATGTCTGTTCTCTATATGAAATCAAGAATTGCTTCCAGCAAAAAACAATTACACTAAACAAGTGGAAAACATGAATGTAAAAATCATGACAAATTCATTGAAAAGTTAATTTTTTATGGTATAGTCGCTACTGAGTCCTCAAGGATTACCCTTTCCATGGTCTATCCAAAGCTCCATGGTGACCAGACTAATGCTACTGTTTTATATAGCAGACCAAAAACAGTACACAGACCAAATGGGCTATGAGGTCGTAGCTTATCTTTAAGGCTACAAATTATACCTGATTAATCCCATACCTTTAAAGGTACATTAATTGACCAGGATTAAATAATAATCTATAAAAGGTGATAGCCTAACTATAAAATTTCACATCAGTGAGTTTCACATTAGAATGTTACTTATATATATATATATTATATATATATATATATATATATATATATATATATATATATATATATATAGATATTAATATATATATATATATATTATAGTAGACTAGCCTAGGGCTAGATATAAACAATCTGGGTTAGACAAAAGATGTTAGCCTAAGTATGAGCTTACATGTAAGTAACTTTCTGTTTTTACATAGCCTTTACATTTGATATCTGGGTTAGGCAATACCCTATACTAAGCTAAGAGAAAACAATTTAGGGAACATCCTATTGTTGGTGTACTATGTGGTAGTTTAGCCCAAACAGCCTAGGACTGCATATAAACAGCATCCTAGGCATAATCATATAACCTGAAGCCATTTAAAACAGCGGCTTGGATTAACTAAACAAATTAGTAGATAAGATACTAGTCGAAATGGTATAACAATTCAAATTAAAATTTTCCATACCCAGTGCAAAAGGACTAATATAGCCATATAAGGCTGTCAAAACTAACTTAAACCTCAAAGGGCTTAAGTTAACACGAATTTCTAATAGAATCTATTACAAATATGGAAACTGTAAGGGGAACTACAGAGGTGTCCCTCATTAATAATTTAATACTGACTTGCTTTTAGTAACAACTTGCTTTATACCAAACTTGTATGTAGTATGCTAATGGCAGCATGTTTTAAGGATGAATCTGCTCATATTAAGCTGTCCCATGATTCCTAAGGTTCTCTAGGACTAAGGAAAGGGGAAATTATGTCTTTCCGGTAAAACTCCAATAGCAGATATGTAACCCTTTTTTTTTCTCTCTCAGATCAAGATCTATGTTTGGGTCAAAACCCAGAACTAACATCAGTCCTCAGTACCTTCCAGGTGTTTTATGTTTGGGCAAAAACCCAGTAACATGTCCCCACTACCTCCCAGGTTAACCCTACAGAGGAAGTAGAGGAATTTTTATATGGAGACATTCTTATTATGGAATATAGAGTGGCCATTGCCACTGAAATGACCCTGCTGAACCCAGATGGATCAGGGACACAAATTTCAGGTAGCCATGGGTGAAACCTCCTAGAAAGAATTCTATCCCCCTTTGCAGCTATCCATGCTGGTGAGGATCTTTCCCTTACAAGGGATACTGGGATCCATCTGACTACGACTGAAATTACTATATTTTCAGTGGGGTATTGTAACTTATCCAGGACTTCTGCCCCCTTGGTAACAGGCTGTAACAGTTTGTCAAAATGTGCAAGCGTCCTAAACCAGGATATACAGCTTGCAGCATTTGATCAATTCCATTAGGAAATTATGAATAACACCAGAAAATGTCATTGCCACAGAATGGCAATGTATGAGAGACATGATGCATGTTTCCAAAAAAGAATTTAAGTTAGTCCAGTACACTCCAAAGTGTAACAGTACTGCATCCTGCAACCCAAAAGTGAGAAGCATGCAAATGCTGCCCAAATAAGGTCTAGTGTTGGAATTCTGACTAAAAACCACTAACTGGTTAGTTCTGAATACAAAACTTCTAATCAGAACATGACAGGGGCACCAATACTCATCCCTGATGATACTTGGCTAGACGCATCAGTGCACATATTCTCTACCTATAGTAAATATCTAATTAATGAGAGGAAAACTATGATATAGGCTGTACATGTGAAAGACCACTAACAGAAACTCATCTGTGTCTATAACATTAAAAGCTATAGAAGACACCCTTTAACAGGACCAAAGTTGCTCACCAAGGAATCCCAGCCTTCTGTCCTTTAATTTTCAAAATTATTAATCTTGTAAAGACAGTTTTACAGAGTTTTAGTGATTAAAAGATCAGAGACTATGGGAGAATTAAAAGTATTTGCCTTGGTCATCCCAGTTTCGGAAAACTCCACCAACAAATGGGCAACACTACAACTCCCATCTGAAGGGTGAAAAGCCTCCATTACTTATAGCTACACAGCAGAGAAGAATCTCAGAGGTAACAACCTCCGCAGAATTTCATACTAGGATCCATCTTTTTTTTTTTTTTAAGTATTATAACCTTTACAACCTTGCTGGAAGTTGCCATCAAAAGACTTCCAAATTGTTACAGAACAATTGCTGCTGTTGTGGTCAAAAGTCTTATGAGAGCCCTGTGGCAAACATTCTAAGATTTTTTAGAACGGTGCATAAAAGTGGGAATGGAAACACTGGAGGGCCCTAACTAGTCCCTTCCCAGTGTAACTTCATTATTAAATAACAACATTTTTTGTAAGGACCTATTGGAGGAGTCTGTTGTGGTTAAAAACTTAATGAGCAAGCCCATCAACAGAATTGTTACAAGAGTACTCTCTTTTCCGAAAAGGTGGAATTTAGGATACAAAAACCTGAAACTTCACTTTACTCAACCCAAAACGGCTCGCTTAAAAAGGTAAGCCTTCAGTGATCCCATAAGTCTTTCTCCTCAAAGAAGAGGCAGGTGTTCAAAAGGGATGATGCCTCACAAAAGGCAGCAACAACAGCAAGATAACCTTTTTCACAAAGTCCAAAGACCTTATTATAGGAATAAGAAAAGCAATAAATGTAATTGCTATCAAGGACCGAGGCAAAGAAAGAGGTGCTTACCATGGGAATGGTAAGGTTGGGGTCAACTTCAATGACACCATAGGTAATTGAAGTTTTCCCTTTGAGAACACAGCATTAATTTTAAACAGGCCAGGGGTGGAAACAGTCTCACCCCATCACCCTCCTTTAAGGGGTTCTTCCAAAAACCAGACCCCTCCCTGAAATTTTACGTGCAGAAAGGCCCTGTTAATGGGAGCCATAGAGAAACATGCGGATATTTGCCACCAAGCACATCTCTAAGTGTCCCCATAAAGGACACCTCCAAACAAGAGTGATCCTAGACTTATCAACATTGATCAAGCACATTGTTTGCCAAATTTTCTGAATAACTATTGTTGCCCTAGTGCGTTCAATTGATCTAAAAGGGACTTAGACAACTATAGATCTGAAAGATGCATACTGGCATGTACCTTTTGCCAGTCCCTTCCACCCATTCATAAGGCTCTGGATAGGGAAAGATATGTACAGATTCAAAGTCATGCCCTGTGGGCTACACATTGCCCTAAGATTTGACAAAGTTAGTAATGGTAGTTCTTCTAAAAATCAGAAATACAACTAATAGCCCACCTAGACAACTGGTCGATCTGGGGGTCACAAGAAAAGTGTGCTTTAAAAACCTAAGAGCAGTGGTCAACTGACAACGAAGGTTTTATAATAAATTGGCAAAATCCCACCTCACACCCAGCAGATGCTTTCAGTATCTCAGACTGTGTTGGAATACTTTTGACAGCTCACTGTCTCTTCCCATCATAGTCAAAACAGAATAAGGTATGTCCTCAAAACATGCCTTGCACAGCTCAGAGTTTCCAAATGGCAATTAGAATATACAACGGCCTTGTTGCAATTTGCATCAATAATAGATCCAACACTCAGATTACAACAAATGAATGTGAAAAAATTCTAGCTATCGCATGCAACAAACAAGATGCAAGACAGACCTCATCAAAAGGTTAAAAAAGTTGGGGAGATACTTTGGCCTTGATCTCAGAAGGAATCTCTGGCAATACAGGTCACCCTGACTCCTCAGTCTGTATGAATGATAATACATACAGTTGACAGGTTGGGAGGACGTTGGGAGGATCGTATGGTGGCAGGGAGGTGTTTAGGTACTCAGAGGAATTGTTGTTTCAATTTCCTGGAGGTGATGGATGCATTTTTGTCTCAAAAAACTCAGACCTCCAGGGGAGAGACATTTGGTTGGTTCTAGACATGACTGCAATGTCCTATATTAAGAGGTCGGGATGTTACTCACCTCCTCTCAATATGGTAATGCTAGCCATCTTTCGATGGGACAAGAAAGGAAGTGGTACTTGTCTGCAATTCACCTTACGGGGTCTCTAACGTAATAGTAGACTCTCTATCAAGGAAAATGACAGCCTCAACACAGTGGAGTCAGAGAACCACTCTTTCAGAAAATAGCCAACATGCTTCCACAAATGGAAGTGGATCTGTTTGCCACATATAAGAATCACAAACTGCCAGGCAAGCAACAGCAAGAGATGTCTTTCCTACATTAAGCACTCAGGATAAATATACAAGAGGCCTCTCGTTCTTGGCTAAAATCGTTAACATATCACTGTAAGCATGTAGATGAAAAGATCATTATAGTAGCAGAACTACTCATGTAATTTTTCTTTCAGGGTTGATTCCTTCAATCTCAATGGCCATGCTCATGCTGTTCTGCTTTAAAGATCGTCTGCAGCCTTTCATAAGGTCTAATATTGTGTAAAAATTTACGTGCCCAGGATGTCCTGGTATTTACGTTGGATCTACCAATAAACTGCTGCAGATGCAATATTGCAGCCACATGGGGTATAGTTTTAGAACTGGCCAGAAATTAAATAGACCAGAGCATTCAAATATCAAGAATCATGCCATCAATTGTAAGATTGAAGTCAAGAGATAGCACTTCTCCATTTAATGTTACACTAAGGACTCTGAGTATCTAACAACACTTGAGTCATTATTTATCAAAAGGCTTGTTCCGGTTCGTTGAATAGCGGCAGTTCATCGTCTCCACTATACCTGGCGTAGTAGTTTTTTTGTGACCTGAATCACATTTCTAGTCATTCTTTCTCCTCCTTTCCTAGTGAATGGTTGGTGTTTCAGGGGATATGTTTTAATGTTCTTTTTTCACTTTTAACTTTGAAGTAATTTGCAAATTTCCAAATTATAATTTTCAAATTTTAAATTTTATATTGTAATTTTTAGGTGTATTTTGTTTTTATTAATTTAAATTGTACTTTTATTTTAACAGACTGATGATGCACAAAGTTCCTGTATGAAACGTTGCTTTGCAAATAAATCCTGTTTATCTTGATCATGTGTCTTCGGTTTTGCTGAAGTAATGTATATGGAAGTTGCTGCATATATATATATATATATATATATATATATATATATATATATATATATATATATATATATATATATATATATATATATATATATATATATATATATATATATATATATATATATATATATATATATATATATATATATATATAAAACATAAGGGCAAATCGGAGAATTAAAAAAAAGACGATGGAAAGAACTCATGAAAGTCCTATCACAGAAAGAGAAAACTCGATAATATGTAAATGATGATGTATCATACATACGACCAGTCTATTCTTACATTATAATTATGATATCTCTGGACCTCTTACCTTACTGAAGAAACCAACATTAATTCGATACTACCTTTCTGGGTTGTAATGTGAAAGATCTTCAGAGGTCATGCAGAAGTTCTCAACGTTTCACTTTCCAAAATGGAATCATTGCATTCAAATACAATGCACCACAGAAAGTCCGTGCTACAGATCCAAGATGCTTGGCTATGGCCTGTGCAAAATGTCTAAGATCATGCTGAAATTTCAGAAACGAATACAATAGTACTTCAAGCCCAAGTACCCATGAAATATGGCTTTTGGAAATGCATTAGAGATGATGGTTTGGATACTTGTCAGCCGAGGAGTCTTAGTATGTAAAAGGGATCCCATCATGCAATCATGATATTGCCAATACATAATCAAAGATTTGTTAATTTGAAAGCATCAGTTTACAAGATTTGCAGTCTTTCACAGAGAAGAGCATTGTGCTATCTACTGAAGTGCAGATTCAGGCATACTGTTTGCAGTTGGAACTCAAGCAAATTTATGTTACAGTTCAAAAATACCATCATTCCAGTGTTAGTTGAAGAGACCCCCTGATAAGAACAGAGGTGGATAGGTGTCAGCAAGCCAGAAGCAAGCATGGTTACCAGCCACGAGGTGCTGTGCAGCTTGTAAATCAGCTGCACTTAAGCCTGGTGTTCTTGTTCCGGTGATTTCTGCATCATGGGACCCTATGCTAGGGGTTGGAGGGACTGAGCCCTGTTTGTCAGGGACAAGCTTTAGAAGTTCAGCAGCACTTTCCAGTAGCTGGTCCGTACTTGTTGAGGAGTTGTGGTCCTTATCAATGTCTTTCGAACATAGGTCCTCATGAACCTCTGCCTCTTTGTGTGGTTTCTTAGGCACTTCCAAGGAGTTCTGACTATCTAATTAAGAAAATGTAGATGGAAACTTAAAAGTATAAGCCTCTAGCCCATAAGATTGAAGAAAAAAAATATATGTGGCATCTTTAAGCTAACTGTTTTATAAACATGTGCAGAATTAAAAGCCAAGTACAAAAAATAATTTTGGATAGTTTCTGTGGCAAACAGTTTCAGGTTATTGCAGACCTGAATAGTGTTTGCCAAAAAATCTGGTAATATCTTCCAAAGAAAACTTACACTAAGCGAAAATGTTTAAAAATAGCAAGGACCAATATAATAGTAAAATGTATCAGACTCTACAGGTTGTAAATGACAACGCCTGGCAACAGAAAAAACAGCCACTTATAAATCTACATTGTAGAATTTATGGAAAGTTGAGAGATAAAAGATATAATGATGCACAATATCTATTATCAACCCAGATATGCATAAAATGTATATACTAAAATAAAAAAAATCTAAAAATATTCTATAAGTAACGAGAAAAGAATGAAGCAAACTACTTCACATAAAAAATATTGGACATAAAGAAAAACCACTTGAATTATGAACAAGCACTGACAGCACAACATAGAATTTCCTAAAAGAAAAATTTATTGCTTTTTTAAAAATCCTGCGAATAAAAATCTTTTAAAAAGCCAAACAAAACGATAAATTACAAAATGATGATAAGAATCACAAACAGCAAGTCAAAGCCTGAAAAAGAAATAATGCCTGAAAAACAAATTCATGCATAAAGTAATAACTGCACTATGCACTGTGGACAATTAATCTCATTGGTCTTTAACTCTGTGGAAGCTCTCTTGCCCTAAAATTTTTTTATAAAGACGCAAACCAAGTAATGATTTGTTGAAATAATGATCGGCAAGAATCTGCGATAAGCAAATACTGTCATTGCACTTTCTCTAACTTTAAGCTATACATGCTACACTACATATGGTTGCTCAATAATGCATAAGATATGTGTAGAGTATACACATTAATCTAAGTAGACACAAATAAGAAAATTTAGCTTCAGTTTTCATCTTTTTACTGACACAATGTAAATTTCAAAAACACATAAATATCAATGGTAAAAATATTCATATGCTTTTCTGAAAAACAAAATTTTGCTTGAGGAAGGAGTGTCTCACAATCACCTTAATAGTGTATCACCTGATCTGCAAATTTCAGTTTAAAAGCTTATTACTGTAGTTATATGGAAAAATAAGCCCTTCTAAACATTTAAAGAAATAATGTAACCATATTAAATACCTTAATTCTGTAAGTCGTTTTTTGACCAATTTACTTATGATGGAATGTTATTAATAAGTGACAACTTTTCTATGAATAAGGAACATTGAACGTGTGGACAGAAAAACTGTTCATTAATCAATTAATTCAGGGAGACAATACTATCCCATAAGTTCTTCAGGAGACAATTTTGTACTATTATAAATAACAATACCTTATACATGTACTTTCTAATTATCATAATTTTTGATGTCTCATTTGTACTACATCCAGCACATAAATTGATATTTTATGAAGACAACCAACTCAAGATATTCAGTTCTATCACGGATGTGCTTGGTTTACTCCAGTATTTCTAGTTATGCCTGAAGTTTAGGCTGCTAAATGGATAGGATCGATGTCTGTGATTATCCCAAGTGATTTCCTGAGGCTGGTCAACCCCTTGTTACGGATATTCCTGGAGTTGGTATGCTGCTTCCATTTTTGCTGTAAATTGCATCAAATGGACTCCATCCTTGGCTGATGACCCCACTGTCTTTGTCCAGCAATGTTCTTTTGGTGTACATAAATACCCACTATACTATGACCACCAACCCATCTGTCTTCATTTCAAGATGTATTTCAACCTGAGAACCAACAATGGGAACCCAAGACTGTGACCGCTCAGGTACCATGACTGTAGAAGAACTCAAGGATTCTTATCACAGCTGGAGCAGGTAATACATTGAACTTGGTGTCGGTACTATGATTAATAGAATATGTGGCCAAGACTGCAAATGGGAACATTATCAAGACGATAACTGCTCATCACCCCAGACGTAGAGCAGCAGCAGTAGCAGAACAACAGACCAACCATCAGAATAGATGCAGTGATCCCAAACAGCTGTCTGGAATTGTTAGCAAGAGTAACAGTACTGGTACCAGTTTGCTGGTCATGGGAACATGAAACCACAACTGCTTTAGACCGAGACCAAGGATTGACCAAACATGCAGGCAGACTTAATGATAAAAGAGTAGCACAGAGGCAAGAGTCGTGCCCTCTTCACCTCAGCCAACAGCAAAGATACATATTCTTTTGAGAGGGAGATGATCTCTTTTTTCCCATGGTCAGTCCTACAAAAGTTAAAAATATCAACTCAAGAGATCTAGTGAAAATATTTACTAATAATATTTTCCTTTGCTTTGGCTAAACGAAACTTTCTAGGCTATTCATTTTTATAGGTAGTTCCAGGAAGAATAAATCTTACCTTGGGTGCATAAGGTAAGATTTTGTATGGCAGGGATGTACAGTCTACCTTTTGATAAAGTTAAATCAGGATTCTGCACATTTTTGTTGCTAAAACAGTAGCTGGTAGAAAATACTAAAAGTATGCACACAGAAGACCGTACAACAAGTATGCAGTGTGGTAATGGGATAGGATTATGGAAAGAGAGAAAGAGACATATTGGTGGCATGATGATATACAAAAGACAGTTAAGGAGAAGGGAGCCTCCAACCTCTGGAGAGTACAGGGCAGAAAGAGAGTGGCTAAAAGGTAGGAGGCAAGGGTAACGAGGAGTTGGGCAGAATGGAATCAGAATCTCCACACAGCAGAGGGGAAAGAGACAGCATTCAGGGCAACAAAGTGGCTGAGAGAAAATGGAAAAGATGTACGTAAAGGGGGAAGCATATAAAATTAACATTGGAGAGGAAAGTATGTGAGGAAAAATAGAAAAGATTTAAAAGATGCAAAGTTCATAAAATTAAAACATGGAAGAATTAAAACTGAATCTAAAGAGCTTTACAAAGATGGAGGCAGTATTTGGAAAATAAAAAATGAATTGGAGGAAGCTGGCATAATAAATGGAATAATTGAGAACATAACAGCAGAAAAGGTTAAAAGGGCTCTCTGGAGGATCAAACTGGAAAAGCCCCAAGACCATCCAGAATAATTAGTACTAGTAACTTTATTAAAACAGCTAGAGAGTCGGACATCCATGAGGTTACTAGAATATTTGAAAACATGACAAAGGATGAGATAAGACCAGATGATTGGGAAGAAAGCCTTACAGTAATGGTATACAACAAAAAAAGAGGTTGTACTGCAATGTGAAAAATTACAGAGGAATAAGACTACCTGAACATACTATAAAAATGATGGGGAAGGTTTTGTAAGAAAGGTAGAGAAAACAGTAAAAATCAACAACTGTCAGTCTGACTTCATGCTGGAGAGATCAACAACAGAGGCAGTCTTCATAATGAAGTAAAGTACCTAGCAAATGAGGAGGAGGTTATATTACACAATTCTGGAACTGGAAAATGCATTTGACAGGTAATAATATTGCTACCTTAAAAAAGGCTGTTGCCCTGGGAGAGCTGTCAGTCTCTTGAGATCAGAATCAGCACTGAGAGCAAAGTCTAATGTGATATTTCCCCTTGTTCAGCCACATCAGGTACTCCAGCTTTATGGGTGGAGAGGCAAGCCACCCAATTCCACCCTCCAAAAAAGTTTCAAGACTAGAATTTTCTATAATCAAAATAATTTTAGTCTGTATTGTCAAGTCTGTTGTGCTAAAAGAAGGAAAGAAAAATTGTTACTAAAAGGAAAAAGGGCCTGAAGATAATCTGTTAAATTAGCACCTGAGAGGCAAGGCTTCCACGACCTTGATGCCTTGTGCCATCCAAGCACTAGGACACTGCTTCTCAGTTATCATCCTCTAAGCCCCCAACAGCTACAATGGGTCAGGGATCTGTAGGGAATGTTTCGAGTCACTTCTAATTTAGAGATACTGCATTTACTGGTTGCATGCAACGGAATGTTCGTTCATGCTCTTTTTTTCACAGTATGTACTAGGTGATCTAAACAGAATGTAGCACGGCAAAACGTTTATTGTTTTTGCCCATTTCTGCAGAAGAGGAGTCATGGCATTTCTTTCTTTATAGTCTGACAGAGCTATAGCTGATTCTTTATTACTTTAAAGTCACCTTTCTACTAAAAAGGACACTAACGATAAAGGAATTTTCCCAAGCACTTCACTACCCTTAAAGCTAAGGCAGAGCTGAAAACCCTTCTTCAGCCAAATCTCCAAAGCTAATGACAAAAAATCTAAAAATACTGCCTTTTTAAGACGGATACTTTTGAGTAGGAGCACGCATACTTTGGTAAAAGCCACAAAACTACAGAAGCCTAAATAGTGCACCATCAAGGTGAAAGTTCAACATAGCATAGCGAACAGGAAAGCTCCCTATTATAAACTTATTGCTACAGTTTTTAAGAAATAAGTCTTTGCTTGTATTGTATGAAAGAGTTAGGTAATACTGTAATAACAATATAAATTTAAGGATCATAAACCAGTGTATACAGGAATTCAAATATTGAGCAACCATAACAACACATATTAGTGAAGATGCTGGGGGCATTACAGGTATGATGGGACATCACTGGAGACGTTGTTGAAACAGAGGGTCGATGATATGTCAAGTGGTCTCTCAGCCAGGGGGGACCAATGTCATGGGCAGCAGGGGCAGAGGCTCGGGTTGGGGCATGACGATCTCGATGGGCAGGGTATGGAGGTGGGGAGAAGAAAGGGAAGGACTCCTCTGACGGAGAAGTGATGGGCTGGTGTGAGAAGTGAGGAGTAGTGAGGGATAGGCGTGTTGGTTCCAGGTAGCCATCCAAGGAGAGGGTCATGTTCGCGGATGATGGAGTAGGAGCCCCTGGAGTAGCACTAAGGTTGTTAGGGCGGGGGGACGACAGGCCATGGGCGTCATCCACACCTGCGGATGGGGGCAGGGGGAGGGGCGAGGTCATCTCCAAAGGAAGGGGACTACTGACATTGGAAAACTGTTCCGAGGTGTTGGCTGCAAAAAAAGGGGGATGAAACAGAGGCAGATGTTAGAAAACATGCGCTGCTGCCAGCACATTCAAGACCCTGTGTCTTTTTGAGACATACTTTTGAGTAGGGACAAGCATGCTTTGGTAACAGCCACAAAACTACATTAGTCTACAATACAGGAGGCTTTCCTGTACCATTATGGGGATAACCTTTTAAAGCATCCTATGGAGGCAATATAGTACATGATTAAGAGTCTCTCAGATTGCTGATGAAAAAATTTCCATAAATTGATAAAACACTATGTGATTAACTAAAATCAATATTTGCATAAAAACTTGACATTAATTTGTAAAGGTACAACATGACAGCATAAAAGAAAGTTTTTGGAGATTAAACCAAAACTATTAGAGGGTTTATAATAACTCTCAACAATCTGATGAACTATTTTAACTGGTCAGTTAGTATATGAACAGCAGCCAATTCTAACATCATCACAATGATGTGTTGCAGCTAAGGCTTTCTTAGGTGGCAAACATTATGCCTACAGTACCTGGTACTGAACAAACAGAAAACAGCACAGAAAAATACAAACAAAGAATACATATACTACAGTTCTTGACATTATCGATCATATCAAATTTTGTTTCAAGGCAGAAAAGGCACATAGGGAAATAGGTATGAACATATAAATGAATATTTGTGTGTACAAATCCTCACAAACAAAGACTTGGTCATTTCATAATTTTTGAAAAATGTGCTTTTCACCCTCATTCATACAAGGTCAAAAGAAAAAGAGAAACAAAATGCAATACAATAAGGAAATTATACCCGCTACAGCAGCTGTTATAAAGGCATGTGAATCACTTCAGTTATTTTTCTGAACTATATTGAAACTGTATGAAGATTCTTTTGATAATTTAATACAAATACAACTCGGATACAAATCTGTCACTTTTACTGATGACATTTCACTATTCTAGCCAAAGAGAACAAGTGTAATTTTGATGTTTAAATTAGCAAAGTGAAAGTTAACTGACTGGTTACTTCAGTAGCAAAGTTCAGTTTTATCTGCTGAATGTTGTTGTTGCTGTAAACTGTTTATAGACCAGATGAAAACTCTAAAAGTAGGGGTTGGGAGGATGTTGTCATAATTAAAAGTGGGAAATTTCTATAAATGTTACAGTCTTGCCGTGCTCACTGCTGATGGCATTCAAGATTTTATGCAGCATTTCTTTGGCTCTTACAGCACTGCTCTGTCTTTTATTTTCAACCAATCCTTACAATCTCTTCCTAGGTAACTGTCCAACTTCTGTAACTTTACCTTCCTCCATTTTTTCACCTCTCAGTAGAGTGGTCTTGTTGAACTAATATAATACACATAATAAGAAATCAACAATGTAGACAGCAAAATCATGTTCAAATTAAATTACAGTACTTGTCTCCAGTAACTACTTCCTGCAACCTGCCCTTTTATTTTCATAACATTGCACTTAGGACTTCGTTAAAACAAATACTTGAAAAAAACAGTTTTGAGCATGAAATCCTATATCAAATTTTATTTTTGATGTGTTCTGGAACAAATATTTAAGGTACTTTGCACGAGACTGTGCTTTTAGTCAAGTTTCTTCTATTCTCTGAAAGGTACACTAAGAATACAGATAAATATTGGAAGGCCAGTGTGATCTGTATGCTGGTGCTGCTGCAATGTTTATGAATGGCATTCCCCTAGTTTCAAATTACCTTAGATATCCAAAGGAGGATTTGTCTTTGCTGAAAGAATAGTTTAAGACCTGTTTCAAAAAGTGTCTCTGATCTTTTTCCTCCTTGATTTATATGTCCAGTCATCAAACCGTTCAAAGTTATGGTTATTTGCCTAAAAATAAACTGAACTTAAAAGTTTTGTACCAGACTGTCTAGCAATCGAAATTAATATACGTACTGCCATCACTCACCTAGACTTCCAAAAACTGATTTGATGTACCTGTGTAGAGACATCTCTTGCTGGGCAAGGAAGATTTAGAGGTGCTCTTACTAAGATGCACATTTCTCTACTAGCAGATATCCTGTCTTCCCCAGACTTTGGATCTTTGGATCTCTATGTTTGTCTGTCATCTCGTACTACTCCTGGTTTTGGAAGAGGTCAATGCTATTGGCTTACTCTTAGTCTCCTAATTATAACCAGCAATTATACACTTAGTCTCTGTCTTGAATCGAAATAAGAATCAGTAAAACGTGATAGGTTTGTAGTCAGCATAAACACTTGAAATTCTATAAATATCTACCATAAGCATTCACATGAAAATTCATCATACTGAGGGTTTACAAAAAACTATATATAAATCTATCACATCTCTTGAACTTAATTAATTAATCTCTTGCAGTGCTGTACATTACAAAGGTTGCATGATAGTAATATACAGTATACTTTAAGCTGCAAATAACAACTAGCACTAAACAACAAATCATGCTAAATAGTTATGCACTCCTCATATGGTAGCAGGGTTGTGATGTAAAGTTACATTATTGCTCACAATCTTAAAAAGCAAAAAATTATGATTTCAATCAAATTGTACTACTGTGTCCTTTTTGTCAAAAGGTCTTAGTTTGAATTTGAGCAGGGACTAGAGTAATTTTTTTTCTTTGTAGTAGGATAAAAAACAGTATGATTTCCCCACTCGATAGAAGATTTACTAATGCCCAGTAGCAAGGGGGTATTCAATACATTTTTAAATATAAAAGCAAATGCACATTCACTGTAAATGGGTCCAACTGTACAAAAGCAACACAAAAACATATATAGCACTCACCATATAATGAAATCAAAATACAAAACCCACCACATGGAAAATACAAATATTATTTTGATTCTTCAATTAAGTAACCATCTTCTATGGGAAAACCTACATCTAAATATGCCATAAAGGAGGAATCTGTTTCATCTCAGATCTGACAAGAGGATAGGTTTACAGACCACACTTTTGACAGTAACCCAGTGATTGAAGTTTGTTTTTGAGGCAGCCATCACTGTTGTATGGCCTTCTGACTTCATGTTTACAGTCTCATTGAGAACAAACACTAGATTTTATTTATACGTCGGTACTACGATTCAAAATAAAATGTGGGATCCTTTTCCCTCTAGCTCTCTATCCTTTCTTCAACCCTTTTTATTGTATAAACAAAAATGGTTTAAAAAAGGATCATAAGATAAACTATGCTCTTTGGCCTCAGTCTTCATGGGAGCAGTGTTAGAATATTATGAAAGTTTAAAGAAATACAATATGTAAGAATCCGCAGTCTCTAATTTTAAAATCGTCAGTTTTCTAGATGTATTGGTCTCATGTTAATTAATAATCCAAAGAAAGGCTGACTTTTACATTAAAATCTATTAATGCCCTTCATTATATGAGAAATGAATAATTATTTGCTTCAATGACTACTTGGAAGAGTTCCCAAAATAGCCCCAAGCAAGGTAACCATATAAACCTCACCCAGTGCCTCTTTGATGTCTCACTTCTCTGGGCACTGCCAAAGGCGAAGTGAACATGTCTTCTGGGTAGTCATTCTCACATTTATGGAACAGTAGTAGGCAGGATTTCTCACCTGATGACATATCTGGATGTGTAATGCTTCCACACCTAAATCTGAATTAAGCTCACACCAAACATATTTAATTCACTCCAAATCATATTGTTTTCTAAGACTTCCAAGTTCCAATATTAGAAGAGTCCCTGAAATCCTGATATTCAACTGTAATAATCTAACACATGCGTACTTTCCAGTGGTGGGACTTATGCACAGATTTTTCTTGACTTAAGGAAGTGAAATGCTCCTTGAATATACAGTATAGTAAAATAAAACTTGTACTACATATCATTTAGATTACTGTCAGACTTTTTAAAGAATTTAATCTACTAACTCACCGAGCTTCATAAGGGAGAAAAAATCATGAAAAGGACATTCCCTTACCATTAATACTACTGCACAGTAAAACAACAAGGAGCATTCCATGATGATTTTGATTTTTATTACCACATTTTACAAGTTGTCTTATACCGACAACTACATACTGTATAATACTAGTAGGGCTGCACAAAATGAACACAAAAACACAAAATTATAGAAAACTTACTAGAAAGAAATAAGAGAGAGTTTTAGAGTCCTTTTATAGAAGATAAAGTTGAATCAGTCTCCATCATTCTTGTGCATCTGCCTTACTGTTAAGCTTATAAACAGTGAAATCATTTGCTGTTCTAAAGTAACACTGTTATCCAAGGAATGGTTAGTAGATTAATAGAAGTATTATTGAATATATAAGTAATAAACACAATTCAGGGGACATCCAGCCTAGTAAAATCATATGCAAATGAATACAGTAAATGCACAAGTTCATAATTCCCTAACTACAATTACATTCTTAAGGAAGCAAACCTTTGCTTCACAAGAGAAGAAAATACTAAAACACTGTCTTTGCTAAAGAAAACATAGGTTATTAGCAAATATGGCATACGAAAATTCATTATCTATGAAATACTGGCTGGTTTCAAAACTGATAACAGTCTCAAACAGGAACTGTGAAAACTGCAAGGAAAATGTAACTTACCTACATGTACAGATAGAACTAGAGAATAAAAGTACATAACGAAAAAACATAATTTGATAACAGTTATAATTTGCCTCCAGTACTACCAACATTAAAGGATTTTTAATATTTTACTAATTATCATTTCTAACGATATATTGAACTGAAACACCAGCTCTTATTTTGATTTTTCAAGCAACCTGACAGGTTTTTCCTCTGCTTCACCTAAGTTAATATCACAGTTATAAAATTCATTGGCAGAACAGTAGTAACTAGTGTGCACATTCCATAAAAAATGACAGTAATTTAAGAGAGGGTAAAGAGAACAAAATCCATGACCCTAGGGATATTATATATCATACCAAAGCTTGGACTAAAGTACTTCATTCTCCATATTTTTGTAAGGATCAGCACTGAGAGAGACTCACAGTGGGCTAGATGACAGCTAATATAGACAGTTTATTAACAGTAGACTATTGTTTTAAACAAAAAATAAAGATGCACATTGTATTTTCCGGCACAGAGATTCTTTGAATTGGTATATACAGTATATTTCAACCGTGAACTTTCTGAATATATAACTTATCAAAAGGAGGAGAAAACATATTAAAAACAGAAAAAAAGACTAGTGTAGCTGAGCTGCCAATTTAATTCAACCTAGAGAAAATCATCTACCAAATTAATAATAATAATTGCAAGATTGCATCCTATTAAACATGTCATTTTCAGTCAGGATGGAATACATACATGTTGGCATGAATTTTTAGCAACAAGCCAGGTTCAATTGTCTGAAAGACTATCCGCTGACTTTTCAAATGTGCTTCCTTGATAATGGACTAACATCTAACTCTGTACTCTTTCCCCTTTTATTCTAAATAATACTCACTATCTCATTACTTAGAATATAAGTATACTTGTAAAACCAGTACCAAAAAAAGATAACCGCTCTTCTTTCCCCATTTACTTGTTTTATAATTTTTTTTTTAGTATATTCTTTATACAACAGGAACCAATCATCCACCTTTTGCACAATGTATGTATTACATACTTATTCGATGCTAATTTCTGTCATTTTTTAAGTACCTGATTCATTTAAACTAAATAATTGCTAGCAACATTTACTTGCTACTATTTAGGAGTATAAAGAATATAAACTATAATGCAGCTGTTTTTAGAGTATCATATTACAGCATTCAAAAAACCTCAAAAGACCATCAAACTGGATTGCTCAAAGTGAAACACAAGATGATTAGTACTGCATCCCTTCTGTCTAACTCTCATTTGGTTCCATGTCTTCTAAACAAGCAAGAATGCTATGCTGAGGATTCCAAAGGACCCTTTTAAAAAATTTCCTGGTTGTGACAGCTACGTATATCATCTAGTTTTGATTTATTGCTTTATACATCGTCTGAATAATTTTTAATATCCCTCTGATTAGAAATAGTATATTAAAATACACTAATAACCCACACTTGAAATTTTTTTCATTACCAAGTTTACCTGGAAGGAACAAACTAAACTTCTACAGTACTGGAGACAAATTAACAACATATTATTTAAGGAAATATACAATCTTCAGAAAATGAAAAATATATGAAAATTGTATATCCCTCTTTTAAGTAGCTACTAGAGACAGAAGAGTGTATCAGTAAATTAGGCATCATAAGTCATAAAAAACACATCAAAATATTGTTTTAAATAATCAGATCGATAAAACGCAGACCACGTGAATTCTGAGCCACCTATGATTGTAAATGAATCCATGGGAGATATTGTATGAAAGTATTTGTATTTTCAAAAATAAAATTTCTATTAAACAGAAGACATAATGCTATCAATGCATATCTACAAATATTTTTCTTTAGCTTCAATAAAATTCTTACCTCTACACATGCATACTCATGTAACCGTTAGTATCATTTCCCATGAAAACTTATGAACACTTAGGGATGGAAGCAGAGAGTTATCTTTTCTCAATTCAAGCAACATATTGCATGAAATATTCCCTTTGAAACAGTTTAGAATGAATATTAGTACATATTCATCATCATCAAATGCCATTTTATGATCTTGCAGTACTTGAAAGTCTTGAACAGCACTCTAAAATTTTCTTTTCTTTTTATGCGGGAGGCCATAAAAATTAGATATCAATATCATCAAGGTGAAACAACTGGAAAGAATGAGTGTGGTCATATCTGACCCATTTTTGAAGACTAAAAAGCGCAGACATTTCTCACCTTCATAATGAGTTGTGGGTTCTCGTGAAGACTGTTCTTTGGTGACCTTCTGCGAAGCTTTTATTCTCTCCATCTTCTCTTTGATTTTGTTGAGGACCTCCCTTTCTGCTGCTTGCTGCTCTGCTATTTCCTTTTGCATCAGTTCGGCAATAAGTTCAGCTCCTCTGTTATGGATGGATGAGATTTTAAACATTGAAAAAAAGACTTGCTGAAATGATTTGGAAAAAGACAATTCTGTCATTCCACTCATATGCATGAAGTTTCCAGTATAGATAACTAACTTAAATACACTGTAAGTCTGAAAAATATTGTGCCCAGTTCATTTACGCATAGAATATTTACGAGTAAAATCATACACTGTCCCTCTTACAGAAAAACATACTGTAAATGAAACCTAAATGACATTTCAGTATCTTGCTAAGAGTAAAAATTATTGGAAAATGTTTAAAATAAATTTTAGCAATGGCAAGACCATAATTAATTAAGGTACTGTAGTTTTCCTAACAACAAAATATAAAGACCATCTTCCCATTTTTCACATATCTTAAACATTTTTGTCATTTGGGTGGGCACTTGTCACCTCAAGACAATGTTTCCTTTTTCTTCTGGTTTCTCCTTCCTTTTATTTATAGAGTACATTGAGATATTTTATCTTCGTGATTGAGAAGAACACAGCTAAATATGTATATACATATACATATAATGTATTGTCTTTACAATATGTAAATATAAATATATCTATAAGCGAATACGACAGGAAAATGATAGTCAGAAATCTAAGCGCTTTTTTCTTTACTAAGACATTGTCAAGGAACGAATGAAATACAATTGAAGAGAAAGGTCTCAGATACACAACAAGATCAAGAATACCAGATGGTTAATTGTCAAAAGGGTAAAAATTGAAAAGATAATCCAGGATTATCAGATATCACACGGTCACAAACATAAACAGATTTATCCCTGACCGAAACTACAAAGTATCCGTACAGTCCAAAACATGTAAAAACTGAATATATTAATTTTGTTGCTTATAGTATTTATCTACTACTTTTTTCATTATGAAGGCATCAAGTTTAAATAAACCAAGACTTAAATTTAGAACATTTCCATTATTTGACTTGATGAAACAAGCAATGATATTCCTTTTAACTGTGTTATTACATGGGATTAAGGCTCTTGCTTGACTCCAGTTAATAGGATGATCTATCATATGTACGAATAATGGATTCGATATTTGCCCAGTTCTCACAGAATATTGGTGCTATTTGAGACGTTGTGAAAGAGATTTAGCGGTCTGTCCGTAATAGACTTTATCACACTTTTTGCAAGGAATTTCATATATGCAGCCTGGAAGATCTTTAGGAGAATTTTTTATTACTAAACTCTTGACATTAATATTATTGAAAACAACATTTATGTTAAAAAGCTTTAAAGTTCTAGGAATATCTAAAAACCTTTCATCATAGGGTAATTTTAGAATTTTATGTTTACTAAATTCAAGGTTGTCATTAGTTGAATAAAATGTTTTTCTAGCTCTTTTCCATGCCACATCTACAAAAGTCCTTAGGTATTTAAGTTTCAATGCAATATCATAAATAGTGTTAATCTCAGCGCCAATAAACTGCGGGCTACAAACACGTCAAGCCCTTAGGAACATCCCAGAAAAAACAGAATTTAACATTTTGATGGTGATTGGAGTAGTAATGAACAAGAGGCAATAGTTGATTTCCGAAAGACTGAAAAGGTGAAATTTCTATCATTTCTATGGACAGTTACATCAAGAAAATTCAAATTATAATTTTTTCTTCCTCTACAGTAAATTTTATAGAAGGGACTAAATTATTGAGATTATTAAGGAATTCCTGGAGATTTTCGTGAACTGGCCAAGTACAGAAAATATCATCCACATACCTAAACCATATAACTTTTTGGGGCAAAATTCTTGGTAAGAGTTTTGTCTCAAAAAATTCCATGTAAATATTGCTAAGGACAGGAGATAAAGGATTACCCATAGTCATGCCAAACTTTTGTACAAAAAATTCCCCATTAAAACAAAATTTACTATCTTTGATACATAACCTTATGAGACTAATGAGGTTTGCTACAGTTAAGGGAATGTCATGACGTTCTAATTCATCCTCCAAATAATCAAGTAAATCATCTACAGGCAATTTTGTAAATAAAGAGACAACATCAAAACTAACCATATTAAAATCAAAATTCAAATTTAAACTATTTAATTTGTTTATAAAATCAACATTGTTTTTAACATTTGTGTTACAAATGTTTTCTACCAAAGGTGTAAGAATTTTTACATGCCATTTAGATGAATTATACGTAACTTAGCCCACTGAACTAATGATTGGTCTCATAGGGTTATTGATTTTATGTGTCTTGACTAAACCATACATATAAGGTAGTTTCGGTTAGGGTTAAATCTATGTTAAGGTTTGTGATCGTGTGATATCCGATAATCCTGGATTATCTCTTCAATTTTTACCCTTTTGACAGTTAACCAACTGGTATTCTTGATCTTGTTGCGTACCTGAGACCTTTCTCTCCAATTGTATTTCATTCGTTCCTTGACAATGTCTTAGCGAAGACGAAAGCGCTTGGATTTCTGACTATCATTTTCCTATGGTATTCACTTATTTAATGAAGTCACGTACATCTACTGTGATTTATTAAGCATATATATCTATTTATAATAAATATATATATATAAATATATATATATATATATATATATATATATATATATATATATATAATATTATATATATTATATATATATATATGTATATCAATTTAATAGTAGGTTTTGTGATGATGCAACTGACAACTCTTTCTCCTCTTGCGCACATTAATAGTATATGTTCTGTATGAATATGTTCTCATAAGTTCTCCCAAATGACATACACTCTGACTCTTGCTTCGAGTATGGTTTACTCCTCTCTCAGTCAACAATTAACATTAAGATTCGAATTTAAGCTACACTGTTTCTCTGCAGTTACAGACTATAAATAATCTTAAACTATGCCAATAATTACTGTTAAGAATGAGAGTCAGCTTTTTAATGGGACTCGAAATCCTTGGAAGATCTTTTCAGGGGAACTGCACAACAGAGCTACAAATTGGTTATATTTTTGCTGCAGTCTCAAGATAAAAGTGATATTTACTGAAGCTAAAAAATATGTATACATAATAAACATGCTGGTTAAAATAAATCAAGTGTACTTGACCACAGAAATATTAATCATCCAGTACTAAAGTGATGTGAGGGCCTTCACTCATATAACACAAATTTGCTCAAGCCTATATTTTTTAGAGACAAAGATGGCTAGGATTCTTTAAACATAGGTTATATTGCAATTTATTATAATTACACACCTTGAAGCCAAAATGGTCTGAGCTTTCACCTCGGTCACAAGGTGCTGGAAGTAAAATGACGAGAAGAGCCTCCTCTGCATGAGCAAGAAACCAAAGCATATTCCATCCCACATCAAACCAGCTTCAGATTTGGGTACTGTGCAGAAGTCAGCCAACTCTGTTTGGAAATGGGTTTGATAAAGGAATATAGGTGTGATATAAGCCACATGAAATAAAGGAAAGTAACTTATTCAACCAGGGCCTTATTATCAATATTAATTCTACTGAACAAAATATGGAGGAAAAATTGGTAATGCTTATTATTTTTGATAGCAAAGCATCCAAGAGGGAATTCTGAAGCAACATAAACATTCATTATGAAATCTGTTGATTTATGAAAAATTTAAGACACTAAGCTGCCTTAAGGCAATAGAAATGTAAATTGCTGGTGCAAATGTTCAGATTGAAAGTAAGTCGCTTCAATCACAGTTAACCAAAGAGATGGGAAGTGCATGTAAAAACACACACACACATTATAAATATATATATATATATATATATATATATATATATATATATATATATATATATATATATATATATGTATGTATGTATGTATGTATATTTTCTTTATAGCATAGTCGCTGTTAAGTCCTTAAGTATTACCCTTTCCATGGTCTATCCAGAGCTTCATGGTAACCAGGCTAATGTCAAAGAATTCTCATGACTGGACTTATGGCGGCTATTGTGTCGTAATGATAAACATCATAACATGTGATAATTAAAATTCGATAATTCCTCGAAATTCGGCAGGCAGCATATGCCCCTTAACTGGGAACTGCCTGTGTTTATATATACATATATATATGTATATATATATATTATATATATATATATATATATATATATATATATATATATATATATATATATATATATATATATATATATATATATATATATATATATATATATATATATATATACATATATATATATATATATGATATAATATATATAGATATATATATATATAGATATATATATATATATATATATACATATATATATATATATATATATATATATATATATATATATATATATATATATTATATATAATATATATGAACACATACAGTTGACCCGTCTATTTGCCGTCCTGGAACATATATCCATATCATTCTCAGAAAATTCACCTATCTTTCCAAGAGAAATATTTACTAATTTTCATATTATTTTTGTTACTAAATACATTTTCCATGACAAAACTATTAAAATAGGCAGGTATGTACTATAAGCATTTTAGTGGGGGTTTGGGTGTTTGATCTAAATAGGCAGTTATAAGCATTTTTAGAGAGGTGTTAATTATTTGCTGATTTTTGCTATTCACTGGGGGTTGTGGTCCTTAGCTTCCACAAATCCCAGGGGTCAATTGTATGTATGTATGTATGTATGTAAGTATATATATTGTTCAAGATTTTAACCCAGAACCAAGGAAAATAAAGTCTTTTACCAATTTTCATGCATCTTTGTCTATATGCAAGTTGCCCCTTTGAACTTAAGCATCCGTTCTCTTGAAAAAGCTATCTCTTCTCCCATTGGTTGTCGGAATTACACCCTAAAGAGACAAAGGATTTAAAAGGATCAGAGGCCAGCGGCTCGCTCTCAGAAGAACACCAGACCTAAGAGAGGTGAGATCTCCTCACCTGCGCCCTTCTCTCTTCTGGGTAGTCCCAAGTATTTTTTATAAGTCCATAGTGCATGGAAACAAGGAGAAGACTAAAAGCCCCCTCCCCCCCAGGATCCAGGCACTGTGAGAGTAATTCCAGCTCAGCCAAGGAATCGTTTTACATTTGTCTTTATTTCCTTTCCTTTTTTCCAAGGCGACTTGTGTAGTTTCCCATTCCCCCATCTGGGGTCAATTCTGTGATTACTCTCCTTGTCATACTAGTGAAAATCCCCATAGCAAATTCAAGCAACGAAATAGTTGCCTTTGTGTAAATTCCCAGTCATTTCATTTCTCCCCATGAATGGCGTTTTTTATTGAAAGAAAGTAGTGTGTAACGTTCACCCTCGTGTGGCCGGCCTCCCCCCCGCGCCTTATGCCAGTGTCCTATCTATTTGCAGACAAACACCGGGCCTGATTGTGGTAGGAATTGGAAACCATTGGAGCAAGCTTGCATTTTCAATCCGTTTGCGCAAAATTTCTGGATTGCCCCAGCCACGTGCTCCAGTGCATCGACAAATCGACCCCCTTATTAGTTCCCGGGCCTCTGTAAATTCATGTAAATACAGTGCATTTTAAACTAAAGTCCAGCTTTTATGTAAATTCCTCCTTCCTCAGTAATATCGGCCTTATGCCTGAGTAGTTCTTTTTTCTTTTGTTCTGATCTCTCGTCCTCCATTCAAGGACAAATTTTTCAGTATTAAATCATTTTCTAGGAGTGAACGAAGCCTAAAATCAGAATAATATATATATATATAGTAATAAATATATATATATATATATATATATTATATGATTTATATAATATATATATATATAACATATACATATATATATATATTATATATTATATATATAGATATATATATATATATATATATAATTATGTATATATACATATATATATAGGATATATATTATATATATAATATATATATATATATATATATACTATTATATTATATATACATGATAATTATTATATACTATTAATATATAGGATTATTATATATATAATATATATAATATATATATAAAATCTTTAAATATATATATAATATATATATATATATATATATATATACATATATATATGTAATATATGATATATATTATAAAATATATATATATATTATATATATATAAATAATATTATTATATATATATATATCATATATATATATATATATATATATCATAATACAATATATATATATATCTATATATATATATATATATATATATATATATATATATATCTATATATATATATATATATATATATATATATATATATATATATATATATATATATATATATATATATATATTT
>NC_087208.1:75999232-76064232 GCF_015104395.2 Macrobrachium nipponense | reverse complement strand
AAAGCTGTTCAAAGTCTGCAAGTCACACGCTATAAAAAGCATCAAATCTATTGTCTTTACAAGTATTTTAGGTTGGGTGGGGGCGGGGGGGTTTGCTGGTATCTCGTCAAGATCTGATTGCGAAACAGTTTCACAATCGTCAACTGTTTCTGAATCTGCAGCAGCTTCACCCACTTCGAATCCCTCAAAATCTTGGTCAGATACGGCATCAGGCCAGAGTTTCCTCACAAAGAATTCAAGGTTCACCTCGAAACCTCCTGCCAAGCTTGATCGACGATGACGATGTCGAAATGCTCCTTCCAAAATTCACGTAAGGTGAGGCTTGTGGTATCGGTGATGTTGAAACATCTTTTGAAAAGATGTTTTGTATACAGTTTCTTTAAGTTCAATATCACTTGCTGGTCCATGGGCTGGAGGAGAGGCGCTTCTCTTCCAAGAATTTCTTCACTGTCGGGCAGAAACAGAAATTTATCCACTCAGTGAACAAAAGTCTCATTACCCAGGCTGTCGCATTAGCCCTCCACAGCACTGGAAGCTTCTCCTTTAGCACTTTGTGGGCCTTGAAGGTTCGAGGAGTCTCCGAATGATAGACAAGTAGGGGCTTCACCTTGCAATCACCCCTGGCGTTCAAACAATGTGCAAGCGTAAGCCTGTCTTTCATAGGCTTATGCCCAGGTAGCTTCTTCTCTTCCTCCGTGATGTACATCCAACGAGGTATTTTTCTCCAAAAAAGGCCAGTCTCATCACAGCTGAAGACTTGCTGAGAACTGTAGCCTTCGTTGATCGTTATCTCGTTGAACGTCTTAATAAAGGCTTCGGCCGCTTTCATGTCCGAGCTGGCCGCCTCCCCATGCCGCACCACCGAATGGATGCCAGTCCGTTTCTGGAATTTTTCAAACCACCCATGAGAAGCCTTGAAGTCTGGGGTTGGCGTTGATGTCCCTTCTCCTCCATCGTCTTCGGCCTGGGCAATCAAATCGCCGAAAATAGCGCTGGCCTTGTGGGAGATTGCCATCTCGGTTATCGTATCACCAGCGATTTCTTTGTCTTTTATCCATACAAGAAGCAGCCTCTCCATCTCATCGTGCAGGTGGCTCCTCTTGTTGGACAAAATAGTCATGCCTTTGGAAGGTGTAGCTGCTTTGATGGCTTCCTTCTGCTTAAGGATGGTGCCTATCGTCGACTGATTTTGGCCATATTCCTTAGCGATCACACTCAACCGCATGCCAGCTTCATACTTCTTGATAATCTCCATTTTGTCTCCATAGAAATCTTCCTCTTCTTTCCGTGAACTTCAGCAACTTTCTTGGGACCCATGACTGTACTGTACATATGTAATTAAGTTATGTAGTATGCTAAGTAAGTTCTCACACAACACGATAAAGTAGTACAACGAAATCACTAATACGAATTTACGTTAACAAATAAAATTGTATATGTGAACGAACAAATTCCACTTGTGTATGATAACGCTGGTGCTATGCAGTGGCCGAAGAACGCCTTTACGTAGAGCAAGATGGGAGAGATGCTGACCAATAGGAGAGCAGGATCTTATGGCGGTGACTAGCATCAGGAACCAATGGGAGAGTGGGAGGATGTTGGCGAGTCTACTCAGTTGGCGGCGCGCGAGTTTTAAAATTGTTCTCGGTGGTCCGGGCGAATCTCGGGACTTTACAGCAACAACATTTCGTAACCTGAATTATTTTCGTATGTAGAGGCAAAAAAATCTTCGTATTTGCTTTTGTAACTTGAATTTTTTGTAAGCTGGGACTTTTGTATGTCGAGATACCACTGTATATATATATTGGGGTGCTGTGGCGCCTCCTGATAACGCTGATGGTAGAGGAGAGTATAATTTTTTTTTTTCATATAAAATAGTTTTGTGAGAAATGTGACTAGCATTAGGAACCAATGGGAGTGTGGGAGGATGTTGGCGAGTCTACTAAGTTGGCGGCATGCGAGTTTTAAAATTGTTCTCGGCGATCCGGGGGAATCTTGTGACTTTACAGCAACAACCTTTCGTAACCTGAATTATTTCCATATGTAGAGGCAAAAAAATCTTCGTATTTGCTTTCGTAACTTGAATTTTTCGTAAGCTGGGACTTTTGTATGTCGAGGTACCACAGTGCCTTCTGATAACACCGATGGTAGAGGAGAGTATAATTTTTTTTTCATATAAAATAGTTTTGTGAGAAATGTGAAAATAATGAATGTGACATTCATGAACCTGGAAAAGACTTTTGACAGATCTAATAGAGAGGATATGTGGAGAGTTGAGAACATATAGCACATAAGATAAGGTGTTACGATATTCAGGTTGGAAAGTTGACGGTTTGGTATAAAGGTGGGGCTGAGCAGTGTTGCCTCCATGGCTGTTCAGTATCTTTATGACAGGAGCAATATGAAAAGAACAGTAGATGTAAGCACAAAATTTTGAATGAAGTGCTGTGGTTGATGTATATGGATGATACTGTGCTGATGGGTATAATGAAGATAAGAAAGCTGAAAATAAGTAAAAGGGGGAAAGTTGAGAAAATTGACAATAAAAGTGATTAAGACAAAAATTATGAGAGTAAAATGAAACCCAAGATGGCACAACAATTATTAATATCAATGGTGGAGAAATGGTTAAGGCATATGGGATTAAGTATAAAGGATGATAGTATGGCAAGAAAAGAGGAGATCCCAAATTAGGTGAAGCAGGAAAGGTAACAGGGTGTGTGCAAAGATTAGGAGGAGATTTCAATTGTCTCTGATACAGATAGAGTCTCTTGGAAGGAAAAATGGGAATGTATGATGGGACTAATAAGCCAACTCACCTTTACAGAACTAAAGTGTGAACGCTGAAGGCAAATGAGAGATAAAAAAGTTGAAGCTGTTATGATGGACTGTTTGCACAGTGTATGCAGTGCAGGAAGAATTAAAATGTGGCTAACACGAAGATAATGAGATGCAATTTGTATTTACCAAATCAGTATTAAATGAGATCGTGAACAATGTTCACATAAAACCATTTACACAACATGTGGATGGCTATAAATTTTCTTTTCTCGTTCACCTACTTACCAGCTACTATTTCATCATCTGATTTATCGCCAAACTTCTTCACACAGGCAATACCAAGAAGCTGAACAAGCCAGCAGACATGCGTTGCCAAGTCCTTAAGCACAACACAGCCCAACAGCTGCAGGAATGTTTTTATAACGATGACTGCCACATTGTATCCCAGTAAATAATTCCACCTATAAAACAAAAATGACAAAGGTTTTATAATACAATCAATAAGAAAGAAATATTTCATAAGAAAAACGTTCTCAACTGGTGGATTACTTCCTCTAGATCACAGTCTATTGTACTATCTAGATTTATATGGGATGTTACACATGGCAAATTTTAATATGACCAAATGTTGAACACTAATCTAAATATTTACTAAATTGTATTTCTACACCAATATAAGAGCTAAAATCCCAAACATTTCAAATGTAACTATGTTCAAGAAAATGACAATTTGTCCAAAATTGCATTTTTCCTAACTATACAAACCTGAGGTCCTTTTAACAATAGGAAGGTAACTAGTGGCAGCTGGATGGTCGTAAGCTTCGAACAAGGGAGTTCGGTAGTTAACTGCTTGTCCAACAGTGCGCGCACCGCGCGACTGGGAAGTGAAGAATCACTTTTGCTTTAGGCCCAGGCAAAAAAATGCAGGGTGAGGGGTGGCATGAGGTGGAACTATATGTAAAAGGACCTCAGGTTTGCATAGTTAGGAAAAATGCAATTTTGGACAAATTGTCATTTGTTCCGGTACGACATATCGGTCCTTTTAACAATAGAAAGACTCACTTCTTGGTGGGAGGAATCTGAGTCTTTGTGAACAGACTGGTGTTCGCCCAACCTTGGATTACCTCCCTGGTCGTAAGAGCGAGGGAGGTATCCTAGCCTCTGTCCAATTGATCGGGGTATGTACCGCAGGATCAATGGTCAGACCTCTGGACCCAAGTAATAAGAGAGAGGCAAGCGTATCTCTTAAAACTAGCAAGCAAGAACTTGTTCCTGTTGCAAGAGGCAACATAAATTTATGGGTTTGTCTCTTGTTGGCTTCCACTTCCCCCCCCCCCCCCCCCCTTGTTGGGGGAAGTGGTGGATATTTACTCCTATCCCTAATGAAAGGGATAGGATGGGGCTTGGTCGAGTAGCTTACCTGCATCTTGTCCTTTCCAGCAGGGTGACGACCGTGTCCCTCTGCCCACAGGTAGAGGGGAGAAAAAGATGGGAAAGAGGAGCCAGTCACACTCTTAATCATCATCCATTCTACAGTCACACCAGGAATCGATGCTGTTCTGCCTGCTCGGGGCTGGGTTAGCTACACAACGTGTTGAGCAGCCACCACGGGTCCCAAGGAAAAAGTATCCAAGGACCTGTGGGCAATATCCCGAAGGTAGAAGGATGTGAAGGTGGTCTGGTTGGCCCAGACCCCTGCCTTCAGGACCTGCGCCACAGAGAAGTTCTTGTGGAACGCAAGGGAAGGACCAATGCTCCTGACTTCGTGGGCTCTCGGACGGAATTTACAGATGTCGTCACTACCATCAGACTCATACACCCTCCTGATCACCTCACGCAGCCAGAAAGAAAGCGTGTTCTTGGATACTTCTTGCGTCGACACTCAGGCCTGAGGTGTCGAGTTCTCTTCAGATAGCGTCGTAGCGCCCTCACAGAACAAAGCAGCATCTCATCCGAATCATTGTTGGTGAAGTCCATTAGGGAAGGGATTGTGAAAGACTCGAACCTGTCGTCAGGGATCGACGGATTCTGAGTCTTAGCTACAAAGTTCGGGATGAAGTCGAGCGTCACAGATCCCCATCCCCTGGAATGTTTCACGTTGAAGGACAGACCATGAAGTTCCCCTAATCTCTTCGCCAATGACAGGGCCAGCAAGAAGAGGGTCTTGAGGGTCAGACGACTCTCGGAGTGGCTCGAAGGGTCTTTGAGTCAAACTCCTAAGGATGAGAGTCACGTCCCACTCAGGGGGCCTGAGTTCCCTGGGTGGGCAAGACCTTTCAAAGCTCCTCATTAGCAAGGAGATCTCGAACGAGTTCGAGATGTCCAATCCCCTCAGTTTCAGGACTAGTGCTAGGGCAGCTCTATATCCTTTGACTGTGAGGACCGAGAGGAGCTTTCCTCGGCGAAGAAATACGAGGAAATCCGCTACTTGCTGAAGAGGGGTTCTGAGAGGAGATAGACCCCATCTAAGACACCAACCACAGAAGACGGCCCACTTCCCCTGGTACACAGCTGCTGAGGACTGTCTGACGTTTCCAGCCATCTCTGTTGCTGCGCTACGAGAAAAGCCTCTCGTTCGCAAGAGATGGTGGATAACATCCAGCCGTGAAGATGTAGAGAATGGACTGCTCGGTGGTACCATTCTACGTGTGGCTGGGCGTGAAGGTTGTGCCAAGGGGGAATCTCTCTCGGTGCTTCTGCAAGCAGAGCCAGCAGGTCCGGATACCAAATGGCCTGGGGCCATTTGGGAGCCACCAGGATCATCCTGAGATTCGGGGTGGCCAGCACTCGGCTGATTACCTTGCGAATCAGGCTGAACGGGGGAAAGGCGTAGACGAAGAGGTTGTCCCACGGATGTTGAAGAGCGTCCTCTGCAACTGCCCATGGGTCCGGCACGGCTGAAAAGAAAACCTGAAGTTTTCTGTTGCGCCGGGTGGCGAACAGATCCACTACTGGACGCCCCCACAGTTTGAAGAGCCTTTCCGCCACGTCCTGGTGTAGGGACCATTCGGTCCCTATCACCTGATCCTGACGGCTGAGCATGTCTGCTACTACATTCCTCTTGCCTGGAATGTAGCGGGCTGACAGCTCTATCGAGTGAGCCACGGCCCACTCGTGCACCTCCAGCGTCAACTGGTGCAACGGGAGAGACACTAGGCCCCCGTTTGTTGACGTATGCCACTACCGTGGTATTGTCGCAAATCAACACCACCGAGTGTCCCATCAAGCGGTCCCGAAACTCTTGAAGAGCAAGAAACTCTGCCTTGAGTTCCAAGACATTGACGTGGAGGTGCTTGTCGTGATGGTCCCACAACTCCTCCAGGTGTGCGCCCCATCCCTCGTTTGATGCGTCTGAGAACAGCAGCATCTCCGCGGGGAGCGGGGAGTGCAGAGGGGCACTCCTCTTTAGAGGTTCCTGTCGTCCAGCCACCAGGCTAGGTCCTGCCTTACCTCCTGCGTGAGGAACATTGGGAAGTACGGTGGATCCTCTGCCTGTGACCAACTCTCCTTTAGTCTCCACTGGAGAGACAGCAGGTGAAGACGCCCATGAGGGACTAACTTCTTGAGTGACGACTGGTGGCCGATAACAACTTGCCATTGCTGAGCTGCCTGTTCCTGCCGAGACAGGAACCGGTCAGCTTCCTCCCTGAATCTGCTGATCCGCAAGTCTGCGGGGAAGACTCGCCCTGCTACTGTGTCGATCAGCATACCCAGGTACTTCATCCTCTGCTTGGGTTCGAGATCGGACTTCTCGAAGTTCACCACGATCCCCAGACTGCGGCAGAACCCCAGTAGTCGATCCCTGTCTAGCAGCAACTGAGAGCGGGAGCTCGCCAGGACTAACCAGTCGTCGAGATACCTCAGAAAACGTATCCCGGACGAGTGGGCCCAAACAGATACCAGAGTGAACACCTGTGGGGCGGTTGAGAGACCGAAGCAAAGTGCCCTGAATTGGTACACCGTCCCGTCGAGGATGAAGCGAAGGTACTTCCTGGAGGATTGATGGACGGGTATCTGGAAATACGTGTCCTTCAAATCCACTGAAAGCATGAAATCGTTCTCACTGATGGAGTCGAGCACGGAACATGCCGTCTCCATCTTGAACCGAGTCTGGCGAACGAAACAGTTCAAAGGAGAGAGATCCATCACCGGGCACCAGCACCCCGTAGACTTCTCCACCAGGAAAAGGCGACTGTAGAAGCCCGGTGATTGATCCCTGATGATCTCTACAGCTCCTTTGCTCAGCATGGTCTTGATCTCCTGTCGTAGAGCTACGTCCTTTGATGATCCCGGGACGTATGTTTGAAGATGGACCGGGGTGGAGGTGAGGGGTGACCGATATTTGAAGGGTAGTAGATATCCCTCCCGAAGAACGTCTACTATCCAGGTCTCGGCACCGTAGCGCTGCCATGTTGCCCAATGGCTTGCCAGGCAACCCCCCACTTCCGGCAGCAGGTAAGGGGGAACGCCGTCCCTAGCGTTGCTTCCCGCCTCTCTTCGACTTCTTCCCAGTCCCTCCTCGTGAGAAGGAGGGCTGGGAGGAGGGCTGATGACGACCTCCCTTAGCAGAAGTTGAAGCCAGAGTCTTTCCTCGGGGCTTCAACGGGGCAACCGTCTTAGCAGCCGAGGAAGCACTAGCCAAACTCTTGGGTTTGGCCGCAGTAGCTCGAGGCTGCCCAGAAGCCTTCGAGACTGCCTGGTGTACTAAGCGGTCACTGTCATCAATGCGCCACCTTTCCACCACAGCGTCCACCATCTCTCCTGGGAAGAGAGAGGAGGAACTCCGTACCGGTCCGTTTTGTAGTCCAAGTGCCGCCTCACGCCTGGCCGCCCTGGATACTCGAATAAGGACTGCGTCCCTACGGCAAAGTACCAGGTTGGCCCACAGGTCTACCATCTGATGGGCGAGGAAGGAAATGGCCCTTCCTCCAGACTGGCAGTCTCCTGAAAGCCGAGTCATCTTCAGGAGTAATACTCCTGGAGGTGGCTGTGACTTTCGACACTGTGAAGGACCACAGGTCTAATCAGGAGACGGCCTGGAAAGCTGCCATAGCGGTAGATTCCAGGCCTAGTGCCTCTTGCTGCAGGAACCAGAGGTTCTCTGACAAGAACTGCTGCAGAGACACACCTGGCGTTAGCCCGGCTAACTCCGGGTTCACCTGTTTAGGCGGCATTGGATCCTCCGATGGCACGTAGAAACACCGCTGTCGCAGTAGAGGAGGAGGAAGTAGCTTGGATGACCTGCTAGACTTCAGCGAACCCTCCTGTCCAGAGACGAGAGACTCCACCTGGTCTAGAACAGAGTCGGCAAACTCTGATCGTGGCAGACCCACCGTCGGTTTGAGTTCCTTCTTCGGACCCCAAAACGACTTGAGCCGGGACGTGGGCTCGGAAGGTGGGAGCGGCAATCCTTCCCCGAGGTCGTTGTGCTGACGAATCAGCGCAATAACCTCGGCAAAGTTCCTCTGGATCTCCGGAGTGACGGCATCTTGTGGAGTTGGACCGTCAAGTCCCTCGAACAAGAGCGACTCCCGAGACCCTCCCCCTTCAGGAGGGGGAACGGCGACAGACCCCTCTCGGTCTCCTCGTGTCACTTGCGCGAATGACCTGGTCGATCCTAAGACCCTGCCTGGTACATACGGCGTCGTGACGGGATCGTGCGGGTCGCGCCCCTCACGATCACTCCTCGGTGCCTCGCCCTTCCCGGTGTAACCCGAGGAAGTTGTGCTTGGAGGGCTGCAGGCGATCACCAACCCACGGTGGGGATCAAGCGGCAGGCCTGTTTGCGCCACTTCCCTGGGGAGAGCGGCTGGACCGAGAACAGCGGCCCTGATCTTGTGAGTCAGAGGAACTGCTGCTGGTCCCCCTACCCGTCCGGTCCCTGTGGGAGCGGCGGTCAGGAGACCTGCAGAGACCACTGTCGCGGTGAGACCGCGCATCGAACCACTGGCGCCAGCGATCGGGGGGACCTCTTCCCAGCCTCAGCCTGTGGCCAGTCTGGGACCGTCACGTCAACCCGGGTGACCGGCTGGTCGCTTCGAGAGCGGCCGCTGGCCTGGCGAGAGTCACCTGAGGAGCTCTCGCTAGCCTTCCGCTCTGTGCCGTGATCCTGGCGCCGAGCGAGCTCTGGCGTCTGGTTCCTGGCTGCACAGCCACCCGTGGGTGACCGTACACTTGGTACCTCTCGCGAACGAGAGGCCGAGACGGAACCTGGTTTAGCAGCAGAACCTCTAGCATCAGGCGAGGAAGTACCTGTGTTAGCCGGTCCCCCTCTGGTCCCCGTTTTCTTCTTCCTTGTGGAAGGAGAGATGGGCCCTACTCCTGAAGGAGCAGGAGGACCAGCGGAAGGACCCCCCGTCCCACCGGAGTGGGACAGGCCCTGAGAAGTTCCCGAAGGAGTGTTCTTAGGAGGGGTGGAGGCAGCCTTCTTCTTCCGTGGCTGGGAAGCCTTGGAAGTCGAAGGGGAAGAGGCGGCTGTAGATGACGAAGACGTCGACGACACCTTCCTCCTCTTCCTCTTCTTCTTCGTCAGCTTCCTCAGGACAGATGTGAGATCAGCCATCCAGGATGGAGCTGGGGCTGCTGTTGCAACAGGGCCCGGCTGCACCTGTCCGGACAGACAAGCGTCTGGGGCAGCAACACCGTGGACTGGGATGACATCGGCAGGTACGGGAACAGCGGAAACAGCAGGAATGGCAGGAGCGGCAGGAACAGCAGGAACAGCCAGCACAGCATCAGCGGCAGGTACGGCAGGTACAGCATGTAGCACAGGTAGGCCAGGAGACGGGGCAGCAGCCAGCGACATCCTGGGTACCGGCGGAAAGTCCAGGGGCGAGCTCTTTGGGCAGCGGAAGTCCGGGGGAGGCAGCACGACAAACCCGGGCGGCGGCGGCACGCCCCTCCCCGGTACGGCAGCAATCGGCCCCTGCATTGAGGCTGTAGGAGTCACTGACATCACGTGAGGGGTATATACCAGATGAGGAGGGGCGGCGTACCCTGAAGTAGAGATAGTGGTGGTGGTTGTGGTCACCACTCCATGGGTGACCGTCCCAGACCCCGCCAAATGATGGAGCAGCCCCTGGATACTTGGCACGCCCTGCAGTCCCAATGACGCCCACACCTTTCCAAGGTCATCCCCCACAGCAGAAGCACCTGCGGAAGCAAGAGTCGGGTACACAGGAGGGGTTCCCCCTCGCCCATGGGGGGGATGAGCCCCACCCCGAACGAATGGAAGACCCCGAATACAACTGTACGTCGGGGTACTGAGTGCCCTCCTCTACGCTCGACGGATCGGGCCAAGAGAAGGACCTCGATACCCCCCTTGAAGGGGAAGGTGCCATACGTGGGAGCTGAGCAGGGGGCAAGAAAGAAGACAAAGTATCAGTTACCAAAGGAGTCGCGGGAGAGCTTTCCGACGACTCCTTGGCAGGCCTTCGCTTCTTCCTGCCCTCGTACAACCCCCACTGCACCTCCGACCAATCACAACATATATCACAAGGCTCGGCCCGAGAGCATTCCCGCCCTCGGCACCGAGCGCAAAGAACATGAGGATCTATTTCGGGAAAGGACCTGAATTTTCCACACTTGCAGCCTCCCACCCCGGGGCACAGTCGCCGGTTGATGGGGGGCGCGGAGATTGATCCAATCCTTGATCCATAATACGTACAATCACAATTATATGAAAAATGAAAAGCAGTACTTACAGTTTCACTTTCATACACAAACAAACCAGTAGTAGAATAAATCACAATAATCCAATAAAGCATACGACGATGAAGCGGGCAGAGAGCGATGGCGAGCACGTCCTCACACCACAAGGCCGAAAGCAAAAGTGGTTCTTCACCTCCCAGTCGCGCGGTGCGCGCACTGTCGGACAAGCAGTTAACTACCGAATTCCCTTGTTCGAAGCTTACGACCATCCATCTGCCGCTAGTTACCTTCCTATTGTTTAAAGGACCGATGGTTTGTATATCGTACCGGAACAAAGCTTATTTAATCACATTGCTGTGAGAGTTGAGCAGCTATTACAAATACTGACAATCCGCTCTTTGCGAATTTTCTATGGACTGTATATGCCCATCATTCACAGATTTTCTGTGGACCGTATATACCCATTATTCGCGGAAAATTAGCATATTCGTGGTATTTTTCACTCAGAAATATTCTCAAATTACTGTCTTTTCATATGGTTTTTGTGACTAAATGCAATTTTTGTGAGAAATTTGTTAAAAAAATCAGGTAAAAGCTGTTTGAGGGCCTTTTTTTTGTGTTTTATCTTTCAAGATAGGCAGTTTTAAGCGTTTTTTGAGGGGTCTTAAGTATTCGTGGATTTGACCTATTCGCAGGGGTCTGGTACCCTTCCCCTGTGAATACAGGAGGTCTACTTTACTTTCCCTACGACAAATCACAGAACTAAACGTATAAAGTTTTGTACATACCAATAAAGAGTTGGAGTTCAAAATGTAATTAAGATGAAGCAATTAACATTTTGTGACGAAATTTGTAACTCCGTAAAAAATACGTAAAACTGATATAATAAAACATCTGTTAAAAAGTACCAGATTCAAACTAAAATGAGTCTGACGTGCCTAACCATAAGTCCTTCTGATGTCATATAGTATACCACTACTGCTTTATGGAACAGCAACTGGTTACTTAGATGACCAAACTTCTTTGGTTTATTGTAGCTAAAAAAATTATATTTGTGTCTAATATCAACAAAACTTATTCTGTTTAAATGCCCTGAATATCCTACCATTTTGTGTAAATAAATATTAAATGTGCTTCAAACATCGCCTAGCCTAAAAGGCAAATAATGTGGTGAAACTGAGGTGGCAAACTGTACTTTTTTGTTTCATGCATTATCACCTCAGTTGTTTACATTACAATTCTACAAACAATAGATATATATACAATAACTAAATATCCAGGAAATCTTTATGGTAACTCTCCAAAAGATATTATACTCTGAGATGCATAAGAACAGCAAATAAAGGAGACTAAGACGCTAGAGAAGGAAACAAGTCAAACACATTCAACTTACAATTTTAAGATATTCGAAAGAGGTCGCAGGTAAAACTCATTTCCAAGCCACAGGAACACAAATGCCCCAAGAACATAGCCCATGGCAAACAGCGTGACACGGTTCGTCCCTCCGAGAAACATTACAGCCAACGTCACCCAATATGAAGTGAAGAAGACCACATTCTTCACCATATCCAGGTAGTTCCTGTGTTTTGAATTTTTTCAGAAGATAACATATAATACTCATAAAACACAGGCAAAGTAAATGTCTACTTTGGGAAAGAATCTACATCAGAGCTGAGGCACAGCATCCTATATTTCCTCTTAAAGAAATTCTATTTTCAAAACTTTGAGAATCGATCCATTTCATCTCGGAGAAACTGTTTCACAGGAAAAATATACCAGTATGTATTTAAAAAAATATACTATAAATGAATTCTAAACTTCATAATAAGACCTATAGTAGACACTCCTAAAATTATTACAAATGTTTATAGTACACTCTAATTAAAACAATGCAAAATAGAAAACTAGAATTAATTGTCCCACTTGTGAATTTCATAACAAGGAAATAGGTTATTATCAACATTAGCATAATATAGTTCGGAAATCTTTTAACTTTCCCAAAAACCATGAAAAATGACGTGAGAGCAATTTAGTCTTGAAGTCATTGCTACTTTTTATGTACTAAATTTATTTATGCAAACTTACATACATAAACAATTCCCTTAATTAAAGTCCTGAAAATTACCTAACAGAATATCATCATTCCCTAAGATCTTTTACTGTACTAATTACGACAACAAAAATGAGCATCTTATGTCAGTAGCCCCTCAACTTATCTTCCCAACTTATCAGAATTCCTTGCTTATCAGCAACATTATTAATAAAATTTTCAGCAACATTATTAATAAAGTTTTTTGGTAGGCTACCTTTTAGAAGTGATCATTTTTCACGCAAATATGTAAATTCAGGTCACGTGTTACATACTGCACATAAATCGTATAAAGTTCAGGTTACGTGGTAGCTTGTACCAGATTATATGGAGTTACTGTTAGCTGTCAGATGCTTTGAAAATGTTCAAGTGTAGGCTGTACTACAAGGTTGTGGTTAATTATCAGAATTTGTTATTCACCAGAAGAACGGATGTTCAAAGCATCTGAAACATTGAAGGGCTACTACGTATATGTACTAATGAACACTTGAATGAGGACCAGGAATTAAATTCAAATCTACAAAAGATGAGAAGAAAAATGGAACTTGCTGTAAAATAAAATCGTTCAATAAGTAAAAAACTGTCAATACCAGTGATACCAGATTAGAATTATTGCCTTTAATAATAATTAACTAGACATTTCTTATTCATGGGATGTACTAACAACGTGTACTTGGGCAGCAGCGTTAGTTCAAGCGCTGTTACAAAATATAAATAATCAAAAGATATGTACATATCAATTTACTGTATACATATTATAATTAGCTAGTAAATATTGAAGGTTAAAGTTAGTACGAACTTTAAAGCTGCAGCAAAAGCGTCTTGTTCTTGAAGGAGAACAGTTGCATTAATTATTTCTATTGTTTCTAGATGTTGGAAAGTTTGATCTTGAGAGAGAAAGTGAAGGACTGAAGTGATTTTTAACCTAAAATTACAGTTAAAACTAGCTAAAGGATAAAAACAAGATACAGTAAGGACACGGTTGTACAGCATTTACTTCTGAAAACTGACACACTACAAAATGTAAGTTGATTATTATCTAATCTTGTTAAAAATACCATGAATATTTACCCTTCTGAAATTTAATTCAAGATATCACTGAAAAGAATGTTAATTGTGATTTTCATTATGAGTTTTTATAAAGTTTAGTTTTATGGATTAAAATGCAACTACCGCATCGAGTTCAAGTATTCTGGTCAGTATCCCCTGAGTCCAGGGACTAAAGTCAAACAATTAAATTTTTATGAATATCATTACATAGTGCTTTTATCTAATCATGTACTGACATGAAAGAAATCAAAAGTAAAAAAAAAAAATTGGAGCATAACTCAAGTTTCATTTAATGGCATCAAAACCTGCAGTTTAATAATCTTAGTCCAGTAAAAGGATATTTTATGTGTGAATTAATAAACAGAAATTAAATTTTGGTGGAAGAAATGGACAAGACATGGCAATAGTGTTATACATTACATGAAAAACTGGTGGGAAATAGATTTACACCCGGCCACATCATTATAGTAAAGTATGTATCTATGAAGCAGACTTGTTGCAAAAGCTTTTGTTATTCATGATACAAAAGCATATATTAACCACACTTTGCAATACTGCACAACTATGCTATTATCCCATTCCACTCTCTGTGTGCGAACATTTTGCGCACAGGGGGAATGTCATTGTTCCAAAATATCTACAACTTTTTATTGCTATGTATTTAAAGGACTGATACGGGACTACTTTCAGACGACGATTACCACACAATTTATCTCAGTCATGTAAACTACATAATGTTCTGTATTAAACAAAAGTGCACAGTAGGTATACCATATCAAATAAGTCTATGGTAGCCCTAAAATTTCAAGTTCGCCGGTACTGTTGAGTATGACATAATCTTATTCTTGTGTAATAGCAAAATATCTTCAAAAGACTTCCTCATAACAGCTAAATAAAATACAAATCATCACAATTACTGTATTTCCAGGCGTCGAAGACGCTATGTTTTCCCCCCTCAAGTAAGTCTCAGAAATTTACCATATGTCCCGGAGGCTGGAGGCTGAGTTTTGTAGGCAAATCCTAACCTCAGGTTATATTTGCTGAACAATAATCAGAACTCTACTACATGACCTCTAAATGAAGAGTTAAAATACTACTTTCCTAGTTAAAATAGTAAATAAACTGAAGTCCTATCATAGAATATGTACTTAGTGAAAAAAATGAATTCAAGTACTAATGATAAGTCTTATTATTGCAAGGCTATCACAATCAAACATGTTTGTGTCATATTTATGTGTTACTTTTACAAAAGGTAGCATTTTGAAAATTAGAATGCTTCTCCTTATTGGTAATATCTGTAGTGTGTGGCTTTTCTATCTTAATTCTATTTCATTTGGTTCTGTTTGGGGTATCATGTTCGTATGGTGTTTTCACAATATAACAGTGCTAAACTATGTTATTCTATATTGCTAATATTCTATTTTATTGTGTTGCTTAATTTTCCATTACTGACATTAAAAAGTTGTGCATAAGCCTACATCTTATATTATCTAATTCTTGACATATTGTATCAGCTATATACCCATTCATTTGCACATCCATTTGGCAAGTTTAGGAAGTTCGGGAAGTTTAAACTGTATACATTACTTGGCAATCTGTCCAGGCTCATTTTCAGAAAAGATCTTTAAATATCAAAATCCATCAATATGACAACATAAAACAGAGTATCTTTCAAATGAATGAGCTGAAATAACTATCATAATCAACATGATGTAGTAGCCAACGCCACAGAACTTTGTTACACTGAGACAGTCGAAGGGATGCAGCAGCATAACAGCCAAAACACAACTATCAAGTCGTAATATTGCAGCATTATTTTTATGCTTAGTGTTTTCTTTTCATTTTCAAGTTAAAATTGGAGTGCATCTTAAGAGGTCAAAGCGTCATCGATGCTGAGAAATATAATTTTTTATGAAACATTCTTAAATATGTTCTGGGATATAAATATATATATATCATTGTATGAAAAGTATCTTTTATAGTCACAATGCAAGATCATGCCATTCCAGAAAGATTCTTCACCATACAGAAAATCTTATAAAATTATTTTGCTGTCTTTTAAAAAGATCACTGTAAAAGCAACCATGCTATCTTTGAAGTGTGTCAGAAGTATCATAAGCATAAACAATCATGAAGACCCACTAGTACAAGAAGGAAAACTGATGAATTCAATCAGAATGTACCAACTAATCAAACATTTACTGACGAACCGGGCATTAACTATGTATTCCACTACATCTAATAATATTAAATCTCCATCTAGAGTAAAATTTTATTTCTTACAGTCCGTATCCAAATGAAGGAGTCTAAGAGTAGTCCCAGTGCAAGAGCCATAATGTATGAGGCATTCCTGATGTCCCTAGAACACTTCTTCTTAATGTGCAATACTCATTATTACTTTCATTCAATTGGAGAGCAAAGCACTGATATTTTAGATTAATTAACCTTATTCTATAGCAATATTCATGAAAGTCATGAATAATTTTGTCAAATTATGCATCTGAACTTTGTGCCTGCAACCATTAACTTTAAATAATGTGCTCCAAAAGGTATTTTAAAGATTCATTGGAAAATTCAGTCATTTCAAATCATGACTGTCTCTTATATATCTGGTTAAAATGAACTTCTATATCAGGACAAGTTTATTCCTACTAATTCTTCCTTCCATTAACACAAAATTATGAACTATACTATGCGCAAATACCAAAACTTCGAGTAGCAAACATTTTCTCTCGAAAGAATTAATGATGTAGTTTGAAGTTATTATTCTAACTTGATAAAAAACATTTTCTGTGTCAGATTTCATACACAAAGTTCATTGAATGTGGAAAATACAATGTGATGAGATCACATTAGGATAATTGGTTTGTAAAATTCCTTTAAGTGAATCTAAAACGTCCATGCTTCTCTCTCTGTCTGTTAGTGCCTGATTCTACATCTCATCCAAATGCTTTTCGAGGCACGGCCAAGCAAACCATTAGTATTTTACTTACTTTGAGCCGTCGTGTTTCCTTAAAAAATTATTGAAAAAAATTATGTAAGCAAATAAATCTCTTTCTTGAGCATAACTTTGTTTGGAACGGTTTAATTAAATGAAAAATAACTGTAAATCAAGTACGTACTAATGACAAAATATGTTTTGGACTTACAAGTGATTGCATAAGATAGTTGTACTGGCTAAATGAACACTCATTATGAATGTAAGGTCAAAACCATCATTTAGATTAAACCAGACGCTCTACTCCCAAATCCAAAGTAAAAGAAAAGATTGCCTGATTGCTGACTGGCAACATATGCATGTGACAAGAAAATTCCAGGGTTTAGAGGCAGGCACATGAGAGTAAATGATAGGTTTGTATTACAAAATTAAATTTAGTTTCATAAAAGATAACAGTTAGATTTGACAGAAACCTTTTACACTAGCTGTGATAATATTTTAGGAGGGAGGACAGCTCATGGAGCTGAGATAAGCAAAGAACCCAGTGCTCTAGAAGACAGTGAGACATAACTGTGACTTGAAACTCTTTGCACACAGTATAACCAAAAGTCTGTAAATATAGGACACTGAGAAGGGGTAACTAAGAAACTTGAGGACTGTACTCATGTAACAATTACCATCCTGATTAAGAAAATGGGCAAATATTTGCCTAACTGAATTTGAAGTGGATCATCAGTTAGTATAGTATCAAAAGGATTCACAACAGTATCTGAGAGTCTAGGTAAAATGTGTTACGAGTTATGTGGATATAGTTCTTTTCATAAGCCACAATAATTGACAGCTCTGCAAGGCTGTAAAAAACAAGGCACTGGGATTACCTTAAGATAGTGAATGAAGGCGTATGAGCATTAATTTGCACAATACTGCCAACTGATACCTCTTGCCTTCTCCTTTTGTGGCCTGCAGAGCAATGAAGCAAATACCTGGTTGATTACCCATAGACACTTAAGGTCAGACTGTACCTCCAATTTCAGTTGTTTTCTTTTTGGAAAAGTTGCTTGATAAAAATAAGAAAAGACTGTCACAAGATGATTCTAGTATCTGAGAGTCCACAATATCAATGAAGTGATATCGCAATCCCTGGAAGATCTAGTGATAATGCAGCTTAAACTTTTATGTATGATAAGCAAGTTGGGTTGACTTCTGTTGACGATGCAAGTGACCTTGTCGTCATGGAGTTGGTGAAGTCCGAGGCAGAAGCATTTGCAGAGAGTTCTCAAGAACCCTGTACGTACAATGCTGGAAAATGATCATGCTGCACCTTGTAGGAGGGAGGGTAGGTTAATGAAGCAAAGAAATAAAATGAACTTAGAGCAATATAGCATACCAAAAAAAAAAAAAAAAAGCTCATCAAACATGGCCTTTTTATCTTAAAAAAAAAAGATATATTCAACTAAGTTGCTGAGTCCCAGAGTGTGAATCTACAGACAAGTTTCACATTTCATTATGGATTCCCCTGTCTGCTCAAAAAAAGCAATTTCTGGAAGTCTTGAGCCTTCCTAATTTCTTGTTGAGACAGATTGTAGCTACTTCAACTCTAAGTGGTTGCATTGTCGAAAGGTCACAGACCATTCAATTTTCCTCAAATTAAGATGTACCTATAAGAACGCAAGAATTTAATTCAATTTGAATCATGAAAAGGTTTCATGACCAAGCAAATTCATGTCTCTATCCTCAACAATATTCACAATGAAGACAGAATGAAGACATACAAGTGGAACCTATTGTTGAGGAAGAAAGTGGTTTTCTATTAAGATATGAACATAAAAGTTGCTCTCCAATCTCTTAGCTTTCAAGGGACCAAAAATATCCATGAGATTCTTTCATTGGAATTCCAGTGTCAGAGTCAAGATAAGAACTAGATGTTACAGAAACTCTGGAAGAAAACCTTTTTGCCAGGCATTCAGCTCTTACAGGTACCTTAGAAGAAAAGGACAGGCATTCAATGTCCACACACCAAACATCAAAAACAATATCAATTTTGCAAGGTTTCAGCCACTGCTGATGATCCCTGAAACAAATATGTTAGGTAGACCTCTGCAGCCAAGTTCAATGTCTGGTGATAGCAGACCTACAGTGGAGTAGAAATTCCTTTTATATAAATAAACAGATGTGCTGGTACCAAAATAATTGAAAGTATGGCTCTAACTCACTTTATCTCGTCATCTAATTCTCTATTTCCCTCTTGCTCTTCTTCCTCTAACAGGTTCTTCCTGAGCCCTCGTCACTCTCTCCTCATCATCCATCCTCAACACATGCCCAGACCATCTCTTATTTCATCATTTTCCAATCTCTCAAGCAGCAATATTCCCATAACCCACCCCAGCATTCTCATCTCTGTTCTCTCAAGCTTTACTTCCTCTTTTCTTCTCAGAGCCCATGTTTCTGCTCCAAACATTAACACTGTGTAATATATCTTGAATTTTAGCTTGATTGACATTTTCTTATCACATACCACTCCAGCTACCTCTCCCACTTCCCCTATGCAGCTTTTATCCTACTGTCAACTTCAGCCTCACATCCTCCCTCTTGGCTTGAAGTAGATGCTAAGTATTTAAACTTTTCTGCCTGTTTTATAATCAAGCCTCTTCTTTCTTGTATTACGATTCTGTCTCTATCTTCCCTACTGCTCAGCAAAACCTCTGTTTTATTCACATTCACTTTCAAGCCACCCCTCTCTAAAGATTCCTGCCACTCTCCAACACTTCTCTGTAGGTCTTCCTCATTTTCAGCAGGAATCACCAGATCATCGGTGTACAACAACTCCCACAGCTCTTCATTCTTGATCTCTTCACTCAACACATCCATGACCAGCTTAAAGCTGACCCCTGGTGTAATCCAACACTAACTTCAAAGTTTTCTGTTTCCCCAACTACTGTTATCACTTTTGTGCTCGTTCTTTTATATAACATCTTGACCAGCCCAACCAACTTTACTGGGACTTTCCTTCTCCTTAAATACCAAAACATCACTTCTCTTGGGATTCTATCATGTACTTTCTCTAGGTCTATAAATGCACAATAAAGCTCCTGGTTTCCCTCTAGCCTTTCCTGTAGCTGTCTTACTATGAAGATGTCATCCACTGTACCTCTTTCTCTCATGAATCCATACTGCAGTTTCCCAATCTTTACAATATTTCTTTATCTGTTATCCAGTTTTCTCTCTAAAACTTTCAATCCACGCTCTGTAGTTACCACAATCCATGACATCTCCCTTCTGCTTGTATATATATACCATTAGACTCTCCTCCTCAGTCCCTTGGCATTTCTTCCGCTTCACATATAGCTTTTAATAAATCCAGCATCGATTTCTCCCCCTCTGTACCTTGTAATTTGATCATTTCAATTTGGAACTCCAATGGACCTGGTGATTTACCATTCTTCATTTTCCTTAATTTTCTCTTCACTTCTGTATCCTGTATTTCCATCACTGATCCCTCCACCTTCTGTGCTTCCTCCATCTCCCCTCTCTCATTTTCAGTATTTAACAGTTGTTCAAAATACTCTTGCCATCTCTTCTTAATGTCTTCTCCCTATACAATACTATATTTCCATCACTATCCTTGATGACATGCAATTTACCAAAATCCTGTCTGCTTTTTCCTCAAGTTTGAAATCTTATAGATATCTTTTTCTCCTTCTCTTGTTCCTAGTCTTTCATTCAACTGTTCTGCTACCCTTCCAATAACCATACCTACCCTCCTCCTTGCCTCTTTTTCCTCTTCTCTATACCGTACCTCTGCACCCTGTGCATGCCTTACTTTTGAGTCCTTAAATGCTTTTGATTTTCTTTTAGTTGATTCTTGCACCTCTCCATTCCACCACCACTTTTCTCCTCTCGACACTCCATATCCACTGGTTCTTCCCACCAGTTCCTCTGCTTCCCCCACACATATTTCTCTCATGTCTGCCCAGATATTTTCCACTCTGTTCGCCTGTCCAAATTCTACGTTTCCTCTTTCCAGAAATCTCTGTTGTGACTGCATCTCCTGCTTGAATTTAAGCTGATACTAAGTTTGATCCTGGATAAATTAAAACTTTAGGTGCTTTCATTAAGTACTATAACCCCAGACCATTTATAAGCAGCAAGTTGGCTGAGTCCACCACTTGCGCGACAAGTCAAAACCAAAAGCTCATCCATCACTGATGTTCAACCTTCGACTTCAGTTGTTTAAGTAGCATTAAAAACCACACTCACTAAGTCAATTCTTGAATGTTGGGGTCAGGCCACCACTGAGGTTCCTTCTTTAGATTTATCCGATTCATCTGTAACAGTTAAAATCTTGGTAACTGATAAATTCGCAAGGAACCAAGTCAATGTATCCATTGGCAATGGACAAGTGGTCATGTGTAAAAAATTCCTATCTGTTTCCTATATCATTAGAAAACTTTGGCTGCTTTTCTACAGACTGAAGTCACCCAGAAGATGGCTATACACTGAAACTCAAGCTGTTCAACAGCTGGAGTTCCATTAAGTCTAAGCCTCATAATTGTTAACCAAGGGAAATCCAGTTGAGTCTATGAAAACTGTCTGAAACTGTACTTGCTGGTGAACTCCCACTGTTTTTTGACCAGCCTGTGCCTGTCTAGACCAGCCCAGTCCTGGCAACAAAGCCAAAATGTAATGTTAAAGATGAACAGCTGATTTGATTACAGAACCACAGCCACTTGTCTCTTGGTGAGTCTGCTCCCATCAGCCAGCTGTACTGGGCCTGGAGTGCCCATACTGTGCTCCTGCCTAAAACAATGTTTGTGTCTGATGTTGAAGAAGAATGATCAATCCAGCTATGGGAAAAAAGCAGTATATGTGCCTGCTCAGGAAACCCTGAGTGATTCTGCTTCATTCAGTCAACTGCTAATGTTTACAATCAAACAGGCGTCTTGCTGCTCACATAATCCTCAGCTCTCAACACCTATGTGAGCCTCCTTCATCTGGTCAACTCTGCCATTAACAGAAATTAGGCCTTGCCCAGATTCCTGGCCAACTTATGTTGTGTTTACCATTGAAGTCAAACAGGTGCTACAATACTTAGGTTGGTAGTGAACTTCAAAGAAAACTCTTTCAAAGCACCAGAGACCTTGCACTGGAAAAAAAAACAAAAAGTTATAATGGGCTACAGCTTGGTAGAGAGACAGGTTGGTTATCATAAATGCAGACCATGGAGTCACCTGCATCTGGAGAGAATCTCCAGGCATAAGACATTTAGGACAAAGGTCAGGGATGGGGGCAATCCTTAATTTTCAGAAGTTGCAAACCATATAAAACACATACTGAGCTAAGAGAAAAAGGGTCATGTCACAACCTCAAACTGCAACAGAGCAAGGAGACATGAAGTTTCATTCAACCCTACCATAATAAATGTACTGGAATCACAATATTAATCAGATACAGGCAGATTTACAGGGCACAAAAAAGCAGTAAAACACCACTGCCGAAAAAAACCTTCACCAGTAAGACAGTACAGTGCAATAAGATTTTTTTTTCATAAAAACCCTTATATTATGGTAGCCACAAAATATCCAAACACAAGAGGAAAAGAGAAACTGCTGCTGAAAAGAGTGAAGAACTAGTATGAACTAACAGGACAGGAAAACATTTAAGCAGCAAATAGCTAAGACTGACCTGCTAATACCAAACAGCACATACATGAAGTGAGTCCAGGGTGCGCATGCTTATTGCTACCAGTCAGTCAGAGGACTATCATTTTCTTTTGAGTTGGGAATGATGTGTCTACAGGAATGAATCAGGCAAATATAAATGATGTGTTTGTAAACCAAGCAAAAAAATTTTTGTTTTAGTTCATATACCCACCAGAAACCTAGCATAGTTGCACCATATATAATGTCAGGAGATACATTTTTATATTCCTCAAAAATAAAGCTAGTTAAAATGTAAAAATATGGTCATATTTTGTTTGAGTCAAAAAAGGAGAAATAACAACCACTAAAATGACAATAAATACTAATGTATAAATGATAAAAATGAGCATGAAACGTGTTACCTGAATACTGTAGGGTGATAAGTTAGTTACTAAATAAAATACAAATAAAATATAAGAAATATCAATTTGATTCATATACTAGATAGATAGAATTTTGGTTGAAACTAAAACATATTTATACTGCAGCATAAACAGAACATACAATGCAAATAGGATCATTTTAAATCTTAACAGTAATGTCATACGATTACTGTACCATAAGGCCACGTTAACAAAACCACCGAGTCACATCTGTGGACTCTGAAGAGGGCTCACCCTACAGATTTATTCTTAAATGAGATGTGGAAAATGGAGCAAGGTAACTTAAAGAGGTTAAAAGGCTAAGGTAGGAGTAGACCAAAGGTTACGACTGAAAAGTCAAAGGAACACAGCAACATGTTTGGGGCAGAAAGGACAATTCAGTGAAGTTAAAGATGGTATCCCCTCTGCGGGATACAACAACAGACAAGAGTAAAGACCAGGAGATTATTTCATTTATTGTTCCTTATCAACATTAAATCTGTTTAGTATTCACTTTCTTAACCTTGTTACATTTTGGTTGAAAAGGAGTCGAGCAGACTTGACACTCTGGCCACACTGCATATGTCTGATATATGTATTACAATGCGCAAGGTGCCTTTGGATATATTTTTCCCTTTATTAGTCACACTATAATATTGACAATAATAAAAAAAATAGTAGTAATGACTTACACAAGAACTGCTCATGTTATTAAATAAAAAGTAGGGCACAGTACTTGGTGTTCCAATACCTTGTGTAAGTAACAAAGTCGGGGAGAGGATTGACGAGAGACTCGGGATCTTCATAGACAATCTCCCTGTTGCTTCCTCCTTCATAGGATTCAGCACCATCGGCAAATTCTATTTCAAAGACTCTTTGTTGACAAACGGCGAATACCAATAAGCAGAAGTCAGCTGAAAAATAGCCAATGGATTTATTACTACTGTGCAAAAGAATAATAAAGATGATTCAACTGATGAACAACCCAACAGCTTAGATACATTTTCTAATGGACGGAATATAAACGATCACAGCAACAAATACAAGAGAAAAATAAGTATACTGTACTGTAAGACAGTACTACTTGATACTGAGCGCAATGCAGGATGGCGTTCTCTAAACTGGGAAAACAAGACTTTTAATAGAAACAACCACATAAGCAATATACGTACTGAATTTTAAATTTTGCTGATGTCATTGTTTTATTGTTAAGTAAATGAAGGAAATACCAATCCATGTCAATGTAATGAGAAGTATTTTTAATCAGTGCTATAAAAGAAATGTATTCTTTATCAAAAAGTTCCAAAAGTACATGGCAAAATGTAATCTGAAAATAGTATTATTATTATTTCCCTAAAGTAATAAATAGTGTGCTGTATTTCATCCTCTGTTGACAGAACAAGGAAGGACTTGCAATTTTTTTTTCTTTTTTATAAAAAGCAAAGAACAACTCAGATCCACAATGGAACCTATGAGTGTTCATTAAAGCTTAGCAACAACAATAATGTTCATCTTAAGAAGTTCATTCTGCATTTCTATAAAAAGTGAAAATATGGTGCATACTGTGATTTGCTTGACAATAGGATATTCTGTAAATAATTGTAGGTGCGCCTGTAGCATTCTAAAGGAAACCGTTGGCAGTTTCGATCTTTAACTCAACTGATAACAGTTACCTATCTATCTATATATACATGTGTATATATATCTATATATATACATATATATATATATATATATATATATATATATACATATATATATACATATATATATTATATATATATATATATATATATAAAGTAATATATTATATATATAATCTATATATAATATACTATATATATATATATATAATATATTTATATATTATATATATATATATATACGTAATACCTCAATCTTACGCCATTTGAGTTGCGCGAAATCGCAATAGCACAAGCTTTTCATTGGAATCTAACTAATTATCATACACGAGTATTTCACAGACATGCAAACTCATCATTTTCGAATCCTGGAGAAACCCTGCAAAAGTGTTTGTTTAATCTTTTTTATGTAATTTATATGTTTTCAAGCTTTTATGTGTAAATTGAATAACATAAAATAATAAAAATAATACTTTCTCTCTCTCTCTCTTACTGAGATGAGAGAATTTTTATGGTACATTTAGTTTGTACTAAGTTTGTTAATATTTTCAAATAATAATAATATAACTGTAATTACAAAATTCGTATGTAATAGCATTTTTAAGAAATAACCTCTCCATCTCACTTTTAAGTAAGAACAACTCTTCTCTACTATAAGTCTATTGATATTTTCAAACAACTCCACCAGAAGCTCAGACTCAAAAGCTGTCAAATATGTCAAGTAATCTGACAGGAGGGAGATGTTACCGATTAGCATCATAACTCTCTCTCTCTCTCTCTCTCTCTCTCTCTCTCTCTCTACGTATGCGATCTTCACGCACTCCTATATTTTTACCAACCATTTATTTCTTTTTAAAGGGTAACGCATTGGGTTAACTTTTAAATGAACTTACAGTACCTTTAATTTCATTTGAAAGTTAGCTTAACACTTAAGTAAAGACAATGCTTCTCTCTCTCTCTCTCTCTCTCTCTCTCTCTCTCTCTCTCTCTCTCTCTCATAGTTAGCGACATAACTGAGAGTTGTATTATTCCAAATAAAAAGCACTGTCCGTTCATGAAAACTAATTTCAGAACAAAGAGAAAGGGACAGAATAAAGAATTTATTAAAAGTGGTTGAGAAGACTTCTAAAAATAGATCAGTCGTCGGAAGGGGGAAAGAAGAGAGAAGTACTTATGTATTCTTCACACATTCCTATATTTTCAACAACCCTCTATTTCTTATTTTAAGGGTAATGTATTAAGCTTTTAAATGAAATTACAGTAACTTTAACTTCATTTAAAAGTTAGCTTAATATTTAGAGAGCACGATTAGGGTAATATTTAGCGTGCAAACTCTAGAAGTATACATTTATTAGCCTCATTCCAAAGGAGTAAATACGTATATGTGTTTTTCGATTACAGATTATGAGTTAATCAGCTGTGGTTTCTGTACATCAACTTGTGTGCAATATTGGCTTTCCCCACCACCTTACGGTGTCCTTTGAAGCAGACTCCTACTGGATTTTCCTTCAAGAATACACCACATTGCTTCTTTGTGTACAGAGGGAATATTGTATTTCTGTCCCAGTTACGCTAACCAGTCTTATATCATTTCTATTGTAAATATAATTAGTTAAAACACCAGAGTTATACCTAATCACCCCCCTTTTAAAGCATGCCTTCAACCTTAACTGATTTAATATGTTTTTGCCTGATCTCAAGACCAGAGGTTAATAATCTTACATAATACCAAGCAGGTTGCATGGATCTTCAGTGTAATCCATTGATTTACGAAAATCCCCAAGGTAAATACGTGTATATATATATATATATATATATATATATATATATATATATATATATATATATATATATATATATATATATATATATACATATATATTATATACATATATATATATACATATATGATATATATATATATATATATATATATATATATAATATAATAATATATACATATACATACACACAGACACACACACACACACACACACACATATATATGAGGTATATATATATATATATATATATATGATATATAAATATATATATACATATATATTTATATATATATATATATATATGTATGTATGTATGTATGTATATATATACATATACATATAGTATAATAGTAAAGGTAGGGAAAATTAAGATGGATAAAGAAAAATAGAGAGAGATATCTACTGATAGACAAATGGATAGACAGAGAGAATAAAAGAATAGAGAGAGAGAGAGAGAGAGAGAGAGAGAGAGAGAGAGAGAGAGAGAGAGAGAGAGAGAGAGAGAGAGAGAGAGAGAGAGAGAGAAAGGTGCCGTGAGCAACGTAAGTGTTCTCGTCATAACCGAAACAAGTAAGATGTTTATCGAATTGGCGACCATGAATTAAGTGCATTCGTTGCTTACGATAAGGCTATTGATATAACCTTTGCTCTCCCACCGGAACCAGTACATTTCTGGTGACGTCATTAGTCACACCCATCGAGGGAGTTGTTAGAATTAATTTCCGCCCTAAACAGGAGGGACAATGGGCGTCATTAACAGCTGAACGAAACCAGAGGGCAGCAATAGAATAGGACCTTCCCACTTTTGGGAGGGACATCTCTTTGGAGGGTGTCTACTGAGTAGCAGAAGAGCAGATTAGGAACAGAGTTCCCAGAGAGGAGGTGGAACCCTCCCTCAGAAGCCATGGGGATGAAACTTCAAACATCAAGACCTCACCTCTACTCTCCAGACAAACTAAACTTGTAAACTTACTGTATATTTTTATTAGTGTGAATGAAGTAAGAAAAACAACTTCGTTGTTTCTTTCAAAGCATCCAGAGACTACAAGAATCCAGAGAATCAATCTACACTAGAAAATAAAAAGACTACTTTACATTGGTGGCATACAATACAAATAAAATAAAAAAGGAATGAATAGAAAATAATCATCATTTGTGACAGTTGAGAACAAGCAATAAAAGCAAGTGCATGACATAATTACGTATATACATATACATACATATACTATAACTTTTATATGAGCTCGAGGTTCATCACAAAGATTCACATTTTTTTTCAATTCTCTTCCATCTTTATTTTCATTTTTATCAATATTCCGTAGCATTTCCATCTTCATTGAGTTTTTTGCTTTACACAAAATTGTTATTCTCTTAGTCGTAGAACTAAAGCTGACGAAACATGTTTAGTACTGATCACTCAGGGGGCGAGAGAGAGAGAGAGAGAGAGAGAGAGAGAGAGAGAAGAGGCGTGTCCTTGTCTAATTAATGATAGGGCTGCCTTGCCATCATTTTTGCAGTGTTTCCCCTCGATCAATCTTTGAAGGCTGGAGTATATTCAACATTTTCTATATGTGAGTTACTATCACATTGCACTGTAAGTTGGAGCCTACCCATGGTCTTTGTGATAATGAAATTGAAAACAGTCAATTAATCTGACTGCTGCTGGTCACTCCTCTATCCATCCTTGGAAGTAATGTAAATTTAATATAGTCTAGATCTGTGAATACACACACACACACACACACACACACACACACACACACACACACACACACACATATATATATATATATATATATATATATATATATATATACTACATACATACATACATACCATACATATATATACATATCTTCTGCCTCTTTATCTTCAGCTTAGCCCATTTGCCCATATATATATATTATATATATATATATATATATATATATATATATATATATATATATATATATATATATATATATATCTATATATATCTATATATATATATATATATATATATATATATATATATATATATATATATATATATATATATATATATATTAATATATATCATATATATATATATATATCTAAATATATACATAACTATATATATATATATATATATATATATATATGTGTGTGTGTGTGTGTGTGTGTGTGTGTGTGTGTGTGTGTGTGGGTTGCGGCAAAATGATCTGACACATTTGTAGTTTTAATAAAAGTGTAATAAAAAAAAGAATGAAAAAAAAAGTGCTTTTACTTTCCAGATGCACATATAATACCATTTTGTTTCGTTTCGTTTGAGTTACCCATATGGATTGGACAGGCGAGCATCGAACTTTCATTGTGGAAACGTTTTTCAAGAACAACGAATCGGTAACTGCAACGCTAAGAGCGTTCCGTGTACACTTCGTGCCTACTCGAAACACGATTTTATTATGAGTGACGAGGTCCATTTTCGCCTGTGTGGAAGGGTAAATATGCAAAATTTCCAATATTGATCCGAAAAAAAACCCTCGTGAGTTACACCAAAGCCCCTTGCGTAGTCCTAGTGTAACCGTATGGTAAGCGGTAGCAGAATTTGGCATTTTGAGTCCGTACTTCTTCGAAGTAGACAATGTTACAGTGACTGTTAACTCTGATCGATATTGTGTGTTACTAGAGACTTTTCTGAGACCCAGACCCATAATGAATGAACTTGATGATAGAAACAATGGTTTCACCCGATTTGAACTCCTGCGATTTTTTCCTGTGAGAATATTTGAAATCAAAAGAATACACTCGTCGCCCTCGATTTATTGAACAATTAAAAGATGCCATTCTTCAAGAAATTGCTGCCATCACACACGAAATGACCCGTCGAGTTATGGACAACTTTCGCCAACGCCTTCGACAGTGTGGACAACAACGGCTCCCATTTGACGAATGTAATTTGCAAACCGAAATGAAACAAAATAGCATTATATTTTTATTTGGAAAATAAATTTTTTTTTTTATTCTTTATTCTATTTCGCTTTATTATACCTATAAATGTGTAAGATCATTTTGCCGCACCCTGTATATGTATGTGTATATGTAAATGTATATATATTTATATATATATATATATATATATATATATATATATATATATATATATATATATATATATATATATATATGCATGTGTGTATGTACTATATGTATATACACACGTAAATATAAATATATAAAATATACACAGTATACATATACATACAGATATATAATGGATCTAATTCTCGAATTCTTTCCATTTTCTGGATATGCTTTTCACTACAAGGCCTCAGATACAAATAAAAGCATATAGAGAAATCCTGACATCCGTGGAAGGATTCATATCCGCATCTCGAGTAGCAGAATGAAATCACGACACTGACCTGACCTTCTCTATTCTTTTGTTTGGATCTCAGACCAAAGTGACAAGCACATCCAAAAAGTGTGATGAATTCATGAAGTTAAGAGGGCTTTGTGGGTGCTACATTTACTCACATACAGGCATATGTATATGTATATGTATATATATATATATATATATATATATATATATATATATATAATTATATATATATATATATATTATATATATATACACACACACATACACACATATATATATATATATTTATATATAAGCTAACTCCTACCTAATTATGAATAAGTCAGGTAAACTTTAGGATAATTCATGTTAGTCTATTGGATACATCTATACTTACTGACAATCTTGTAGGACTCGGGTGGTTTCTTGAAATTGGGGAAAAAGAGCCACTCTCGAAGTTCATAGTTCATGGTATCTGCCCAAGGGTAATCTGTAAGGTATATTAGTATGCCTTTAAAACCTATTATATAAGGCTACGCTGTACCAGATACAAACAACAAACTTTTAAAAATTAGAATCTTTCACAAATATTATATTTTACAGCAATTCCACGAAAGACATAAAAAAGTCGTGCACAAAATTAATATAAAAACCATCTGAATTGACCTAAAAGTCCCAATTTGCAAATTTTCTGAAAAATCTAACAAAAGTATTCCAAATGTTGAAAATAACCCCACTTGAACAAATATTAAAGGAAAAGTACAAATAAAATGTATTTTGAGTTACATTAAGATAGTACCTGTGCATAAGCCTGGAGGAATCCCAATGCACATCAGGTACTGCAGAGGAATCAAAACTGTTATGAAAATGACAAAACCTTTCCAGACTTTGGCTATATCTTTTCGCTGCCGGTTATAGAAATAACAGAGCCACACAGCATAGAACAACGAGTAGACATCTAATCTTGTTCCAATAACTCCCACAAGGCTCATCAAACATATCTGGAAATGACAGCCATTATTTGCAAAGTAGAAACTAAGAACAAAAATCGTAAAAGGAATCATGAAGGATCATCTTTTATAACTGAAATCTTCATTCCTACTTCAAATTGCATCATCCATAATTATTTGCACTTTGGTTGATGCTACATACCAGGAAAGTGAGATAAAAACCAAGAATAAGAGCAATATTACTCACCTCTACCCCAAATTTATAAAACCCATAATTAAGAAGAAACTTTGTACATTCTGGTATACCATCATCTGCCAATGCACGGGTTACATTGGGAAACAATACTCCCGGTGGGGGAGGAGGGAGGCCTGTCAGTTTCCGGACATACTCCTGACGGATTCCCACAACTGCTTGGACAGTAATTACAACTATAATCCCTGTAATAATAACAACCATGAGTGAATCTGCATCAGAATAACAGTGTAAGCATATATTTACTATAAGTAAATGCTAACTATGTAAAGGCATTCATTTAGATTGAGCAAAAAGTACTTACTTATATTTTATCCAAAAGTAGCCAATGTATCTCAGTTTTTACTAAACTTATCGTATAACTGCATCATGAAGCACATTTTTGCCAAGATTTTAAATTCCCTAAAAATTTTGGGGTTATTTCCAACACAATATAAATTCATGTAATCTAAAATTGAGATACTTAAGATACCAAAAAATACTGAAGTATAATTATATTCAGTTATTCCTGATATGGCAATTATCCATCAGTCCTTGCATATTCTTATTTTGTTTCAGTCACATTTATTTCAACGTTATTTCAAAAAGCCCAAAATTTACATCATGGACATATTTGAATAACTCCTTAAAAACGTGAGAAAATAATTAATATGAAAAGCCATGTAGGATAACATTCATGGATATAACCTTCAACGCTAACTGAAGCTTACTTGAAACTGTCAAAGAAATAATGCAAGCAAAACAGCCATGAGGGAGCAAATGATAAAAATGTGCAAACCACATGAAACAGTTACTATGACCATCAACAAAACCATAAAGAAAACCTGAAAAGGATGAAAATACACCATCAAAGGTAAAGCAATAACATACTCACCAATACTAACAGTACTTACCAATATATCCTTTCAAATAATTTGGCAAACTCGGAGCCTTCGACAGCCCAAGCCAAATGGCATTATTTGCTATCTTGTTGATTGGGTAATCCCACGTTGTCTCATTGTCATACAGCTAATAAGAAAGGTAACATGAATAAGATCAGGTACTGTTGACTTGAGAAATAGATAAAAGAACAAAAAATCTTACAGTCATATTTCTGCTGGCTAAAAAGCCCGCGACATTTCTCCTATATTTCTCCTATACTAGCACACTTAGTAGCAGCACAGTCTAATAACGCTTCTTTAATATGAACAATCTTTTAAGCAACCTACAAAATTAAAAGTCAAATGCTAGTTCACACTTTATTTTGCTGAAAAAACCAGTAAGCCAGTGCAACAAATGTTAATGAAAAACTATAAGTAAAAAGTCAGTGCATACCTTGAATGTCATGATTTAACTTTCAGATTCTCACATTCTCACAGATATAAAATTTACCAATCTGGAGTGGCAACTTTTTTCTCCACGAGCAGCAAAATTAGCTTTCTACTATACAGCATAATGCTGGAATGAGTTTCAACTTACTGTGCAGTTTGCAGCCCAGCCTTCTGCATCAATGTAGTCAATTTGATATATCATACGAACAATCAGGAGCAGAGATGCTAAAACAACACACGTTCTACAAATGGCAGTCTGAATTCTTTCTGGACATGGAACTGCAACAGCTGCCAGCAGTGCAAATATCCAGTGTATGGCACAAACCTGGAAAAGTAATTATACTTAACATTCCTTCATATTCCACATTTTGAGTACAGAAATTTTCTTACAAAATCCACAAACACGGTTAATTAAGGATGAGGTATTTTTACTGACAGGACAATTCATACAGAATCTCAAACACATACATAACATAGTAATAAATGTGTTTTAAAAATTGCCGTATTGTTTTGATTAAGAACATTCCAATTTTTAATTAACATTGATAAATAAACAATAAAATACATCTGATATTTCTATAAACCTAAATAGTTTCTTTAACACTAAAGGACAATAACACAATCAGTAACTTACAAAAAGAATAGCAAAATACTGAAATAAAAAAAAAGACATTACAAATGTACAGAGGTCAGTACATGTATATAGGTAGGCTACTTTGACAACGTAGGTCCGTCTACACTACAATGCTACTAAAAGTAAGCATATGCTCAGATATCAAATGTATATATTAAAACAAAAAAGACAAACATATGCATTACAACCCAACAACTGTACTGTACTGTCCAAGGAATTTCATAATTTCAGTATATACTGCCCTCTTAAATATTCTTTCAGTGTAAATTTTCAAATTGGCCCAATACATTACTGATGAGAACAGAAACAGTTAACTTCATAATTTAGATTCAATCGTTTGCTGATTAGAATTTCTAGAACTTTTGTTACAGAATATTGTTTATGAAACTGAAGTATAGTACAGTGTCAGTATAAACTAAATAGATGACCAATATGCCTCATGATTATTCATGATTAATTTGAGAACTGTAATGACACCTCAGAATTGGAATTCACTGAAAAGATATGTTCATCTTGCATGACTATAGAAATGATTAAGACTCACATCGTAACAAGCCAACATGATGACAGAGCCAAGAACAATCCTCATGATGTGAAGCTCTAAGAACCTCCAGCCTAGTTCCAAGGCTGAAGCTAAAGTCTTCTGAAATCTTGCGAAGACTTTTTGGCCATAAAATTCCAAGAAAGCTGAAAATACAAAAATATCACAGACTTAGTTCCTTTATCTTGACATTGAGGAAAAAAACAATACAACGATTAGTAAACGTATATTTTCTTACTTATCCTGTTTTTTTCTTATTTCATTGGATTGAGATCTGTTTTTCTCTTTATAGGATTTCAGGTTAAAAAAGATGGGACTTTTTAACCTTAAAACTTTATCCTATAAAGAGAAAAACAGATCTCAATCTAATTTCAAAATAAGAAAAAAAAACAGGAAATTAAGAAAGTATACCTTAGCAAATAAAAAAAAAAGTGACAGACTTTCTGGCCATAAAATTCCAAGAAAGCTGTGAAGAATGAAAGAAAAGAGGGAAAAATAAGATCAAATATCTTTGCAAATGCGGAAGTATAAACGTTGTCCATTGAAAAATAAATAAATAAATAAATAAGATAAACAAAGGGGGGGGGGGGGGGGGGGGCGGTTCCGTTTTCTGGCCAAGCGCCGCCAACAGAAAATCTGCGATAATATAGCAGCACTAATAACTCGCTTAATGGCGCCGAAAACCCAGATAAAGGCGTCGCTACACAAGCATCATAAAACTGGACCACCGTTAACTGCTACTACCGGTAAATGGCGACTGCCTGTGCGTCTATTCTTTATGATTAGTGCTCTAATTTTATACCTTATGAAAGCATTAAAATTCTGCTTTTTTCTTAACTTAAGAAACATTAACCAGCGATGTAACATTTAAGAAATTTTTCATGTTATTCAACATAATTAAGATAAATGAAATGATGTTCTTAAACAAAAGTGTAAATCTAACTTGTAAACTATAAGCACTACTACAGTAAATTGATGCAATTTTGCTTGTGCATTAACCACAATTTCATCTGCAAAAATCCAAATCTGTAAAGCAGACCTAAGCACATGTCTGTTGTTGTCAGTTTAAGATTTTTCCTACATTAATGCTTCATCAAAATACTAATTTTTGACAAATTATTTATGGTTATGAGCCATGGTTCCCCAAAATCCATCTCCAGAGCTGCAATTACCTTGAGAGGATTTATGTATAATTTCAGTGCAAGACTTTACTTGCAAATATCTATTACAAGTAACAATGGGTTTCATGTATACATAAAACCCCAGGGAAAATGTTTTCTCACCTTTAACATCGTCCAAGGTGCAGGATTCCAGCAAGTCAGGTGGACTTGAGACAGGTTTCTTGGGGTCAGGCTTTTTACCCACCTTCACTGCAGGCTGGTCTGGACTGTAGAGACGGAATGAAATGGAAATGCTAAAGGAATCACGACGAACAACTTGCGTATCAAGACCTTTGGTAATCATAAAATTCAAGGGGCAATCTCTAACATTGAGTCAACTAAGACACTTCAGTTCATTCCCCTGAATAACGGAAAAAATACTGAAGTTATCTTTTTGTCTATAACGTGAACACATTAGTCCTTGTTTGCTGCATAACCGAAATATAAACAATGTAATTCATAACTAGAGTAATACTAAAATAAGAACACTATGTTGCAGTTCAAGTTGACTGAATAAGTAGACATAATGAAAGTTTAAAAACCGCCAAAAGCTAAAAAACACCTTCTGATCTAGTTTCTAAATCTTAGTCTTAAAGCTGGATATGTAGATGGGATATTGCTCTGATCCCCCCAAAAGTTTTGCTTATGTCTACTCAATCATCTCAGCTTATGAACTTTACGGATGACTTCATAAAATCATAGGTGAATATACGTGAAAAGACCAAGTTTATTGATTTAATTATAGCAATTTCAGGAAATTTATGTCATAATTACTGTTGAGTATGTCACTAAATATTACTTAAACAAAACAAATACTATGGTGAAATAAAATATCTCGCTATGATCAAAGATTATGTCACATTACATGCAAAATTCAACAAATGACCTAAAAATCCTGTACTTACATTTTATCCATATCTGATAAAGCCAGAAAATCTTTGTGGAAGTAGTGCACCTGGATTATTGTCACGATGACAAAGAACGTCGGTGTCATAAGCTTGATGAAAAGTCGACCAGTATCATAAACCTTAAAGGGTAACAAACACAGTATTAGATTTCAAAGCTGGTCACTGTGAAGTTTGTGTCATCCAAGATCGATTTCTGGCATCTCTTAGTGCCATGCCACTAAACCCTATGCAAGCAGCAAACACTGGAGGGAATAACGAATTCTCACAAATCTATGTTTGCTGCATTGCCTTAACCAAGTTTGGCAAAAGATGTCAGGAAACCTGTAGGTGACACAACCTAAGAATGGAAAAAGGTCAATGCCTAAAGTCAGGGATACAAAAAAAAAAACTCATCATGCACATGGTAAAAAGAGATCTAAAAGTCTGGCATCCCCAGTCGCCATGTGTATTTTATACCTGAAAAGAAATAGTGAAATAAATTATGCGTCATTGAAATATATCTTTTCCCTCTGAAACTTAACAGCTTCAGAATGATTTACAAAAAGGCTTGTTTACTAAAATTACTTTTGCAAGAATAGTAAAGATGATCACTCCTGCATTATAGAGGACTTGAATACTAAGACATCGAAAAAAATGAATAAAAGGACAAATATCTTCCAGGTGATTCCTTTCGAATGTCCTGTCACAACAAAGGACCACAGTGCAACGAATAACTTATTGCATGCAATAACTCTCATTTTCAGGAAGTACTCTTAGCCTAATGCATAATTCTTATTGCACGGATAAATCTTTCTTCAAGGAATAACTTTTGTTTCAGGGAATAATTTTTATTTCAAGAAATAACTCTTATTTCAAGGAATAGGTCTTGTTTTTTCAAGGAATAACTCTTACTTCAAGTAATAGCTTTTATTTCAAGAAGTAGTGCTTGTTTCAAGGAACAACTTTTATTTAAGGGAATAACACTTATTTCAAGGAATAACTCTTGTTTCAAGCAATTGTTCTTATTTCAAGAAATAACTCAAATTTCACTAATTAACTTTTATTTCAAGGAACAACTCTTCGCTCAAGGAATAACACTCATTTCAAGGAATAACCTTTCTTTCAAGGAATAACTCTTACTTCAAGGAATAGTTCTTATTTCAAGAAATAACTCAAATTTCAATAACTAACTTTTATTTCAAGGAGCAACTCTTCGTTCAAGGAATAACACTTATTTCAAGGAATAACTCATATTTCAATAAATAACTCTTGTTGCAAGAAAAATTCTTATTTCATGGAATGACATTTGCATAGAACAGTCTTTTACAAGTTTTTCTTTTTTTTAAATGAAAATCCTTCCATCTCCCTTTGGCATGATAATTTTCCTTAAACAACTGGCTTGTTAAGTCTACATCCACAGTCACAACTTTCCTACAATCATTAACAAGTTAGATTTTCTTCTAACGCTGTCTACAACCAATGTCAAGGTATTTCCAAGCCCAATTTGTCAAGTCCTCTAAGAGATGTACTCATCCCTATATCAACTGACAGTTTATATCAAAGTAAAAACAGGCTTCTGCCAAATCTGCATGTCAGTTATGTTCTATATCAATAACTTTCGAAGGACAATGCCTCTAATAACAGACTAAGGGTTTCGGACTCACCTCTAGCCCCATATCCTTTTGAAGAGTTACTGGAATTCCAGTGTAATTTTCCCAGTATGCTGGGAAGTTGTCGAACTGATAGGTATAAGTCAGAACCAATACCAGCATCTGATACACAATCACTGTCAGCCAGAACCCATAAAGGAAATTTCGCCAGGCTGAGTACGACAACTGTGATAGGATAAAAAAAACACTATATCTACTTATCTATCTATAAAAAATCATTCATATTTCTTCTCCCTTTTCATATCGTTGAACTTTACCAAAACGTAAAGGTCCATGATATCAAAAGGGGATGATGAAATACGAAAATTTCAAGAAATTACAAAATACATTTACGAAAACTTCAAGAAATTAAAAAATTAAAGTGAAATATAATAATTATATGAGCAACTTCCAACAAGCACCACAAAGATAAATCAAAATGCACAAACCCCACCTGGAATGTTATGGTGAAGATAAGGAAGAGGACCATGTACATGATCCTGAAGATGACCACTTCTGATCCTTGAATGCCAAACACAAACAACATGATGGCTACCAGCCAGATCCAGAACTTCGCCAGGAGTCCCTGCAGCCACTGACCAAGGCGCTGCATGACTGGGGAAGCTGTTGGTTCTTCTGAATGAAAAATCAAAGGAAATAAAAGTTTGATTAATTTATTTCGAAAACTTTTGAGGGTCGAAAAGAGATAACCATATCTCACATATAACAGTAGGGAATTACGGTTTAGTGTTTTAGAAAAAGGATAGGCTATACAGTAATGAGATCAAGGCAATGCGACCAACAGGTATTCAAAATTCAGATCTTGATGAACTTAACAAGCATGTTAAGTTCACAGTGCATTTTAAGGCTGCAGTTTGTTAAACAGAGCAAGCTTTATTCACGGAGAAGGATATTTCACAGAAATATAAAGACGGTTATTATGTTTTCTCTGTCTTCACCTCATCTGTAACACTAATGAAAACATCAACTTGAGTATCTATCTTACCTTGTGTAGAAGTTACCAGTTTCGTTACTGGTTGGCCTGTGGTGGTGGTGCTGACTGCCACAGTGAAAGGCTGCAGGGCAGCTGCGGTGGACATTTCCTTATTGGTGACTTCAACCACCTCTTGCACATACTGACGCAGGGTGATCCAAAACATCCCTGTATACAATACCTACATGTGGGAGAATCACGTCATTACTTTTTATGATGTACAATCATTTATATAGAAAATGTCGGAGGAGTTCAAAACAGAAATTCTCGTATGAAGTTCAACAGAGAAGCAGAGGCAAGAAAAGAGAATTCTATTAACACAGGGATGAAAATAAATGCACGTAACGAGATAAAAAAATATACGAAGAGTAATTTTCTAGTTACATTCCGTTATAAAAAAAAAAAGACGAAGTTTCCAATATATTTAGTATTGTATCACATGAACCTCATGACGAAAATGCCCAGCATAATCACTGTGCTCAATTTAGCAGAGAATCAGAGATTCTTCTCACAAATTATCACGATCATTTATTTTGAAATGTGACCCAAAACCAGAGTTAATACCGGACCTTCACAAGTAAGGGCTTAACGGGGAGGTAATTGTCTTTCAAGAGGCCTATTTGACCAAGGTTAACAGCATCACCCTTGGTGGGTAACTCGTCTTCAGTCAGGTCCATGCTGTAAATGTACTGCAGCAACAGAAGCAACTGGAAGAAGACAAAAAAGTAGCATGTGAGAACTCATAACATATGACAAAATACCCCAGAATCACTGAAATTTATGTCAATACAGGCAGTCCCCGGGTTACGACAGGGGTTCCGTTCTTGAGACACGTCGTAAGCCGAAAATCGTCGTAAGCCGGAACATCGTCAAAAATCCTAAGAAAACCTTATTTTTAATGCTTTGGGTGCATTGAAAACTATGTAAACTGCATTCTTATGGCATTTTCATAAAAAAAAAAAACTTCAAATATTGATTATTTTGCATTTTTGGTGTCATATTTCATCTGTCAGATGAGCGTTGTAGGTGTCGTAACCCTGGAGATAATGTCTGATGAATATAATTGAAAAGCATCGTAACCTCGGAACATCGTAAGCCGAGACCGTCATAACCCGGGGACTGCCTGTATAGACTTTTGAACTGTTGTATAAGACATATCATTGGACTTTGTATTCCATTGTATTTCAATTTCGAATCTTGATTAGGAAATCTAACCATTAAAGCCAGAGCTTTGGGTTTTAATTATTACAGTCACTTTTAGTGTGTGTATCGGAAGAAGAAAATTGGCAGTTGGTGACTATCTGCTGATAAGATAATGAAAATAGTTGCCTTATGTATGTCTTTTACTGAGGAGACCAATTGGATGGGCTAGCCAACACCATCGTTTCCTCCTCCTCCTCCTCCTCCTCCTCCCTCCTCCTCCTCCTTCCTTCCTCCTCCTCCTCCCTCCTACTCCTCCTCCTCCTCCTCTCCTCCTCCTCCTCCTTCCTCCTCCTCCTCCTGCTCCTCCTCCCTCCTTCCCCCAAACAAAACGGAAAGTATAATGAGTGGAACGTATCCCTTAAATAGTCGTTTTCGTATTTTATCAGAGCACGTGCTGTGGCTGTATGACAAAGCTATACCCTCAACATTTCTATCTAGGGCTGCAAATTTCCTTAAGGTCTTAACCAAGTACAGCATCATCTCATTATTTCAATTACCTTTCTAACCCATTCCACTTGAACAGGTTTGTGTCCATGGGCAAATATGAAAGATTCACTACAACAAAAATACAAACCTCCAGAGTGAATCCAAAATTAAATGAATAAAGAACTACTGCCCAACCAATACTGCTATAAGTATTCTAACATTTCTCCAGTCAAACTTAAAATATGATTCTTCACCTCAGCATAAATGACGAGGAAAGGAGAACACCTCAACATGGCTGCCCTCTGGTTCGGTATCATCCACAAAACACAAGCCCACAGCAGAAGGACAAAGGTCAGCCAGCTGTGGTATGTGATACTCCAAGCCTGCATTGGGAGAGAGAAAAAAAATGTCAGAACATCTGATAGTTCGCAGTCGAAGGAAGACTTTAATTATTTGAATGTGTAAGAAAGCATAAACTTATGGAGCTTTAAAATATTTCTGCTTGATTAATAAATCTAAGTTAGACACGACAACGAGTTTCAGTACATCTCGTCAACTCATCGGTATGGCTTAAACTTCTGGCACTACTATCTTCACTGAGAAACGCAACATTTCGAAGTTGTTTCTTCGACTCTTTGGTTTCATTACAATAATGATTAAAAATCAGGGACCTCACTGCCCAGCCTAATGGTAAGTTTCCTCATGAAGCAAAAAAATAATCTTAAAAAGGAACAATATCCAATTGAGAAAGTGTGGATGTGGAAAGAACTATATTTAGGAAAGATTTTAATTATCAAAGGGAATTTCCATGAAAATAACGAGCCAAAAAATGATGTTGGGATGTTGAGGAAAATAACCTTGAGATGGGATAACGAGGAGGCAAGAAAGAGATATATATGGTAATGAGAAAATAAAGGAAGAACTGGCTAGAGGTGAAAGAATAATAAGGAAGCCAAGGGGGAAAACCCTGAAATACAAAATAAGAGAAACACTTCCAAAACAGTAAGGGCCACTGAAAAAAAAGAAAGGGGGAAAGTAATAGTGACCATACAATTAAAGATAGTACTGTAATGAGGCTGTGATAAGGGCAGCTTCACAAAACACAAACAAAGGAAAATGGGGGAGGGATTGTAACAAAGAGCTTGTCCCTCCTTGATTAGGAAAGAAAGAAAAGGCCCCTTTCCAAATTATGTGAGAGACATACTACCTTCTCCCACTAGAGAGAGAGAGAGAGAGAGAGACCTCCACCCCTTTCCCAAATTAGGAGATATTTACCATCATGACGATGTTAGTGGCTATATACGACGATCTGATGACCAGCTGAAAGACACTTATGAGGGGAGCTATGAGGCGCTGAAGGGAGTTCTCCTCGCCCCCCTCACCTTCCTCCTCTCCTCCGCTTGCTTCCACGTCTTTCACGACCACCCCTCCACCTCCTGCTCCAACTCCTTCTCCTCCTCCTCCTCCTCCTCCTCCCCCTCCTCCTCCCCCTCCTCCTCCTCTACCACCGCTATCGCCAGGAGTTTGGGTGGCGTTGCTGTTGGGTAGAAGGTAGCCGCTTTTCTCTGTTCGGTCCACAACCTGTAGAAGCCAATCGTTAGGTCTAGAGATATAAATAGCAGATTGGTTTTAGTTTCGACAAATGACCAAATAATGGTAACAAAGTACTGTTCTTCAAATAATGAAAATGGAGAAAATGGGGTCGCCTATTTGACTTGAATCAATAAATAAGATTGGAAGAAATGGATTATATTTTTGGACAGCTATCCGTAAAGGTAAAATAAAGATTTATTCAAATGAATTGCATCAGGGATAGAATAAAAACGCAATTGTCTAATATAATCTACGTGGCGGATTTCTCACAGGTTGCTGGAACACGAAAGAATAACAGACTCATATAAGAGAAATAAAAGCATATACTACATAAGAAGCAGAAATAGGCGAGGTAAGGTAATGCAAAAAACACTAATGCTGAAATAAAATTCTATAAATTAACATTCAGAACTTAACACTTTTAAAAGCTCATAAAAAAATCCCAATAATTTCAATAAAGTGTATAATAGAACGAAAAAAAAATGGCAAAAGTAGTAACTTATGAATGAAGGTGCGCTTTTCGTGACTGACTGATTAATTCATTTATGCATGCAGTGGCGCTGCAACAACTCACTGTGGTTGTACACTCCGTCAATTTGTTTAGGCATAAACATTTGAAACACAAACAGAAATAATTAATATGAAATTGACAAAAAGGATTGACCATCTCCCTGAATGCTCCTCCATCAGTAGTTCACTTATCACATCAATCAAATTGTATAAAAACTGACACAAACCTGACTGAAAATTAAACCTGTTCAAAACTTCCTTCTCCAACAAACCTTCATTTCTAAACGAAAGCCTCTCCCAAAACCCTGGCAAGAAGGTCATTGTCGCCCTTACCCTGGCATCGACAAAGGGAATGGCTCCCTCAGTTCCCATGAGCGGGGCACTATCTGCCTGCCTTACAACACAGCCATCACTGGATAGACGGGGTTACCCGTCCATTAACCACCCAGTAGGACATGGTACCCACACTACAAAAGGATATTGCACAAATAGAGAGTGTACAAAGGTCCTTTACAGCTAGAATAGAAGAAGTTAAGGATCTTGACCACTGGGAAAGACTACAATTTTTAAAATTATATAGTATAGAAAGGAGAAGAGAACGCTACATGATAATACAGGCATGGAAACAGATAGAAGGAATTACCGAAAACATCATGGAGCTAAAGGTAGATTAATAGTAACCAAAACGATACAAGGAAAACTAAGGAAAGCACACAGGACATTAATCCACTACGCACCAGCATAGATAATGCAGCGCCTATTCACTGCGTTGCCAGCTCATGAGGAACATGTCAGGAGTGATCGTAGATGTGTTTAATAGTAAGCTCGACAAATATGTAAGCTGCATCCCAGACCATCCAAGATTGGAAAATGCATTAGCAATTCTCTGGTAGACATTAGAGGTACCTCACACTTAGGGACCTGGGGAAACCTGAACGAGCTGTAAGGTCTGTAAGGTCAGGGTCAATGTACATGGCCAATCCTTGGTTAAGCGAAGAGCAGTTTGGTGTGCTTGTAGGTCTAACTGCTGAGACATCACCAGCCATAGCCTTGCTCACCCAAGTTTCAACTGAGTGGAGAGGGACTTAGGTACTGACTACGTATATGTTCTTGCAAGTTCTGTCTCAAGGCTCTCACCTCCGTCTTGCTTTTGCTGTTCGTTAGTGACATTTCAACTTTTTTTTACAGTATACACACGAGAGAAATGGTTAGGTCATTTCCTGTATTATCCGATAAATACCAACCAGACCTTCATACAAAGTTTCCCAAGCTAATTTTAGCTATCTTTTAGCATGCTATGGACCCCCGTTAGCATGTAGCTCACAGTCATGCTTTTTGCAGAAACTAACTACTTACCACGTTCATTTAATAAAAAAAATATATATATAAGCAAGCAATGAATTCTATTCTATAAACTGCATTGAACAGATGTTGCTGAAAATAAAAGTCTCATTCCAGATAGGTTAAAATTTCTGATGCCCTGATCTATGAATCGACGCTAGTCTCACTCAGACTCATGAGGAGTGTGTGCCTTACAAAATACCAGGTATTTTAAAGAAACTTGCATCCAGCCTTATCAGTCTCGAACAAACGAAAGCGGGTCACGACGAGATTCAAAATTTAATAGTTTCAAGACTAAATAAAACAAACTAACCGAAAAGGAAAATGAAATCACGAGCTAATTAACGAAAAGAAGCAAAATAAACGACACCCCAAGAGGCAAACAAACCGTAATATGACACTTAAGTCATACCTGAAGAGGCCTAGGAGAGAGCTTCGAGGGCAACGATCCATTAGCCCCTACTCCCGAGGACCTGATACTCCGGGCAGACGTGTTGTTGCTGTGAGTGGAGGCATTTCGACTCCTGGAGGAGGCCATGGGAGTGTCCCAGCCTGTATCAGACTCCCTCCCTGCCCCTGCAGTTTCCTAAGAATACACACACACATATATATATATATATATATATATATATATATATAGATATATATATATATCATATATATATATATATATTCATATACATACAAATATAATATATATATATATAATATATATATATATATATATATATTTGTATGTATATGAATATACATACAAACACACGCCCACACATACATACATACATACATAAAATCTATTGAGATATAAAACCCAGATGATTATTAAGACATTGGGGTTATTCAGTTCGGAATGCGTATTAAGACGACAGTGTAGGGCAGATCGAGCGAGTCAACAAACGACTGGAGGGAGGGACGCGAGGAGAGAGAGAGAGCACAGAGGAAGACTGGGCAAGTATGGCGGATTCGAGGAACACATGAACATATAGCTGGGATCATGCTACAAAAGGGAACATTCGTTGAAAGAATATCAAAGGGAGGAAGAAGAGATTTGCAAAATAAATACCATAAAATAGGTATGGTGGACAATTTCATTATTGTAGCTGGTACAGGGACTAGTGAAATGAACAGCAGGGTGTATATGGAAAGAGGGAAGAGAATGAGACTAACAAGAAGTAAAAGGCAATAATATGGAGAAGAAAAATAAGAGGTCCATCATTAGACGGAAAGAAAATTTGCAATGTTTTTCTGGGACAAAAGGATTAGAATGACTGATTATATTATATATATATATATATATATATATACTATATATATATATATATGATATATATATATATATTATAGATACTATCGCGTTGTTGCCTCACAACCTGCTATTGTCATCAATAAACATTTCATTCATGCATTTCCTCATTACAACTGCTTAAATTTATAGTACAAGTACGAATTTACTTGCTAAAAGCCAATAACAACACGAACTCATTCTCTTCCCTTTTCATACTAATTAGTCTTTCATTCCTAAATGTTTATCATCACCAACATCGTCTGTGTGACTTCAATAAGACAAAATTAGCATGCTCTCTCTCTCTCTCTCTCTCTCTCTCTCTCTCTCTCTCTCTCTCTCTCTCTCCCCAATTATCACAACAGGGAGAAGGGACGCACGACAACGGGAAACAAACTGACTCCTGCAGTACATGAAAAACAGTCCACTATTTCGGGGAGAGAGGCGAAGAGAGAGAAGAAGCGAGAGAACTGAGAGAGAGAGAGAGAGAGAGAGAGAGAGGCTGCATGAAGTCACAATGCAGAGAGCGTTGAACTTCAAGTGTCGAAAGTGCACCAAAACTCTTGAATACGCTTATGAGCATAATAAGAATGACATCTAGCCGGCTCCATTCATCAACAAGGTCACATAAAACCATTATCACGACCCCTCACAAAAACCTGATCAAATTACTCTCTCTCTCGGTCACATAAAACCATTATCACGACCCCTCACAAAAACCTGATCAAATTACTCTCTCTCTCTCTCTCTCTCTCTCTCTCTCTCTCTCTCTCTCTCTCTCTCTCTCTCTCAGAAGCTAAGAGAGCCCCATGATTATAATTATAAGTCTCATAAAAAGGACTGAATGAAAAAATCGGGTGTTAGGCAAAGAGAGGAAAGATCTAATAAATATACCTTAATAACACTAGGAATGAGGAGGACAACATAGTCGAGACAATGTTTTTAATTCTAATAATGACGACAAAATATTCACTGAGACGTTTGTCAGTTTCAAAATTGATTTTAAAATATCATTTACCATACAAACACACCAGAGAAAACAAGAACATATAATTTCTATCACCAGCTCTAGAACTAATCTAAAAAAATCACAAAAAATTCCTTAAAGATAATATATAATGAAAGAATTTAAAGGGTTGCACTAGGCCAGGGTGAACCTTCGAAACTAGGAGGAAAAAGTCTGGTGAGTAACGTTCATTTTCACCATAGCGAACTGGGCGTGTTCACTAATAAGCACAAAAGCACACACACACACAAAAGAAAAGAAAAGAGAAAAAAAAGACATGAAACTGGTGCTATAATTAACATTAAAATATTGAATAAGAAATAAATACATACATTTGAGTAGCTACACATAAATGTCTGTAATGACACTATAACGAAAAAAATAAATAAATAAATTGTTACGTTTGAAACGACACAAGAGGCAGGGTTTGAAAATTCGAGATTAGGACGAAGAACGTGTAGCATGTCTGTGAAAAGAAGGACAGTTAAGAGTATGACACTTAACACCTGGACAAGTTCGATGATTAAAAAACTAGTGCGATCGTTGTACTGGGTGATTGAATCAGACTGGCTGAGTCACTGGTCTGACGTAGAGACACAGAAAATGGCCAAGCGTAAAGAAAACGGGATGCACCTTATTGAGTAAAAATGTTGGGTAAAGTCGTCGTGTTACAAGAAGTCAGTCACATGAGTTATTACCTGTTTCATAGAAATAAACCATAATAAAAAGAGTGGGAATAAAGGAAAACAGCTGCAACATATACGACACAGCTAAACTGACGAAGACAACCTGAACACACTAGAGACAGTATTTAGGAAATGGTGTGGTACAGTGACAATATTTCAAGTTCGTAGAGGATGAAATGGAAATCTATGTCCTGGAAAATCTGAGTAGAAAATTAGGAAAAGCAATAAAATACGGACAGTAACGGTTACAGGAGCTAAAAGCAAATGTAGTGCATAAGATGGTAAGGTGGTCACAATTTCGGTGCTGAAGTTCTCTCAACTACGCGGGCTGGAGGACAAAGGCTTGCTACAAGGGGCAGGACGATACAACAAAACACAATGACATTAATAATAGCAATAAATCTAACTTCTCACAGTATTATGAGAAATCAAATGAAGAATAAAATTCACACTGTGTGTTTGTCCCAATACATCAATATTGAGAGGGCAAATTCAGTGTGTATCTTACTCTTAAATGATACTAGCGACAATAATCATAACAATAAAAACAGCTGAAATTCTAAGAAAAGCTAATCCAAGGCAACCCTACATCCTGAGGGAGGCGTCGGCGAGAATGCAGGGACGCCCTCCTCGAGCGGACGCCCGAAGCCGAGGACCGCCCGGATTTGAGTGACCTGCTGCGGACGGTGCTTCGGCGGATCAGGTACCGGACGCTGGAGCCCATTGGGGACAGCAAGGATGCCTGCAGGATTCGAGTGGGGAAAGTGAAGAGTTCTAAACAGTTATCCTTAAAAAGAGGCAAGTCCTGCACGTCAGGAATCATGCAAGTCACCTTGTAGGATCCCTGAGTGTTTGGACATCAGTGAGGAAGGGAGGGTACCTACAGGATATAGACGTCCTAGGCGAATTGTAAACACTGAAGGATAAGTTCATGGATCAGAAACCATATGAAGGTGAGGGAGCGACAGCACGAGTCCTTCAGAAACTCTAGAATATGGCGATGTGAACATCAGTGAAAGGGGAATATAAATAAATGTCCTTTGCAAAAGAGAAACACTGGGGGACAAATCTCACATATCAGGAACAGCGGTAGGCAGAAATGAGGTAACAGCCCATTGTCCTTCACGCGATATTAACACTGCGGGATGAAGAGTCATTGAACATCAACGGATATCAATAGCTATATAGTACTCTTGCTATTTCCTAAAACTTACCTTAATTCTATCTAAAACGGGGGAGAAATGGTTGACTTACTTTCTAAGAAAAAATAATTTCTTCAAATCACCAGACGAAAATAAAAGTCTACATTCACTACAAGCTAGACACGGTCGATTAGAGTTTTTTGTTACTGACTTATCTACGTATAATAAATATTATGTACATCTGTATACGCAGTATTCACTGTCTTCTGGAAGATAAATTCAAGCATTAATGGAGAGAGAGAGAGAGAGAGAGAGAGAGAGAGAGAGAGAGAGAGAGAGAGAGAGAGAGAGAGAAATTCTATGACTGAATATTAAATACGAAGAATGAATAGGTACAGTAACAACAATTGCGAGAATTTGAAGAAAAAGCGTAAGGCCTATTATACACAAGAGGAAAGTCTCAGCTTAAGATAATAAACCACTGACCAATGTGTGTAGAAAAAAAGATTGTCGGAAACATCATAAAACATACACTTTCTATATATACATCTATATAATACACATACTCTATATATAGATATATATATACTATATAAATATATATATTATATATATATATATATATATATATAATATATATATATATATATACGAGGTCCATTCAAAAAGTATCCGACCTTGGTCCATAAAAAAAAAAATTGCACATTTGAAATTTCTTTATTCAATCACCTTCAAAGTACTCCCCTTGGGAGTGCACACACTTTTCCCACCGGTGCTGCCACTGCTGGTAACATCTCTGGAATGTTGACATTGGGATGCTGTAAAGCTCTGCTGTCGTTTTTCTCATAATTTCCTCTCTCGACTCAAAACGCTTCCAGGGTTGTTTTCAGTTTAAGGAACAGCCAGAAGTCAAAAGGTGCCATGTCTGGAGAGTACACCCATGTCTCATCACCAGTGATGATAGTCTTCATGAAGTCAGAGTCACTGTTAGCACAGTCAAGCAGGTCTTGTGCAATTTCCAGGCGGATTTGTTTCTGCTGTTCCACCAGCAACTTGGGAACGAATTTAGCAGACACTCGTCGCATGGCCAAATCTTCCGTTAAAATTGTATGAACTGATCCTGTGCTTATTACTACTTCTTCAGTAATTTCTTTGATGGTTAAACGACGGTCGTCCTCCACTATTCGACGAACATTTTCAACGAATTCTTCGTTTCTGCTGGTGGATGGCCTGCCTGACCGTGGCTTGCTCTCAACTGAGATTTATCCTTGCTTGAAGCGATTATACCACTCCTTTATCTGTGTTATTCCCACGGCTTCATCGCCAAAGGCTTGCTGAATCTTCTGGATAGTTGGCACTTGTGTATCACCAAGCTTGTAGCAGAACTTAATGCAGTAGCGCTGCTCGATGCGCTCCGACATGTTGTGTAAGGACGATAATCCGACGAGCTTGTGCTGGACGTCTGCACTCTAGCCCTCACAGGCGGGTACCGCCACACACTAGAGCTTTAAAAATTTACACGCATGCGCAGTAAGAGTGCTGTCAACTCCTACAAAACTAATTTGCTGATTGGTGAATTATTTGTCCTTTTATGAACCAAGGTCGGATACTTTTTGAATGGACCTCGTATATATATATATATTCACCTAAATAAATTTTACACATCAAGATATTTGCAATATTTGAGAATAAAAATATTCAAACACTGGAAAAACTATGATTTTTTTTCTTGTACAAGTATCTTTTTCATAATAAACCTACAATAAGGACTAGTAAACGTCTAACGTCTAACCGGAAATACATTCTTAATTGTGTATCCGAATATTTACTTTTTCCTTACCAAATTGACAAGGTAAATTTTAAAACTATATAAGAGTAGTTATATGACAATGCAATGTTTCAAACGTTTTGCATAAAGGAAATGCCCACAAGCAAAATTCAAGTGTCAACGTGAAAGGTAGGAAATATTAAGATACCACATTTATGATACTAACGAGTGAGGCCTCTTGAGAAATTGCGACCGAAAGGCCAACAATCTGGTGCGACCACCCAACTCTTGAGGAAGTGCGTGTTGACCGATGAAGACTGATATCCTGCTGTCCAATAATGTCAATAAAACAGGTTGTTTGAGTAAGAGGCCTGTGGGGCAAGCAGTAATATCCCGTCGTTGACAAAGTAATTGGTTATTTCAGAGTGCGATCCCCTGAAGTTTGTGTGGCTAACGTGCTTCTGCTCTGTTGGTTCGCCTAATAACATCGGTACACACATATCATACACCTCATCAAATCTTCGCAAATTGTTGTGGGGTTCTCATTTCTGGTATTTTTTATAATTCATTTTCACCTTATTACTAAGAGAGTAGCTTATTTCAGATGCACAATTTATTCTTAAATGGTTATCTAGACAAAATACTCTTTTGTGTCAAAAACACGAAATGCTCGTTTGTGTAAACAAAAAATCATTCTATTCAATCCGTTTGCTCGTCCTTGCAACAATCATTAAACAGGAGGTCGAAATTAGTTTTTTAAACAAACAATATAATTGCTAGGATCAAGTTAAGTCTTAGCTGCTCCCTTTCCTTTCTCTAGTGTTCATAAGGCCACAAAATAAATAAATAAATAAATAAATAAATAAATAATAAAAAAATATAGGTAATGCTTTATGGATGAATTATTAAACTTTACTATACTGAACCTCGACAATAATCTTGCTTGAAATTTATACAGACCTTTTGTAATTGCTGTATAATCTTCGCATGAGCACATATTAAAAATTTCTTAAATCATCTGACTCGTTTTCAGTAATCAAAATGTACAGAAATTCACCTGCACTCATTATTCTTACAAAAATGACTTTCATCATCATTTGGCCGTCTTATCTTCCTCATCAACAGCATCGCCTTCGGTGTCTTTCCTACGCTTTGTCGTCCGCGCAACGCCACTCATCTCCAGTTTCCTATCTTGCAGTTCTCATCCAAGAAGGTTTGGGCCATTTTCTTATACTGGTGCCCACAAGAACCCAGCTGGCAATACCAAGTACTATTTTCCCAGGGGTTGTACAAAGGACGTGACTAAGCCATTGCCATCTCTCTTATATCATTACAGCCTACAGATGAAACCTCCTAATTTTCCCCAGTGGTATCTTTACTCACTTTATCCTGCCAGCTAACTACTAACACTCTACTTGATACTTTATTGTCCCAGCATGACTCACAACAATCAATATCTCATGAGACTATGTATAATCTTACTTTCGTATGCACTGTTAGGAGTCCACCTGGAGTCGATGGGAAACGTGTCGTTCCTAATAAACACATTTTGTGTTGCTGAGGGATGGCTACGAATACCAGTTTTGGCATTCGAATGGCACTATGAACGAATAATCAAATCATTAATTAGAAATAAATTCAGTAATCTTAATTTACATTTTTTATACCACATTTCCTCTTTAATTAGTATTTTCACTCATGTAACATTTTGGCCATTTGTCCCGATGATATTACTAATGCAAACACATACACCTGAATAAACGTGGAAAGCAATAACTGTATTCCTGGCATCTCCACGATGCATATGTTCATAGGACCAGTCAAATATCAGCGACCGGGGAATGTATGATTTATTTTTCCGAAAGTGTTCCTATAACGTACAATTATTCCATGCTTCTGAATGGAAAGAAACACTGTCCCATTAAGAGTCGCATATCAAAATAACAAGCGCACATCGCGCTCGGCAACAATGACAGATTCTCACCTCACGAAGCTGTACCGTTGACCGTTGATCCTCATTATTTCGAATCTTTAACTAAATTCACGATTCTTTCGATTATTCGAAAACCGTACCAGGAGTTACGTATTCTGATAGGCGACAGATTATCCAATTCCATCCCTAATATCTGTCATATTTGTATATTTTTCCCGTCCTAGTAGTTACTTAACCTAGTTAGTCTAAAGACACGAACGAAAGAAAAATGTCGAAACATCTAATGATGAAGAAACTGATCATGCTGACCGGCTAACCTCATTCGGGTTCTCTTGTCTGTCACTATTCAGTAAAATGATTATTATTATTATTATTTCTTCTCTCTATCACAGTCCTCCAATTCGACTGGGTGGTATTTATAGTGTGGGGTTCCGGGTTGCATCCTGCCTCCTTAGGAGTCCATCACTTTTCTTACTATGTGTGCCGTTTCTAGGATCACACTCTTCTGCATGAGACCTGGAGCTACTTCAGCCTCTAGCTTTTCTAGATTCCTTTTCAGGGATCTTGGGATCGTGCCTAGTGCTCCTATGATTATGGGTACGATTTCCACTGGCATATCCCATATCCTTCTTATTTCTATTTTCAGATCTTGATACTTATCCATTTTTTCCCTTCTCTCTTTCTCTCAACTCTGGTGTCCCATGGTATTGCGACATCAATGAGTGATACTTTCTTCTTGACTTTGTCAATCAACGTCACGTCTGGTCTATTTGCACGTATCACCCTATCCGTTCTGATACCATAGTCCCAGAGGATCTTTGCCTGATCGTTTTCTATCACTCCCTCAGGTTGGTGCTCGTACCACTTATTACTGCAAGGTAGCTGATGTTTCTTGCACAGGCTCCAGTGGAGGGCTTTTGCCACTGAATCATGCCTCTTTTTGTACTGGTTCTGTGCAAGTGCCGGGCATTCACTTGCTATGTGGTTTATGGTTTCATTTTTCGTATTGCACTTCCTACATATGGGAGAGATGTTATTTCCGTCTATCGTACTTTGAATATATCTGGTTCTTAGGGCCTGATCTTGTGCCGCTGTTATCATTCCTTCAGTTTCCTTCTTTAGCTCTCCCCTCTGTAGCCATTGCCAATTGTCATCGCTGGCTAGTTCTTTAGTTTGTCTCATGTATTGTCCGTGCATTGGTTTGTTGTGCCAAGTCCTCTGTTCTTTCTGTCTTTCTCCTGTCTCTGTATATTTCTGGGTCTTCGTCTACTTTTATTAGTCCTTCTTCCCATGCACTCTTTAGCCACTCGTCTTCACTGGTTTTCAGATATTGCCCGAGTGCTCTGTTTTCAATGTTGACGCAGTCCTCTATACTTAGTTAGTCCTCTCCCTCCTTCCTTTCGTGTTATGTATAGTCTGTCCGTATTTGCTCTTGGGTGTAGTGCTTTGTGTATTGTCATTTGTTTCCTGGTTTTGCTGATCTATACTGCGGAGTTCTGCCTTCGTCCATTCCACTATTCCTGCGCTGTATCTGATTACTGGCACTGCCCAGTGTTTATGGCTTTTATCATATTTCCGGCGTTGAGTTTTGACTTGAGTATCGCCTTGAGTCTCCTGCATATATTCTTTCCTGATCGTGTCCTTCATCTCTTGGTGTTTTATATCTCCTCCTTCCATTATTCCCAGGTATTTGTATCCTGTCTCATCTATGTGTTTGATGTTGCTCCCATCTGGTAGCTTTATCCCTTCAGTTCTCGGTTACTTTGCCTTTTGTATGTTGACTAAGGCGCATTTTTCTATTCCCAACTCTCCATCCTGATGTCCCCAGATACAATCCTTTACAGTCTGGATTAAGGGTATCTATTTCCTTGATGCTCTTACCATACAGCTTGATGTCGTCCATGAACATCAGATGGTTGATTTTGTTGCCTCTTTTCTTGAGTTGGTACCCGGCATCCATCTTCTGTAGTACTTTTTGTCATGGGATCATGGCTACTACGAAGAGTAGTGGGGACAGTGAGTCGCCCTGGAAGATCCCTCTCCTGATATTAACCTCTGCTAGTCTTATTATTATTATTATTATTATTATTATTATTATTATTATTATTATTATTATTATTATTATTATTATTATATTATCATTATTATTATTATTATTATTATTATTATTATTATTATTATTTTCAGTAGATGAAACCTCTTCACATGGAATATGCACACAGGGGCCATTGATTAGATATTGAACGCTTCAAAGAATGTTGGTTTCAACGGCCCACCGCAGGCCCCACACTGCAGCAGTAACTGATCACGATACAGAGCCAGTGATTTTTCATCAACCTGGGGGAGACCCGAACCCGCGACATCTAAGTGGCAACCACGACACTAACCACTATGCCAGCGAACCGGCCAAGAAATAAATTATAACTTTCCAAAATAGCAAAGCTATGCAACATTCAGACGTTGCAGTTTGCTTAGTTCCTACAAGTCTAAAGGTGCAGGTCCCATAAAGTCTGTCACTATTCAGGATCCCTAGACGTAGACTTTACCACTGATTAAGTTCTGGTCACAAATGAACCCGTTAATTTAAGGCGTCATACATAATATAGTTTTATTTAACGTCTTTGCTCTGATTTTGGAAGGTCAATACTTCATTTCTATACTTTACCGATTTTACTTATGTCATTTTTTTCATAACTGATACGAAGGCATGTCCTACACCCCGCCTCCCCACACACTGGTGTGTATATACGTCGTATATTTATGTGCTTGTGTGCATATATATATATATATATATATATATATATATTATATATATATGTAAATATAATATATATATATATATATATATATATATATATATATATATATATATATATATATATATATATATGTAGTATGTATGTATGTATATATATATATATATATATATATATATATTATATATATATATATATATATATATATATATATACACACGAAGTTTATACCTAAATCTTCATTATGAAAATGAATTATTTATTTTCAAAACAAGATTGGTATACCGTGGGGTTCTTTTTCTTTCTGCCAATAGTTATTAATCCATCCAATTTATATAAGAATAAACTTGATTTTCTTTAATTTCCATGTTTATTTTTCCCCTGTTAAGATTCTGCAACACAGTAAGAAGTGCTAGTCAAAATGAGAGATCGCACGAGACCAAAGCATAATCTTCCTTTTGACAGCAGTTCAGCAGTTTCAGTCAACCTGATTTCCTAATCTTACTTCCGTTTGATAACACGTAAAACCGGCTGAAACTATCCGCGAGCAAAGCCAATGCAAAATGAGTGCTGTCACTATGCTGGAACGCTGACATGAAAAGGGCTAAGCGCAGAAACTGATTGAGTGGTCAGGTGCGCTACTTAACCTCGTTCTGATGATAACATCAGAATTTCTTTCGTCCTTACATTTGGATCTCAGTCTTTGCACTGACACCCGTATTCAAAGTGTAAAGAACTGAAGAAGTTAAGAAGCACTATGGCTATTATAATTACAAAAGCATCCTGTGACATGTGACCATTATATTATTTATATATATATATATATATATATATATATATATATATATATATATATATATATATATATATATGTATGTATATATATATAATATGTGTGTGTGTGTGTGTGTGTGTTCAGATGATGAAATCCAGGATAAAATTAGAGGGTCAAACAATGTGTTACTAAACACTGCAACGAATTTTATCGCACTGATGCAAACGGTAATGGATTATAAAGGGGTCCAAAAGTCAGCAAATCAATGATGTTACATTAACAGGTACACCATTGTTTAATTACCCTTGAGCCTTAATTTGCCTGAAGAGAGAATAATTTCGTAATCACTTCAGTCAAGAGATGATACATTCTCATAATGTATTTTATAGAGGAGATCCTAATTTCTCACCCACCTTGTTAGAGAGTAGGAACTGTGACTCGAAGGACGTGACGAAGTAGAGGGTGAGCAGCAGGGTGGGGTTCACGAAGCGGTTCCACTCGTCCGTCATGAGGGGTGCCGCCCGGGGGTCGTCCGTGCAGTTGGTTCCCACCACCGCCGTCATGCCGAATATCCTGAAGAAGGAAGAAGACCACGTCAGAGGGGTAAGCGTCGTCAGTGCACCTCACGGGGGTGTGTAAGCATTACTGAAGGTTCTTTGCAGCGTCCCTTCGGCCCCTAGCTGCGACCCTTTTCATTACGTCTACTGCACCTCCATTCATATTATCGGTCTTTCATCTTGCCAACCACCCTCTCCTAAAAATTTCCTTCCCAGCACTGAATGCCCTCAGAGATCCCAGTGCTTGGCCTTTGGCCTGAACTCTACACAGTACATCTGAATTAGGAAGAGGAAGAGATCGAGAGGCACAATTTCCGCCGCGTTCTTCATCACTTATCCAACACCCACAAGGGACATCATCAATGGAATCGCTTACCTTGCAGACAGGTCTTCTGGATCGATGTTAGTCTGCATCCATTCAGTCTGGTAAATGTACAGACACACTATGTGAATTCCTGAGAACACCATCACACCGCGACACACGTACCTGAGGGAATAATAACTCTTTTGCTCATACTGTTTTTGTCGGATCTTTCCTAGATAATAGTAACCCCAAGGGGATTTTACCAGGTATATACCCCCCCCAACCCCACCGTCCCCGTGTTTACTCCAAGCAAAACAAAAGACTGTAAATACCATCAAGATAATGACCCCAAGAAATACCACTATAGTAGATTCACATCAACCGTCCATTTGATGTCTAGGCCAGTCCCTTACGACGCTCCTGATTGGCGGTTGAGAAGTCAATCACAGGGGTGGAAATTCTCAGGCTGTCTCGAGAGTTCACATGGGTAGGATCTATGTTCCACCTCTCCTGAGGGATACGTCTTTCAAAAGTACCCCTCAGGAGAGGTGGAACATACATCCTGCCTGTTTGAACTCTCGAGAGAGACAGAGTTTCCAGCCCTGTGATTGGCTTATCAACTGCCAATCAGGAGCGTCGTAAGGGACTGGCCTAAACATCAAATGCGCTGTTGATGTGAATCTACTATAGTCCTAGATAACGACCCTTGAAAACACTTTCGGGGTCACTATCTGGGAAAGAACACTAATAATAAATACAAATACAACAACAATAATAAAATGTATTAATGTATATAATGTTTCCCCTAACAATCAAATAGAACCAGGATCAATTCATCGTTATTGCTAAAACACAAAAACCTAGAATTATCATATTAAACATGCTATTTAATATCGTGTGGAACCCCTTTAAATAATCATAATAATAAAGACAACAATTTGAATAACTCAACATTAGCAGGTAAACCTCCCGTTTCTACGAGAGAGAGAGAGAGAGAGAGAGAGAGAGAGAGAGACTTACCCAAATCTCCTTCCGAGGGAGTTGTTGAGACTCCAGTAAGTGGCCGAGACCATAAAAATGAAGAAGTAAACGGCGCTCGTTATCGAGGGCAGCATGATGCCCGCGCCGCCAATCACAGCCACCGCCATGTATGTACCTAAATCAAATACATGAAAATAAGAGAGGTGATTTTTTTTTTTTTTTTTTTTTTTTTGCGGAGGGGGATGTCTGCTGTGCCTGAACGAGAGTGATAAGGATACTGCTTTTTATTTGTATTCCTCTTATTTTCCTCTTTATCTCTTTCCGTTAAATTTACTGCAAGTGGCATAAGCACCAACCTATGGCTTATGTTAGCATATACTGGTTGATCATATACAAGTATTACGCATACACCTAAACAAAATACACAAATATGTTACACATACAAACATACGTTTTAACACACACACATATATATATATATATATGTATATACATACACATATACATATTGAACGGGTGGATGTGTTGAAAAACAAAATATAAGAGCTTTTGTACTTAAAGATTTTTAGTACTGATGTGATGGTCTTCGTTCACGTATTAATTTTATTATGACTTCGCTTTACGAGAATCTCTTTTAAGTGGTCGCTCTCTAGTAGGCGTTAAAGTGTACTGGCCTGTTAACTGTTGTGATGGTTAATTGAGAGATGTGGGGCGTTGCCCTGTGAGAGAAGACTTAGCGCAGTGATTGCAAGAAAAATATGTTCCAACTCAGCGTTTTCTTATCACTTTGCAAACACTTGGGATGAGGTTTAATGTTTATAAGCCTACGTTTTCATTAGCGTTTTGTAAAATAAGAACTGCAGTTCTTGTGAAATGTGAGTTAGTGTTTTATATTTGTGAAAACAGTTTTAAAGTTTAATACTCAATGAGTGTAATATATTTAGAAGGTATTTCTCCACGAGTAAATCTCTCTCTCTCTCTCTCTCTCTCTCTCTCTCTCTCTCTCTCTCTCTCTCTCTCTCTCTCTCTCTCTCTGAGAGAGAAAGATTTACTCGTGGAGAAATACCTTCTAAATATATTACACTCATTGAGGATTAAACTTTAAAACTGTTTTCACAAATATAAAACACTAATTCCCATTTCACCAGCACTGCAGTTCTTAGTTTACAAAACGCTATCGAAAACATAGGCTTATAAACATTAAATTTCATCCAAAGTGTTTGCAAAGTTATATTTATTTAGTCAATTTATTGCACAAATTGAAACTTAGGCAAATTTAAATGGCATCTTCTTCTCAATCTGAGAGTAAAATATGTAACACGTTTGGATATTTGACGCGATTTTGAAGGTTGTTTATTCATTTTCTTTTTTAACTTTGATTAATATTAAGATTAACATATTTGTTACACGTTTGAATTGTTGAATAATCATTCTGGATATGAATTATGATTAGGCGACTTTAATATCAACATTTAAAAGATACTGAAGGAAAGTTTATGCAGAAGGAACTTAACAGCGAGTGAATAACTTAAGAAAATATGAACAACGTGTAAAAGTAAGCAAAGTGATTAGAATGAATTCTTATTTTTCAAGTAATAATTTTGCCGCATTACATGATTCTTTTACAATACCCAAAGAGTGTCAATAACTTTTTCCTTCATAATAATGGTTCAATAATACTAGCGTACAAATGCAAAAACTAAAAAGATATAATGTAATGAACTACTACTATTACTACTACTACTACTACTAATAATAATAATAATAGTATCTCACAAGAAGACCCTCTCTCAAACAAACATGACTGAACAGAATGGCCGTCTGGATGCCACTGAGTTTGTATCGCAGTTTCTCAAGTCTCTCGAATGAGTTTCTTTGTAGCAGCAGGTAATGACACAGCAGCTGTCCATAGTTCATTTGTTCTTTGACGTGATTTCCACGTCAAGAATAACAATGGCAAAAATAATAAAACAAAAGGACACAGACACAACAGCTGTAACAACAATAATAAAAAACGCAACAACTTGAAACAGAAATAGAACTAACCTTTGAAAATCTTATATTTCTTATGATTTCCCTTGTGTGTATTATATATATATATATATATATATATATATATATATATATATATATATATGTGTGTGTGTGTGTGTGTGTAATCAGCTTATAACAGCCCTTCGTTTAAACTATATATATATATATATATATATATATATATATATATATATTATATATATATATATATATATATATATATATATAATAACTCAGAGGGAAAAATGTATGAGCTAAAGACAACGACAATTAGCTCCAAACATCTTCATGCAATAGACATGACATTTACGGAATACATTAATTCTAATATAATTAGGATAACTGGATGGAGAAAACAATATATCGAAAAAAAGATGGGTATTACATTTTAGTATTAAAACAAAAGTTGTAAACAACTAATGTTTGCTAAAAAACACATACACATAAAACATTTTAAACGATGAGAATGTAAACTATAAAACTAAAAAAAGAAGGTAAAAAAAACTGACATACAAAAAATGAAAGAAAATCATAACCTTGTTTTCTCAAATTACTGAAGGAATTCGAGACAGTAGACGATCACATCCTCTATGCTTAGAAAGACTCTCGAGGAGATCACAACACCTCGGCAAGTTCAGTCGAAGGATAAACAGAGAGGAAAATAAATAAATGAGTGTATGATGCTGTAATAGAACGATGAACCAACAAAAGGCAAACAAGAGTCGAAGACTCACCCACTGCATTGAGGACGCGCAGGCCTATATTCTTGGTGTTGCTGGACTCCTCCGGGAGATGGACGTCCGGGGAGGTGTAGGACGTGAGTTTGATGCAGGCGAAGTAGACGGCCGGAGAGAACACCACCAGGATGCACTCCGGCAGCAGCCACCGGGTCCCGTCGATCTCACTGATGTTGTCCAGTCGCACGAAGCCCAGATGGCGGAAGAGGGTCTCCAGGAAGCTGCCTGAGGAAACACGGAACGGTTAGGCCCGTTAGGTTGTGCAGGATGGGGTAAGGTAAGTTCCAGGTCTTCTTCAAAAGGTGGCCTTCTGTTGCTCTGTCACATGAGGAGAGACTATAGTAGATTCACATCAACCGTGCATTTGATGTCTAGGCCAGTCCCTTATGACGCTCCTGATTGGCTGTTGATAAGCCAATCACAGGGCTCGAAATTCTCAGTCTCTCTCGAGAGTTCACAGAGGCAGGATGTATGTTCCACCTCTCTTGAGGGATACTTCTGAAAGACGTATCCCTCAGGGGAGACGGAAACATACATCTTGCCTGTGTGAACTCTCGAGAGAGACTGAGGTTCCAGCCCTGTGACTGGCTTATCAACAACCAATCAGGAGCGTCGTAAGGGGCTGGCCTAGACATCAAATGCACGGTTGATGTGAATCTACTATAGTACCTAACTCTGTCAAAACTTAACCTTGAGTAACATTCTCTTTTAGGAAGGAGGAAGAGGTCTGGCTGTTAAGTGAAGGAAAATGCTGCTTATTAGTTAACGCTCTCAGAATGATATGAAGAGAAATGAATCATTGGGTGCTTGAGTAACAATATTAAAATCATCTTATGAGAATGTGGTCTTACATTCTTGCAATAATCTTTTATACTGCAAAAGTCTTTTGATTTTCAAGGACATCCTGTTCGGTGACTCACTCCAGGATGAGAGGCTACCTTACTCTGACCAATCATTTGATGGATCAGGCGCTTTTCCTCATTTGAATCTTTGGCCAAAAGTAAAAAAAACATACCACCAAAGTTCGCATCAAAGCAAGAAGCTTTTTTTAAGGCAGAACAGTCTTGTGAGATTTGTATCTATTAATTTATAATCAATTGCCTGAAGAGTATTCTGAATGACCTTTGGTAGATGTGGTTTACATTTTCTTGAATGAAAAACAACTTGGAGGCATACATTTACAATTTGGGCACAAATTGGAATCAAAATTGAATTTCGCTGTGGAAGTTTTGCCAATGAGACGATGACGTTCCGTATGGAATTTCAGTACACTTTTCATACAAATCTTTATGTTTTATTTGCGTCTTAGGGTCTTTCACTAATTCCAACTCCAAAGAATCTGTATGCGTTACTATTATTACAGGATATTTGAAAGTTTCAACCTCATTGCTATTTCCTCATCTAATGTTATTTCATCCATTTGTGCATACCCTGTCCTCATTTCTGTTTTCCTTACTACGTCTTAAATAACATATTTTACTTATTGCATATATTTGCTTTACATCATTTGTATTCTCATTTTTTAGGGATTCATCACATTTGGTTGTTTATTACCAAATTTCTCTGTAAACTTTTCTACTTTACCGCTGTATAATTTTATTGCCGTTTTATCATTTTTCGTTTATATGTACAACTATCACTGATATATTATGTTATAGATAACTAACTCTGATGATGGGAAGTTAAAAATATTGAACTTCGTCTGTCATTCTATGTCCGAATGAGAAAAAATGTCTGAAATTTTATATAAATAATATATATATATGGCATATATATATATATATATATATATATATACACATACATACATATATATATATATTTATTTATATATATATACATATATATATATATTATATATATATATATATATATATATACATATAATGTATGCATGTATTACAGAGAGAGAGAGAGAGAGAGAGAGAGAGAGAGAGAGAGAGAGAGAGACCTTAATGTCTTCTTGGCTGTCATTTATTCCCAGTTCCTATACCTTCGCACCAAATAGCAATCCTCAGCTCCTTGATGGACATTCCCAAATCCTAGATGAAGCGAAGCCAATAAAATGACAGGTTCACTGAGAGTGACCTCTTGAAGAAGCAGAACGGGGACATCTTCTCTTGCCGTTTCTCATCATGCTATTCTAAAAAGGAGCGTCCTAAATCTTAGAGAGAGAGAGAGAGAGAGAGAGAGAGAGAGAGAGAGAGAGAGAGAGAGAGAGAGAGAGAGAGTAAAATTTTCTTCACGAGTGTCCGTGGATCATTAATTCCTCTACTAGGCGTGATTACAAGACATTTTTAAGACCCTGCTCAGTACTAAACGAAAAGGGAAAGGGTTTGAGTTACGTGGAATGAACAGGTAAAGAAGCAGAATAGGAGGAGGGGAGCAGAAAAAACTAACAAACAGACAAGAAAAAACAAGAAAACAAATGGAGAATGAGAGCATGGGTCAATGAGAGGGCGAAGAGAAGGATACAGAGTAACCGAGAAGAATACAGGGAGGGGAGGAAGAAAAAACAAGAAAAAATAGAAAAGAGAAAAATAAGACAAAAGGAGAGGCTGAGGAGGAGGTCGAAATGAAGAAGTGAAGAGAGAAAAAGAAAGCAACAGTAACAAGAAACATCGAAGAAGAAGAAGAAGAAGAAGAAGAAGAGTGTCAGGATCGAGAGGCCGCAGGTGATAATTTATGCAAACGACGATTCGCAAGTTGATTACAGGTGCGATCGACTGCGGCGTTATTCCACGGCAAACCTCATTAGTACGAGGATGTTGCAGGTAACACCGCTGGAACTGGAGTGTTACGGTAATAGAGGTATACAAGACGGAGGAAAGAACGAAAAAGGCAAATGATGCTATCGTTCATTTGATGATTTTATGTGAACTCAGAATTCTGATTCACTTTCATTTCTTGGGTCACAGTTTGTTCACGATTATTCCTTCGCATGTATGCGTATTTAAGAAAATTCTTTGTTGTGTCTAATACTGCCTCTACTCTGTGGAAACTAGTTCAGCAAGGTAACCACCAACTTACATTGCTCCATTTGAATGTGAAAACTTGATCAACAATACATTTTACTTGCTGACAGTTACCAGCACATGAGGATTGAAGATGCGATGGAGACAAAGAGCCACTGATATGATTGCTGTAACCGACAGGTCACTTAATTTCACACTACGTGAAATCGCCAACTCTGGTACAAACTGGGTACTACCCTATGCCGTATTCCACTAAAATTTCCTATCATTATGCCGGGCCATTTTTAAAGCGTGGATTATTATTATTATTATTATTATTATTATCATTATTATTATTATTATTAATGCCGGGCTATTTTCAAAACGTTGGTTATTATTATTATCATTAATATTATTATTATTATTAATATTAATGGTGGGCTATTCTTATAGGTGGCTTATTATTATTATTATGATTATATGATTATTATTATTATTATTATATTATTATTATTATTTTATTATTATTATTATTATTATTATTATTATTATATTATTATTATTATTAAGACTCATACGTTCTTGTGGAATACCTGCAAAGCCAGAGACTTACAAAGGCGGCTTTGGTTAGATAAATTGGCCGATTGTGAAAAAAGCAGATAGAGAGAACTTTTGATAAAATCATCATATGGCCTTCAAAGCAGCACTACTTAATTAACGGCGCTCCGTAAAATTCTACCACTCATGTTTTTCCCTTTAACTAACAAATCTCCTCTCATCACCAGCTTCCAGTTTTATAGTTGTCTTCGGGGTGATACACAGGACAAGTACTAGCCATATCTCCATCTTCCTTTCACCATTATCTCATCTACATTTGAAACTTCTACGTTTTTCCTTATGGTACCATTTCTAACTTTCCTTCCGATGACTTCTAATGGTCCTCCTGAAGCTTAGTCTCAAAGCGACAAGATCTATGAGACTACCTATGTAATACATTTTCTTAAGCAAGTTTTCGAAAGCTTGTGGTGTTTCGCATTTTCAAACAGCATTTTCCGTGAATTCTGACCGACTTGTTTCTGTCTTGACTACAATCTAAACCTTCTCTTCCATCTCCAATCATTTTTTATACCCACATGAAAAGGGGAAAAAAGTAAATTTGTCATAAAATTCTATCTAAAGGGTAACGTACAACAGTAAATCAGCAAAGCGTTAATACAAAAACAAAACAATAAGTTGCACATGGAGGGCACTCTCAAGTAACAGAACTCTATGGAAAGACTGGAAGGGAGCAACACAGAACACTGATCTGGAAGCACTGCTTAAATGGTTGTAACCAAGTGAGAGGAAGAAGGCAAAGGCATACAAATAAATAAACCAAACACAATAAGAAAGTTAATTAGTTGGCAGAGATTCATCACAGCAATGGGACCGGTACTTGCATTTTGCTTGTTTGTTTGTATGGTGTTTTTACGTTGCATGGAACCAGTGGTTATTCAGCAATGGGACCAACGGCTTTACGTGACTTCCGAACCACGTCGGTACTTGCATTTTACTGTACACAATCTAAATTTGTATATTTGAACATACAGGCATACAGACAGGTACATACATACATGCATACATATACGTACATGTAATTGTATATATATATATATATATATATATATATATATATATATTTATATACATATACCACGCAGGAGCACTACAGCATCACTGATGCATTCGTCAAGCACAGCTGCGACCGGAAAAGGTCAGCTCACTTCTCTTTTCCCTGCAACCTTATCCCAGCCAAACTACTCAGGCCATAAACCCTACAACATCAAATACGAAGAAGTTCCACTGAGAGAGATGGAAGTCTTCCCCGAAAGAACCCTTCAAGCAGAGAAACAAAAGAAGAGGCGTGGCAACAATACTCCAGACCCCAACAAAACAAGCCGTATCTCCTTGTTGCTCACCGGCCCAGTGTAAACAAACTCAGCCGCTGGCCACAGAGCCGGTCACTCTGCTTCTAGTTTTCTATAAAAGAAAACTAATGAGATGGCTATGTGTCTGTCCGTCCGGCCTTTTTCTGTCCGCTCTCAGATCTAAACAACTACAAAAGCTAGAAGGCTGCGAACTGGTATGTTGATCATCCAACCTCTAATCATCTAACATACCAAATTACAGCCCTCTAGCCTGAGTAGTTTTTATTTTCATTTAAGATTAAAGTTAACCATAATCGTGCGTCTGGCACAAGTCACCACCGGGCCGTGGCTGAAGAAACTTCGGTGTATATTTACTTAAATAGGGTAAAGGACAAAGGAATACCCACCTCTTTCACGAAGTTAGATGACCACGGTCAAGAAAATAAATCAGAGGCGGAAGGGAAAGAATTCCCAAATTGCACCTGATGACTGGAATTTTAGCAAATGAACTAAACTAACATCGAAACTGACATCTCTTTTGATACGTCCCTCCAAGGATGATAAAAAAAAAAAGTAACTCGGATATAAGATGAAAATTTATCTCCGTTTACGATGAAGGCAAGCTAGAAAAGGCGATAAAATTGCTACAAGTGGCAATCGGTCCTGCCTCTGGGAACTTCAAGGGTCGCGAGTTATGGGTATCTATCTGTTCACCTCTCTCCTCTATTTATTTTCCTCCCTTTAACTGTTCCTTAATTTGACGCCTGCACTCGAGGGAGGGAGATATCAGAAGGAGAAACTGACGACTTCTCGAGGCAGATTTGCTTTCTTAAATAAAAATCTTATACGGCTTCCACTTGAGAGCAAAAGTGCGATGCTACACAATATATTACTTCTGTGGGTCGCCTTTCGTTTGCATTCTCTTTACTTGTGATCTGTTTGAAGTATATCTCCTTGACCCCTGACTCCAGAAGAATGATCCGTGAAATGCCACTCTGTCGGCTCCTCTCGTTGCTGTTGCTGTTGCTTCAAATGATTATGGTACCTAACTTACCACTACTGCAGAAGGATTATGACGCCAGAACGCCAGAAGCCGTCCATGCACGCATTTGGGGGACAGGGGCTAGCAAACTCATCCCCAAAATCAAAGAATACTAACTTGTTATCAGAATTACATATGCGCAGTGAGCTGTGATGAAACATTTTACATGAAGGAGATCGTTCCTGTATATTTATACATACACACACACACACACACACATATATATATATATATATAATATATATATATATATATATATATATATATATAAGGCCACAGGAAAAATAAAAGAAAGGAGCACACATTTTTCGAGGTACAATGCTAAGAGCATCGAGACTATCTAATAAAGTAAACATAAAAG
>NC_087208.1:75979232-75994232 GCF_015104395.2 Macrobrachium nipponense | reverse complement strand
TAGTGTATAATGTAGCAACAATGAAATTTATATTTTCACATCAGCTTAATGTTTTAAAAGGGTATCATTAATTTATAAACTAATAAAAGAACCGTAAACAACAAATACTATTTTACGAAAATATGAATCACCACCGTTTCAACTCAGAATATATCCTATGTTGAATCAGGCATAAAAATAAAGTTATGGAGTACGATGTAAAGAAAATTAACATGAAAGAAATGAATCATTATATATAATGAAATTTTTACCTCATACCAACCTGCACCAAAAGTAATATGATTATTAATATGCTCAAGTGCCTACACTCAATACCTATTTCTTTTTCTATCAGTCTGGGTGTTGCTTCTCACTCACCTCGCATGGTATGAAACGTTGGGGCCGGAAGTAGCGGAATAGCAAGTAGCAGGAGCAGATAAGCAAACGACATGAGAGTGAAGCGAAGAGCAGCACCTGAAACGGAAAATGATTACACCATTAACATATTAACATACGGGCAAATTATTTTAACAGATCTGTCAGTGACTTTTTTACCCTCGCTTTCATCATCATTATCTACATCTTTTCGTTAGGCTATTCTCTGAATATTCGACAACGTACATGGGCATATATATATATATATATCTATATATATATATATATATATATATATATATATATATATATATTATATATATATATGTATATTATATAGGTTGGAAGGAGACCCTCTATCAAACAAGTCTTATTGAAAGATATTGCTGTATCAGCTACTGCATTCAACTTGTAAATAGTCTTCTCTATTTTTCTAATAATAGCTTTCCCTCTGCTATTACAACTGGCGAGTATTGCGCCGATATTACTCATCAGGAGCAGTTAACTTATATTTTGACCTATTTGTGCATTTACTGTAACAAATAAATAAATTTGTAACAATTATCCCTGAAATTGACTGCTCCTGATGGGTAATATCGGCGCAATACTCGCCAGTTGTAATAGCAGAGAGAAAGTTATTATTAGAAAAATAGAGAAGACTATTTACAAGTTGAATGCAGCTGATGCAGCAATATCTCTTTCAATAAGACTTATATTATTTATACATATCTATCTAGCTATCTATCTATATATATATATATATATATATATCTATATATATATATATATATATATATTATATATATATATATCTATCTATCTGTCTATATATATATATATATATATATATATGACTGGTAAAAATGTTCTGTAACAACAGAATTCCATCTAATAAAAGGAGCCCATAAAAAACACCAAAATGTAGAGAGAAAAGTACTATATTTCAGAGACTGCTGTCTCTCTCTTCAGGTATATGAATATACCTGAAGAGAGAGACAGCAGTCTCTGAAATATAGTACTTTTCTCTCTACATTTTGGTGTTTTTATGGGCTCCTTTTATTAGATATATATATATATATATATATATATATATATATATATATATATATATATATATATATTATATATATATATATATTATTATATATAGAGAGAGAGAGAGAGAGAGAGAGAGAGAGAGAATGAGAGGAAGGGGAGAGGAGAGAGACGAGAGAGAGAGAGAGAGAGAGAGAGAGAGAGAGAGGATGCTAGATAATGGTCCTCCATCCTGGTTGCAGCATGTCAAAGTTGACCAAAGACCAAGTACAATTCACCGCTTTGGTCAGAAGAGAGAATATGGAACTCTGGACTCGCCTCCCTGATAAGACTGGTACTAAACATACATACACGCATATACATAATATATATCTATACCTTATTGCTTATTTCACTTCAGGAATTACTTTTTTCCCAAAGTATCTAGCATACCTTCATCATCACGACGGCCGCCTAAGGGACCTAGCCCAACCATTATCTTATCCTCGCAGTCTGATATAAATCCTTGACCTACGAGTTATTCCGCCTCTCCAAAAGTTCTTGTTTTTATTAGTAAGAAGATCACTTTGAACGTCTCTCGCTTCTTGCGTTGTTTATTTTGCTTTACCTTTTCTCACTGTTTAAAAGAGGCGTTAGAATGGAAATGGTAAAGTATGCCAAATAATCATTTCATTTACTTAACCAGAGACTCTTTGATCGTTTTGATAACTGAACACCTGATTTTCAATGGATTTAACAAATACAAATTTCTTGTTCAATGAAGGAGTTTTCAAATATAATTCCTTATGAAGATTATTCTTATATAAATTGCCTGACCTACGTTGCGTCCTTATATTTTCAAAACTAATTATTTTCAAAATACCAAAAAAAAAAAAAAAAAAAAAAAATCTCGTCCATATAGTTGTATAATAGATTTCCTCAAGCTTCATCCATTTGTTTTTACTGTTTATGGTTATTAAAGAGATTACGTGACTGTGAATCACAACAGAACATGTAAGTCTTAATATACTTTTCAGGCAAGCGAAAGAGAACATTTGACTGCCATCCGATCTAAGATTCCTTGCAACGGAAAAAGCTAAAAGCACAAAGGTATAAAAAAAAAAATGGACCCGCATATGTCTAGAGAAGTCGTAACGTTCTTTCTCTACTTTGGGTTCGTCACATAATTCTCTCTCTTTTCTTCACATATGGAATTTCATGCTGTGGATACCTACTCTGGAGGTAATGGAATTTGAAATAAGTTCCCTTTGATTATAAATTCATTGTGAATAATAATAATAATAATAATAATAATAATAATAATAATAATAATAATAATAATAATAATACGTGCAAATAGACCAGACGTGACGTTGATTGACAAAATCAAGAAGAAAGTATCACTCATTGATGTCGCAATATCATGGGACACCAGAGTTGAAGAGAAAGAAAGGGAAAAAAATGGATAAGTATCAAGACCTGAAAATAGAAATAAGAAGGATATGGGATATGCCAGTGGAAGTTGTACCCAAAATCATAGGCACACTAGGCACGATCCCAAGATCCCTGAAAAGGAATCTGGAAAAACTAGAGGCTGAAGTAGCTCCAGGACTCATGCAGAAGAGTGTGATCCTAGAAACGGTGCACATAGTAAGAAAAGTGATGGACTCCTAAGGAGGCAGGATGCAACCCGGAACCCCACACTATAAATACCACCCAGTCGAATTAGAGGACTGTGATAGAGCAAAAAAAAAAAAAATAATAATAATAATAACTTGCGCATATTACTTACACACGGATCATGCACAAACCTGATCAAATATGCTCTAGTACATTTGGACTTTGATAGGAGTAAACATGTATTTATGCGAGTGCCGATACTAATACTTACACATAGTTTGTTTATTTGTTTGTATGGTGCTTTTACGTTGCATGGAACCAATGGTTATTCAGCAACGGGACCGACGGCTTTACGTGACTTCCGAACCACGTCGAAAGTGAATTTCTATCACCAGAAATATACGTCTCTCACTCCTCAATGGAATGGCCGAGAATCGAACCCGCGACCACCGAGGTGGGACGCAAAGACCATACCAACCCCGCCACATAGTACACACACATATATATATTCATATATTAACACAAACATACATACCCACACATATATAATATAAAGCATATTTATTTCCCTCTACCATCATAGCAATTCGTGATCCATATAAATAAAACTACTATTATTGGATTACCTTGCTATCAATGCGGGTATCATAACCCACAATCCGACATCATGATGATGAATAACCAAAGTAAATATTCCACCCACTTTATATATATATATATATATTATATATATATATAATATATAATATATATAATATATATCATTATATATATATATGCAAAATGTGTGCAACATTATTTTGTTTTTTATTTCATCATCATCATCATCGCAATGATAGTAAGATAATCCAAGAGGATCCTAAAATAGAAATGTTATTTTTAAGCATTTGTATCACAAATTTCTTTGATAATATATATAATTTAAAAATATATATAACTGGTTTCACTTTCCTTGTGGCCATAGACTCGTCATATTTTATGCCATACCATTCCGAGGAAGACTCGGTTTTATTATAAACTACCCACAGAGAGAGAGAGAGAGAGAGAGAGAGAGAGAGAGAGAGAAGAGAGAGAGAGAGAGAGAGAGGATGAGAGAGTGTGTTTTCCGTCTAGTGGATTAAATCCGCCATTTTCATCCTATGGGCGGCGAGGGATTCGAAAACCGTTCCCTACTCAAACAGGTGCCAGGAGAGTTAAAAATATATACTGGTAAGTCGAAATAATACTCGTAAAAGCCTCCCTACCTCCTTTCTTAATCGAGCAACTAACTTTCTTCAACGTCGCACAAATGGAAACAGATGACAACGAGCTGGGGCTACACAGGCAATAAATAACTTCCAGAGTTAGTAGCTCATCTCATAGATCAAGAAGTTTTTTAAAAATGGGACTTTTACAATGAAATAATAGATTTGATTTACTGCATGACTGTATACCTGAATTCCCCCGCAGCTGGAGTATTATGATTTCGTTTTTTATGTTTGCTATTTTTATTGGGCAGTAAGCCTTAAAAACGGATTGCTAGAAACACTAAGTATTCTCGAACGAAAGCCAAAAAGCAGATCTACAAAATACGAAGAAAAAAACAAAAACAAAAGTCTTCTTTTACATTTAAATCATACTGATATCAAAGCAATTTTCTTTTCTGTAAAACAAAAATGATGCATCGTTTGGTTTAGATAGTCTTGGATGCTCAGCATTGCCTCTTTTCAATATTGGTTTGCTCTAGTGATTCTGGGCATCTGTCCCATTCTTTGTGCCTACTGGGCTATTTCAAGTGACCTGTTTGATGCCTTTAGAGTTGACAAGGCCATATGAACAGTTCCTTAGCAGAGAGCTCTGCCATCACCAGTCATAATCTTCATCCGTGCATAGTTTGGGTTTGAGTTAACCAGTTCAGGGTGCACTCATGCTAACTTTCCTTGCCATTCTTAAGTTTATGAGCTGTTTATCTGCTGTTATGTGAATAAAATCGGTTTCATTTTTATTGCTTCTTGCTAAGTAATATTTATTATTATGCATATTAGCAAATTTAAGCCATGTAGGAAGAGTTACACTGACTGTCAATGTGCCACACACACACTGACAGACAAACAACAACACGGATAATCTCACTTCAAGCCCATCTATGCATTTTCGTTTTCCTCTGTACAAAGTCTGACGAAAACCCTTCAGTCGTGTAGGAGTTGCGATGGCATGGTAAGTGTGATGTACGGACAGATGGAAAAATGGATGCGAAAATTTCATTAGTGGAGCGTGCACGACAACTACTGGTCTAATATCTTATAATTCAAAAGTTTTACCCAACGTTAAAATTGCGTCAACGGAAAAGACAGGGGATCTTCTTCAAAGTTGAGTACATTCTCCTACGATGACAATGGAAGCGTAACAGGCACTCCATCTATAGTCGCTCGGCAGGGTTTAACAATAAATCATCATCATATACCATACAACTCACAAAAACGTCACATACGATACTAAATTTTGATATCACAGCCGGATAAATAAAGAAATATAACGTGGAATTATTTGTGTGGCACGAAAAACATACATAAAGATGGAAATGGTCCTTGGCTGAAAAAACGGAAAGGGTCAGAAGTATGCATCGCTTATGGTCACCTCCTTATCACGCAAACACGCGAGGAATGAGAGAGAGAGAGAGAGAGAGAGAGAGAGAGAGAGAGAGAGAGAGAGAGAGAGAGATATTCTATTTTGAATGGATTTTTCGGCAATTACTCATTTAATATTCACCCTTTTCCTCATTAGACAGAGAAATGGAAGGCGATGACTCATGTCATAAGTACCTACCATCATACAGCAATTACAGGTAAAAATTGCATGATTAATTAAGCCCCACAACTACAGGTATCGCACCTGAGTTTCTCTGCTAAGAGACGGATCTGATCTGTGGATCTGTTTTTTTTTTTTTTGTTTTTTTTTTTTTTTGTTTGTCTGTTTGTTTGCATGGTGTTTTTTCGTTGCAGCGGGACCAACGGCTTCACGTGACTTCCGAACCACGTGAAGAGTGAACTTCTGTACTGTGGATCTGACGTGAGGCTCTACGCTCACCAGAAGATAGAATAGAACCAAGCGTTCACGAGAGAGAGGAGAGAGAGAGAGAGAGAGAGAGAGAGAGAGAGAGGTTGGTTTAGATTAAGCCGGTATTATGCTAGCACAGGCTTCGGGTCCAAGTATGGTCAGGTGGGAAAGGAAGTAGGAAGTACGGCGTGGCCTCCAGATGAGTGACACACACAAAAGATGAAAATCGGTGAGCGATCATTTCCTTGAGCGGTTTGAGCCCATTTAGCCAAAGAGCTAGCTGAGATTTATTTGACATGCGCCCTACAAAGCATTTGAATGTTTGGTATGGTAGAGGCACCCTGCCTGTCTACAGAAATCTTTGTCTTAAGTGCAGCAAAATTCTGGCGAGCGTGGCCAGGGAGGATTTTAATGACTGGTTCTAATTAATTTTTATTTGATGTAACACTACAAGGCTGGTTATCACATTGTTTCATTAGGATTGTGTTACACTACAAATCAGCAACTCAAGACTTTTTGTTTTTGGTGGGGAGGTCACTGTAATCCCCTGGAAAATGTTATGCAAGCTTTAAATATCTAAAATGACTAACTTAAGACGACATTTTCTGGTGGAAAGGTCATTTAAGACAAGCTCAAGGTCACTTCTGGGTGGTTATTACTAATAGTGGATTTAATTGACATATGAGCTACATCGCTGCAACCACCTGGAAAATGTTAAGTATAGATCATACATCCATATTATCAAACTTAAGACAAACTTTTTTGGTGGAAAGGTCATTTAAGACAAGGTCAAGGTCATTGCTATATGATTTTGCAGATGTAAGAATACCTAAAACTCGATTGTATACTGTTATTTACATGATGTAACTACAAACATTACTTATTGTGGGTTACACTGTGGCCCCTACATCAGCTACCACCAAGGATAGATATTGCGGTGTAATGGTTTCGCAAGACTTGACTACTCTAATGTTGCTAATTATGAGGTATATGTGGTTACTGTTGTGCACCAACACAATACCCAGTACAATGTGTCCCATTAAATTATGCCGTTTGCGTTTTTGCTATTGAATGGGATCTTAGGGTTAAAGTAGCGAAGGGCTGAATGCTTATGTTGGCAGAAGAAATTCGTAACCGTCTTCATGAAATGACTAATCCTCATCTGAGGATGACACGGTCTCTTCATCTGAGGAGCTGGAATCAAAATCAGCCAGGTCATCATCATCCATATCTATCTCAATCTCACTTTCACTTGGCACAAGAGGTTCGGGCATTTGATCTCCTTCGAACCACACAAGTTCAGATGCATCCCCATTCAGTTACCATCCATCTTCTGCCATTGGATTCTGAGTTATGCACTTTTCACGTGCATCTGCCCACATTTTAGCAATAAAGTTGTCCACCTAATTTGTCGGATTACCTCTGCCTCACATGTTGGGATCAAAGAAGCATTAATCCCTTTTAGTTTTTCAAGTTGAATTCCTGTAAAAAATTGTACAGGAGAACAGTTGAATATTCGTTCATGATAGTGAAAACATCATGCATCAATTGATCAAAGCCTACAAGGAATACAAGTGGACCCAGTTTTATCAAAGGAACTCGGTGCGAATATGAATATTAGCAGAAAAATGTACAAACTCAATGCATTTGCTTCATAGTAAATATCTAAAGTGTCTAGACTTTTGGGACGGAAGTTTCCCTGGGACTAACAACAAAGACACGAGCCGACCTGCTTAGATGAACGACTTGTAAATAAAGCACCGACCTCAGACGCTAATGAGTTTTCTTCTCCCTTTTTTCTGTTTATCAGGTGCGAATATTTTTTCCAATCGTCTGCAGGTTCGTTTGGAATATCACTCTAGCATACAATTATAAGATAAATTTCTGTTATATCAGTCCTCTTCGAGATATCTTAGAAATATATATATATATATTATATATATATATATATATATATATATATATATAATATATATATATATATTAGGCTTGTGCCTTGTATGATAAGGCGCCCTATGAGGTAATGTTAGACTAGCGATAATCTTACGCTAAGTCGGTTGGTATTGCACTTCCATCTTCAATGGAGTGTCTGGGGTTTGTAGATCATTTACGAAGTCGGTATTATCTTGTTGGTTATTACGACGATGTTGTTAAACTCATGGTGAGGAGGTTCTTGTAGAAAACACTAATATACATATTTATAATATATTGTAATATATATTACAATAAAAGATAGGAAACAGAAGATTAATTTGAAGGGAGAAGGATTGTCAACCTAAAATTTACAGAAAACTCACTCATATTTTGTTCACTGCACAAATAAAGGCAGGGCACTTAAAAAAACACATAATATATATATATATAATATATATATATATATATATGTATATATATATATATATATATATATATATATATATATATATTAGGGGTCTAAGATATTACATCTTGCAACACCATAGGTTTTCTTTTTGTTTCTGTGCAGGTCTATGTATGTTATAATAACCGAGTGGTCGTAGACCAAGTGGGAAGGACTAAAGACAGACAGAGTGAAGGGTGGGAAGAGATTAGGGAAAATCAATTAGTCGAGATGATGGCGTTCTTTGATCCGCCTTTTCCTTGCGTGGAGGGTTTTCGCAAGAATGGCAACAGCTTTCGGGTTTCTCAGCAAGTCTTCGGGGATGAGACTGCTAGCCCTACTCTTTTTCTTTCTGTTACCCCAGGGCGCACCCAGGAATGTGGCGACACCATCATCCACATTGGAAGGTGCCATTGAGTTTCCCTAATCTCTTTCCAGCCTTAACTCTGTGTTTAGTCTTTCCCACTTGGTCTACGACCACTCGGCTATCATGACATGGACCTGCAAAGAAGCAAAAGGGAAACCTATGATGTTGCAAGAAGCAACATCAACAAATAACACATACAAGAGACTAGTGACTTATTTCCTTCATTAGCAATCTCTGGGATTCTTGAGTTTCAGGGTGACCCATTGCTATCCACAGCTGGTCACCCATCCAAGGTTGACCAGATACAGTATAGATTCCTTAATTTTGATAAGACATTAGGGGGTAAATGACAACATAAATGGCAATTTTTCTGGTGTTAAATAAACCCAATCTAAATAATTAGTGCAGCTTGGGTACATTCTAATATTAAATTTCTCAGACTAGCAAACTGACCCATCTACGATGGGTGATAAAACACGGGTGCAGAAGTGAAAAATTTATATGTACTATTTGTTTAGTAATATTAAAATAAGGGCGATTTTTATACATACCTACTACAGAACCTCTTTGTACACAATATTATCAGTTTGTCCACAACTTAATTTCAAGTTGGCAGAGTCAGTTGCTCTGCTCATTGCCACATACAGTTGGCCATGCGTGAACATGGGTGACGGCAGAAACACACCAACACGATCCAAAGTCTGGCCCTGCGATTTGCTTGCAGTGAATGAGAAGGCCAGGTTGATGGGAAACTGCCTGCACCATAACTGGAACGGAAACTGGTTGTCCGAAGGCATCAGAGGAATCCGGGAGATGAACAGACGTTTGCCGGTGTGAGGGCCTGTTGCTATCACTGCTTCGATGACGTGGGAGTTTAGCTCCATAATGGTGTACCTCATTCCGTTGCAATGTCCATTGGCAGGATCGAAATTCTGAAGCAACATTACCGGGCAGTACTTCTTCAACGTTATTTTGTGCACTGGCAGTCCCGATGGATTTAAGTTATTAAAAAAATCTTGCGGATATTGATGATAATTTTCATCTTCTATTGTGTCCGAGCTGAAACATTCGCGACTTTCTCCGGGGAAGTTGTACAGAAATTATGTATGAAAAATCGTAAAGTAACTAAGTCTACGGGAATAACCAGCCTCGTTGCACAGCCACAAACAGCTCCGTTTCAGGGAATCCCTATTCACTCCCACCCCCTACAAAGGAGGGGGGTAGTTGGATGAAACCCCATTACAAACCCTCTTACGGGTCCCCACCATAACCCTGCCAAGTTTCATGCCCATCTGACCAGCCATTTGGCCGTGATTGAATGACAGACAGACAGACATTACGCCCATTATAGTATGATGTTCCATAAGCGCCCGAATAAAGTTTTACAAGTTTGCATTAGGTAAAAACAGCACCTGTATTTCAGTGGGTTAACAAAAAAGGTATAAGAAAAACAAAACAGTGCTCTTTACCTTATGGTTTTATTCTGACTTGGCACGGACATAGCTGCGTAAACTTTCAAATTACGTGATGATTACCAAAGACAAATTAGAACTTACCATGAAAGCACCCATCTCCTTTAAAATCACGCAACTACCTGCATCATTGTTTAAGCAAGGACACAGGAATCAGGCTATACTGTCACGTGAGTTGACGAGCAGTAATTTCAATATAAAATTTCACCAGTTCCCAAGTAGCATTTTAACATAAACTTCGTTCATCGTGACACTCCTACACTAAAGGTGCCAACACTACTGTTTCTGGCTTTTAGTGGAACCTTAGAATGAGCGCTTGAGTGCCCTGCCTTTGTTTGTGCGGTGAACGAGTATGAGTGAGTTTTCTGGAAATTATAGGTTGGCAATCCTTCTCCCTTCAAATCAATCGATGTCTGGTAACGCATAGCACTTCTGTTTCCGAGGCTTTATTGCAATATTGCCGTTTAAAGGCCATAACGGTAAAAAGGAAAATTAAAAGCATTTATACACACACACGCACATATTATATATATTATATATATATATATATATATTATAATATATATATGTATATATATATATATATATATATAATATATATATATATATATATATATATATATTATATAATAATATATTATACATTTATATATATAAAAATGTATTACACACTTAAATATGAAGTTACTAATACCCACATATACAACATCAAATTAACATTACTAATACCCATATACATCAAATTAACATAACTTGAGAATAACTTACTCCGAGGGGTATCATATATATATATATAATATATATATATATATATATATATATATATATATATATATATATATAAATATATATGCATACGGCCCGGCCAGGACTCAAGTTCTTGCCTTATTTGGTTTGACAGAAAATTAGACGGCTGACTTATTCTATTAAGTTATCGCGAGAGATATGGCTTCGAATCCTGCCCAGGGCGGATAAACTTACATATCATTGTCTTTGGGTAAGTGAATTCAATATTTATGGGTATTTGTGCTTAATATCTGAGAGGAAAAATAAGTCAAAACTATGAGTATATATATATATATATATATATATATATATATATAGTATATATATAATATATATATACATATATAGATAACATATATATATATATATATATATATATACATATATAGATACATATATTATATATATATATTATATATATAAGCATATATATATATACATATATATAAATATATATAATATATATATTATATATATATATATATATATATATATATATAAACATAAAAGGTAAAGAAGACAGCATAGTACAAATTTGCAGAATAACAATCACACTCTCAGGGAGCTATAACATTAACAAACACAACTTACAAACACCAGGTGATCCTTCAGGACAATCTGTGACCTCTGACCCTCAAAGAGAGAGACAGGTGCACCTAATGCAGGCCAGGTAATCCCATTAGGCCAATGTGTTGTCTCCGGCCGTGTATCTTCATTACACACCTTGTTAATGGGCGCTGCAATGAGTATTCTTTCAGTAATAGGACTTTGACATCATTCTCGGGTGTCATTAAAATCGAATTGAATTCTGAGCGTGGAGAGAATGAAAAATGCGTTTGGATAATGAAAAATGCGGTCAAGAATAAAATGAAAGGGTATGACAACATTTAAATGCTTGAGAGTAAGGGGAAATGAAGAAATTTTAATACCAGTGAGAAAGACATAATGACAAAAAACAATTGCAACAAACTTACACAATATACACAAAAAGAGGCAAAGAACCTCTACCCCTTGCCCCCCAAAAGCAATAAATTTATAAGGAAAAATGGTGGCAATATATATTTTGATAAACAACGAACAAGACAAGAACAGTCTCACCGATTCAAAGGATGGAAACAACTCGGCTAACAAAAGTAAATAAATAAATATTGCATTTGCCTCACAATTTGCTAAAAATGCCACAAAACCGCGAAGTCGTCATGTGAAGGAAGGCTCTTTACCTTATAAATAGTTCCCATATATCCACAGACGAAATTCTGGCAGGTCCTATACCATATAATGGTCGTTGGGGATTCATGTCATTTCACAAATGGCGAAAGTATGGGCTCACACAAGACCTTACGGAAAACAGGAAGAATTCGAGTCCTAAAAATGGACACTTCATAGCTTCAAGATGGCCGAAACTTGGGTCTGTATATGTACACACAATCACGCACACACATATACATACATACATATATCATACATACAAATATATATATATATATATATATATATATATATATATATATGTATATATGTATATAAGTATTGTTACGAACCCCGTGAGAGGTCCACTTCAGGTTCGATATTATTATAAACAAAAAGAATTCAACACCAACAGATGAAACTGGGGATAGGAATATAGAGAGAAACACTAACAGAACAAAGGTTTATTTACAAGCCCACTAACAAAGATAAATGCAGAATGGTATCTCCTATTTACATAAAAATGGTAAAATCTTACACTGCATGAACTAGGGAAGAAGTGAGGTAATTCAAATACTTGCTGGCCAGTTTTGCGACTCGAAGCGATGGCTTCACAAAGGAGAACGGTGGAACTTTAGACGTCTTCTTGACTCTGTACTGCGAAAAGCAATGTCTATTCTTGACTCGAAGGGCAGGAATTCCTCGAAACCTCTTGTAGGAAGTTTCTTCTCTCAAGGCTTGCTCAACGTCCAAATAACTCGGTCGTCCACTCTTGAAGACAACTTGACCAGAATTCGACCAAACTCTCGAGCCCCTTTTCCTCTCTGATCCTTCGTCTGTTCCTTCTTCTCTTATCTCCCTCTGATGATCTCTGATCTCTGCTGCTGGGCTCTCAATGATAATCTGATCTGTGACTCTTACTGATGATCTCTCCTCCTACTTCGTCAGTCCTATATATATATATATATATATATATATATATATATATATATATATATATATATATATATATATATATATATATAATTATATATAGCGTGCGTGCGTTAGCCATCACATGCCTTTTACTACGAATAAAAAAAAAGGTTTCTGAAAATCACTAATAAGCGTTAGCAGCTCGATCAAAGCAACCGAAGTAACACCTTCAGATATGGGGGAAACGTCCTAGTTCCGCGTCATCCACAACATAAACTAGATGCCTAGAAGTACAAATTCGAGACCTCAAGAACCCGGAATTTCGTCATCACTCTCACCTAACGAAGTCGCTCCCCCACATTATTGCTTATATTAACGCGGGCCGTACTTCCAAAATTCCCGTAGCATTTGTAACCCTCTACAAACTGCCCCTTTATTTCCGAGAACCCGCGGCGCAGAGCAGCAATTGACAGAGAGAGAGAGAGAGAGAGAGAGAGAGAGAGAGAGAGAGAGAGTTCATATAGAACAAAAACTACGGTTAATGGAAAGAAAACGGATGAAGAGATACAGATAAATAGATAGACAGAAAGAGATAGAGAGTGATAATGGGATCGTCATCATGCTAAGGAATGACACCACCAAAGGGTAAGAAGGGAGGGGACCAAAGGGAAATGGGAAAAGTTGGGGGAGGGAGGGGGGTTGGATGAGGCAATGACACTATAAATGGGGGGGGGTGGGGGGTGTGAAAGGGGACTTTGGGGAGGGGGGCATGGTAAAGGTTGGGGAAGGGGGTGGAGTGCTAGAACATGTGACACGTGGAGCGGGTCGGGTTGGTGTTGGCGGAGGGGGCATGAAAGAATTTGCCGAAAAGAAGGGCGGGGATGAGTCAGGGGGGTCAGGTGGGTTTCCCCCTTTGGAGGAGGTCTTAGTATTAGGTTGGGGGAATAAAGAAAGAGTTGAAGAAATGGCAAGAAGGAAGAAGGGGGGGGCGGAGGGGGGGGTGGGGGGGGGGGGGGGGGGGGGGGGGGCGGTTATGAGGAGGAGGAGGGTCGAGATGGGTGGTGGTCAGGGGGTCGGGGTGGTCGAGATCAGAGTACGTCACTCTATTTCCATAATGACCTGAGAGGATATGACCTCGTTAGCTGAGGGGAAAAGGGCGAAGGGAGGAGAGATAAAAGGGGGTGAGGAGTGAGAGAAGAGAATGAAAGAGATAAAGAGAGGGAGAGAAGAATTCTAAAAAACTGTTTTAAATCTCTGGTGGTGTGAAAGCTTTGTCTATAAGTGTTAACATGCCTAACACAAATACGTTATGGAAGATTAGTGGGACGTTTGGTTTATTTTCTGGTTCAAGATTTGTTTCCATAGCTGGTTTCTTATTTTGATACACCAAATGGGAACCTTGTAAAGAAAAAGAATGAGTGATGCGACCTCCAGCTTACTCGGGGCGTGTGCAAGATTTTCCCCTCACGCATAAGTTAACATTATATTCCTAAGTTACGTGAAGTGGTCTTCATAATTAATAGTCATACTCAGTACTACTTATGCTAACAACAAGGATAAAATAAAAAAGGACACAAATTGAACACGCTAATAGACTCTCAGTTATAATTGGAAACAAAATAATCGAACAGAAATCTAAACAAAGCCTAAATCTTCGGTCAAATAGAACCTTGTTTCACCAATGAAAATTAAAATAAATATGCTATATATTTCATTAAAATAATTTTTCTGTACTAAACTGTTTGACATACACATAATTTATCTTTGACATTTTCATTCAAATAAACATATCATCAATATCCTACCCTAAAATTCCTGTATCTTTAACTCAACACGAAAAAACTTTTTCAGACCTTCTTAGACCCTTCCATACGGCTTTCCTACTCCCC
>NC_087208.1:75971732-75974232 GCF_015104395.2 Macrobrachium nipponense | reverse complement strand
ATATATATATATATATATGTGTGTGTTGTGTGTGTGTGTGTGTGTGTGGTGTGTGAGTGTGTGTGTGTGTATGCGTACACATATAATCGGTGCAGGTAGCCCATAGAAATATGAAAGTAAAGTACTGTTTTCTCAGAGGCCACTATCATAAGGATTACTGGGGAATATATATATATATATATATATATATATATATATATATATATATATATATATATATCCCTCCCCAGTAATCCTATATGATAGTGGCCTCTGAGAAAAACTGTAGTCTTCCACATTCCTCCCTCAGGTACTGAATTAAGGACGAATGTTTGGTGCAGAAAATTTACAACACTGTTAGCCGGCTCTTACACCTATGCATAAGGATCACCAGCATCACGTCAAATATCTCACACACACAGTCATGAGCTTCGATCTTGCACACCTCTCATAATAATCGAATTTACAAAGAAATCAAATGAATCAAGTGTAAAAAGGAACATAAGAATACGATGTGAATTTTTCGCGCACACACACACACAATACCCAACCATCGAATTCTCTCGTGCTAAAAATGACACCGGAAAACATTTCCAGAAAATCACAAGCGTGCAGTCGTGTGCGATTTTCGGACCGACGACACAGTCTTCTTTTCACAGACCAAATGGAAGGAGATTGTCTAGACGAGGTGACTGACCCTGTGGTCTCTCTCTCTCTCTTCTCTCTCTCTCTCTCTCTCTCTCTCTCTCTCTCTCTCTCCTTGAGGGTCGTGCAGTTACAACTCTAATGCAGAAACAATCATATCAAGAAAATAATTCTCAAGGCTAAACTGCTAATAATAATAATAATAATAATAATAATAATAATAATAATAATAATAATAATAATAATAATAATAATAATAATAATAATAGCCAGTAACTACAGGCCTATCACCTGCCTACAATAATGTGGAAGTTTACTAACAGGTATCATCAGTGGAAAGGCTATACAAAACTACCTAGAGGAGACAAACACCATCCCGCACCAACAGAAAGGCTGCAGAAGGAAGTGTAGGGGCACAAAAGACCAGCTCCTGATAGACAAAATGGTAATGAAGAACAGTAGGAGAAGGAAAACCAACCTAAGCATGGCATGGATAGACTATAAGAAAGCCTTCGACATGATACCACACACATGGCTAATAGAATGCCTGAAAATATATGGGGCAGAGGAAAATACCATCAGCTTCCTCAAAAATACAATGCGCAACTGGAATACAATACTTACAAGCTCTGGAAAAAGACTAGCAGAGGTTAATATCAGGAGAGGGATCTTCCAGGGCGACTCACTGTCCCCACTACTCTTCGTAGTAGCCATGATTACCCATGACAAAAGTACTAACAGGAAGATGGATGCCGGTACCAAATCAAGAAGAAAAGAGGCAACAAAATCAACCATCTGATGTTCATGGACGACATCAAGCTGTATGGTAAGAGCATCAAGGAAATAGATACCCTAATCCAGACTGTAAGGATTGTATCTGGGGACATCAGGATGGAGTTTGGAATAGAAAAATGTGCCTTAGTCAACATACAAAAAAGGCAAGTAACGAGAACTGAAGGGATAAAGCTACCAGATGGGAGCAACATCAAAACACACATATGAGACAGGATACAAATACCTGGGAATAATGGAAGGAGGAGATATAAAACACCAAGAGATGAAGGACACGATCAGGAAAGAATATATGCAGAGACTCAAGGCGATACTCAAGTCAAAACTCAACGCCGGAAATATGATAAAAGCCATAAACACATGGGCAGTGCCAGTAATCAGATACAGCGCAGGATAGTGGAATGGACGAAGGCAGAACTCCGCAGCATAGATCAGAAAACCGGAAAACAAATGACAATACACAAAGCACTACACCCAAGAGCAAATACGGACAGACTATACATAACACGAAAGGAAGGAGGGAGAGGACTACTAAGTATAGAGGACTGCGTCAACATCGAAAACAGAGCACTGGGGCAATATCTGAAAACCAGGTGAAGACGAGTGGCTAAAGAGTGCATGCAAGAAGAAGGACTAATAAAAAGTAGACGAAGACCCAGAAATATACGAGACAGGAGAAAGACAGAAAGAACAGAGGAATGGCACAACAAACCAATGCACGGACAATACATGAGACAGACTAAAGAACTAGCCAGCTGATGACAATTGGCAATGGCTACAGAGGGGAGAGCTAAAGAAGGAAACTGAAGGAATGATAACAGCGGCACAAGATCAGGCCCTAAGAACCAGATATGTTCAAAGTATGATAGACGGAAATAACATCTCTCCCATATGTAGGAAGTGCAATACGAAAAATGAAACCATAAACCACATAGCAAGTGAATGCCCGGCACTTGCACAGAACCAGTACAAAAAGAGGCATGATTCAGTGGCAAAAGCCCTCCACTGGAGCCTGTGCAAGAAACATCAGCTACCTTGCAGTAATAAGTGGTACGAGCACCAACCTGAGGGAGTGATAGAAAAC
>NC_087208.1:75931732-75966732 GCF_015104395.2 Macrobrachium nipponense | reverse complement strand
GAGGGCGAACAACCAGTTCAGTTCGGGGGCAAGCGACCAGTCAGTCAGAGGCAGTCATGGTATGATTACCTGTGGACCAGCATGAGGCAGCGTCAGGTACTGGATACCTGGTTATTTAATTTGAAGTCTTCGTATGGAGTATGTCTTCGAGTTGGAGGTCGGCAGCCTTTGGCAGCATTACTGTGTTTTCGTCGTCAAGAGGACGACGTGTCGAGTGCGACCTCACTGGGTCAGCAGCAATGGCGTTTTTTCGTCGTCGAGAGGACGACGTGTCAAGAGCGACCTCACTGGGCAGCAGCAGTGACGTGTTTTCGCCCAGTGGTTGAGGAGGACTTCCATACCGTATCTGAGACGAGATGGTTGTTGTATCACTCTGTCTTGATCGTTCAGCATTCGAGGAGGATGTCCATATTGTTTCCAAGGACGAGGTGGTTGCCGTATCGGCTCTGTCTTGATCGTCCCGCATTGGACTGGTGTCCTCATCGTTTAAAGAAGTGTTCCCGTTTTGCTCTGACTATCATTATGCCGCTTCAGTATTAATTTTAATTATTCATTATGCTGCTTATTTCTATCTATATTTAGATTGTTATTGCCCTTATACAGCCATTTTGTGATTATTCTTTTTATTGTTTAGATTGTGATTTTTCATGGCTTTTGTTATTGAAGGGAGGATTTTATTGTTTCTTAGACTGGTTTTAAATATTATTATTGTAAGTTTGTAATTTTTTGTGTTTTTTGCCACCCAGAACCTTGACTCGCTGTACATTATGTAATAATTAATTTTAAGGTAACTTTTTGACTTTGTTATGCTCCTCTCTCCTTTGTTTGTCACCTGTCGTCAGTCATTACAGCCCAATTGTTTTATTATTTTTAAGAACCTGTCGATCTCGAGAGTCGAGATCGTAATATTGGCGACCTTAGGCCAGGATTAGTTCTGTTTTGGCTGACGGGGTGTGGCAGCAACGGGGAAGAGTATTTTGTTTGTGAATTAATAATAATTTTTTTTTCTGTTAGGTGGGGAGGTGTTAGGAACAATCGTTTGCCGATTGTTCCCTTGGTGGATTGGTTGCCGTCCTTTGTGTTTTGTTTTTTATTGCTGGCGAGTTGACGTCTGGTGGATGGCGTCAAAACTTCGTCAGTCAGGTTCTGGAGGGCAGAATAACCAGTCAGGTTCTGGAGGGCAGAACAACCCGTCAGGTTTCTGGAGGGCAGAAACAACCAGTCAGGTTCTGGAGGGCACAACCATCAGAAAATTCTGGAGGGCAGAACGACCCGTCAGTCCAGGAGGCAGTCAGGTATGATTACCTGTGGACCAGCAGATGGCAGCGTCAGGTACTGGATACCTGGTATTTAATTGAAGTCTTCGTTAATGGAGTATGTCTTCGAGTTGGAGGTCTGGCAGCCTTTGGCCAGCATTACTGTGTTTTCGTCGTCAAGAGGGACGACGTGTCGAGTGCGACCCTCACTGGGCAGCAGCAAATGGCGTTTTTTTCGTCGTCGAGAGGACGACGTGTCAAGAGCGACCTCACTGGGCAGCAGCAGTGACGTTGTTTCGCCCAGTGGTTGAGGAGGACTTCCATACCGTATCTGAGGACGAGATGGTTGTGTATCAACTCTGTCTTGATCGTTCAGCATTCGAGGAGGATGTCCATATTGTTTCCAAGGACGAGGTGGTTGCCGTATCGGCTCTGTCTTGATCGTCCCGCATTGGACTGGTGTCCTCATCGTTTAAAGAAGTGTTCCCGTTTTGCTCTGACTATCATTATGCGCTTCAGTATTAATTTTAATTATTCATTATGCTGCTAATCTTTAAATAATCTTCATCCATCAACTAAATTAAAGGTTGAACTGTAAAAAGACATAGATTACCCCTCGTGGACACTGCAAGCCGTTCATAAGCTGACTGTCCGGAATTCGGAGTCTATGGACAGAATACTAATTCAGATATACATATATATATATATATATATATATATATATATATATATATCATACATACATACATACACATACATATATATATATATATATATATGTATATACATACATACATACATACATATATACATATGCATATACATATATATATATATATATATATATATATATATAATATATATATATATATATATAAATATATATATATATATACATATATATATATATATATGATATATATTATGTATGTATGTAGTACTATATAAAAATATATATATATATATATATATATATATATATATATATATATATATATATATATATATATAGGCTTTCCTTCCCACTCAAATGCTACACTATCAGAGGTTATATAGATTTTACCTCTCAGAACTTTTGAAATTCTATGAAAGTGAGCTTTTTTATTGAACATGAAATTATTCAAATTAATGAGGTCCTTATGAAGCACGGTTACAATTCTCAGTTTATAAATAAAACACGTCGAAAAGTCTGAATTAAAGAAATAGAATCTTTCTAAGGGAGTGATTAACATATTTTTGTGATGTTTCAAACATGCCAAGGCAGTATCTCCCTCAGCGTCTACCTAATACTTTATTGCGTATAGAAGAAAAAGATGTTAGTTATATGGGAAAAAATAGGGCAAATAAACCGCACATTTATAAATTGCTATGTAGAACATGTGACAAGGTTTACTACGTGAATCTGTAGGGCTTGCAGTAGAAAACAAGACCAAAGTAATGTCTTTGGAAGAGGAGATGAAAAGAGCGCTATTTTTAAACATACTGCAGGAATATCCTCCTAGAAATTCTCATTACACTCATTAACCGTTAACAATGTCAAACACACATCGACAAAACTTGTTGCTAAATTAATTTTAAAATATATGAATGTTAACATCGATCAAAGAATTTAAAATTGATTTGTCTTGAATAACATTGTCAAGAAAAATGTAATAAATATAGTTATTAAAATAAAAGATGTAAAAAAAACTCAATATTTGTGTTATTTAGCTGCCGCAGAAGTCGGGTAATTCTATTGCTTTCTGTACTGTTCCACAAACCTTTATTGTATTCCTTCCTAAAGTTCTGATCATTTGTATTTTGAGTGCATTGCTCTTAAGTGCTTCGTGGAAAATGTGTTCATTTTTATAGCATGGTAAATCGTACCCTCGCGTTCCTTTATAGCAGAATTCCACCATCTGTAACTCCTGGTGTTTGCTATCGTGATCAAGGCCTTGTTTACATGCCCGGCGTCCCTTTATTAAGCTATTTTAAAAATGAAACAGAAAAAGTGATCGAGGAAGGGGGAGGGAAGTCCCCATGTGGGTAGAAAAGGGGGAGAGGAAGAAGCAAAATTAAGGTGGATGAAGCAGGTAATGACAGTAAACTGCTGTAACACAAAGATTAAAAATGTGAAAATGAGAAAAAATGTCGAGCTGGTGGAAGGGTGAGAAAAATATATTCGTACCCTAGTTGAATATCTAGGAATGATTTTCTCATTATGTACAATTTTGATGATCATTACAATAATACTCAGAATTACAAGCAGGCTATTTTCATTAGTGATGGTCAAAGCAGAATAATAATAATAACAATAAAATCTGCAACAATTTTAGCAAAACGTTCATAAAAACACATCTAATCAATAACTCAATAAGAACAAATACACGTACATACAAACACTTAGTCATTTTTAAATGCGTCCTTCACTTCTCCCCATAACCCTAGAGTGGTTGCACCAACTCTACCTTATCTGGTCATTGGGTACCGAGTAACGATTGTACCCTCGGCGAATATCTCCTCCTCACCCCCCAAAAAAAAAATAAAAACAACAGCGTCGAAGAGTCGTCCCGTAAAAAATGTTGGCAAGTTGTCCCTAAAAAAAAATGTTGTAAATTTGAACCCATAAGGAATGTTGTATATCTACAGTATTATCTTTAAAGAATCCTGTCGAAAATGACAATAGATCAAATTTGTGATTCGTTGTAGTTGGTAAATATTTATACATAAAATGAACGAATAATTATATATATATATATATATATATATATATATATATATATATATATATGAGCTGTTTTCAAAAAATTTCTTAAAACTGCTATCGTCATAAAGGCAAGAGAATTTAGTTACCGCGAGTAACGAATTTAGTACAGTCAGACGTACTGAATAGAAAAAAATTTTATTTGGTGTAAGCCATGAAGGGTAATAATCACCATCAGTCGCACCATAATGTGACAAAACGAAATCTCATCAATAAGAACATATAATGGATAAGAGCTGTCATCAACTAAGAAAGGATATGAGAGAACGCTGACACAAAAAGAAAAAAACAGGATACGAAGACTCAAAACAGAATAGGATGTAGCGAGATCTGTCTATTTTCATAGTATATGAGTAAATACGTAACGTCCGCTAGGGAAATCATTTATGGGTAGAGGAAAAAGCAAGCTTTATTATAACAAAGTGACCAAGTGAGTAACGCTTAGGTTGATTACCAAACTGGAGAACCACATCATCATTAGGTAATGAGTACGCCGGAGGAAGAATATATTAAGAGGGTACCACAGCGCATCAATGAAAGAATTCCTGAGGATTTTTGGAGAGACTGACGAACCCTGTGAAACTTATAAATTTTATAGTCAACAAAAACAACCCGCTCCCGACTCTAACAATTTTCTCTCTCTCTGTGCATTACGTACCTCTATGTCCTTCAACAGTACCATTACATACTTCTCTCTCTTTCTCTTTGCATTAATTATCCTCTTAGTCTTTCAACAGTCCTATCGCATACTTTCAATCAGTCTATCTGCCAGTCTCTCTCTCCCCCTCTCTCTCTCTCTCTCTCTTTCTCTGTCTTTCAACAGTTCCCATTGAATAATTTTCTCTATCTCTCTCTCTCTCTCTCTCTTTGCAATACTTATTCTCTGTCTTTCAACAGTTACCATTACATAATTTTCTCTCTCTCTCTCTTTGCAATACTTATTCCCTGTCTTTCAACAGTAAAATTGCAACCTTCTCTCTTTCTGATTTCAAGAAAAGAAAAAAAGAAAAGACATGCGCAGGGGTATTCCTTCTTTGCGCACGTCGTTATTCCTTCAAGAGGAAATGAGGGGGAAATCACGTACGAATTCAATAGACCAATAAAAGAATGTACATACATACATACATATATACATATATATATATATATATATATTATATATATATAATATATTAATAATATAATTAATATATATATATGTGTGTGTGTGTGTGTGTGTGTGTGTGTGTGTGTGTGTGTGTGTGTGTTTTAATAGCCAACATGATTCTTACCCTGTTGGGTTCCTCGAACTTTGCATTTTAAAACTCTTATCACTATAAGCCTAATCTGAGCGAGAAATAAATAAAGGATCTTCCACTTTCCGTGGCTGGAGTCGGCCTCACTAATGGTGAACGCATTTTCGTTCATTTCCTGCTATACTTGGGCTTTTATAGTGCTAAACCTCCCGGGCTGTCTGGAAGTTAAGTTGTCATAAAAGAAAAAAAAAAAAAAAAAAAAAAAAATATATATATATATATATATATATATATATATATATATATATATATATATATATATATATATAATATAATACTCACGATTTGTAGAGCACAGCCAACTAATCCGGATTAAAGACTAATTCATACACTATAGTATAAACACGTAAACGCCTGCACTCATAGAGAAAGTTCCACGTACAGGAAACCGTTGAAGATAAAGGAAAAAACAATAACAATGACAAGGCGTTGTAAGGTCAACGTCTGGCATTTAGTGCAACGGCACTTATCTCTGCGGTGGCTTCAGCAGCCTTACTCCGAAAGGTTGCCGTTGTACAGCGGCAAAGAACGCGTCCTATTCTACGTCTGCGGCAGGTTGGGGTACGTTCAGTTGCGGTCATCAAGTGTTGTCATAGTCCGGGGAGAAAACGTTTGGCTTCTAGCCGAGGAGGAGAGAGAACGTTTGATTTCACGTTCATTTGGCCTCATCAGATGTATCCAATGAAAGGAGAAGTATGTAGTTGACATTAAATAAGCTCTGACTTTATAGTTTGAGGAAGTAGCTTTTGTTCAGTGTATTCTCTTCTCTTTTTTTCCACCTTTTATAACCGACTGCTTTAAAGCTGTTTGGCTTTATACATATGAAAAGAAATAAATCTTACATTCTTAGATAAAGATAGAGTGATTTTACGTCTGCCACCTTAAAAAAACGTTTTGCGTTAGTAAGAAAAAAAAAACTTATGATCACGGACAAATAACCTATGGGAAAACACAGTCAAATGTGACTTATGATAAACAAAACAAAATAAAGGAGCTTGGATTATAAAGCAATTTCTTCTTGGTGACAGTGCCAGAAAGTGCTTTTCAGTGAAGTAAGAAAATTAGAAAATTATATATACGCACGCGCACACTCCATACCTACGTTAATATGTATATAATAATGTGTATATATTATATATATATATATATATACAAATATATATATATATATATATATATATATATATATATATATATATATATACGAATGCCAGTACATGAACATGCGTTAGTCAAGTTATAAACACGCAACCACAAACACGTGAACACAAACGTATTAAATCTTCCGTCCTTTCCTTTCGTGTCCAGGAAAAATAATTGAGACGGAAGAGGCGCTCAACCGTTTAGTGCTTCTGAAAGATTTACCATAATATTCAACATTCACGAGGTGTGACAGGGCGCTGTACTATCTCTTGTTTATTTTTAATGTCGCATTATACTTATACGCTATGAGTACATTTATTTGTTTATACAGGTCTGTGGAATGGTAGACGCTATATTTGCAAAGGAGAAAAAAAATTAGTTCAGTAGAACTGAATATATACAAAACAAATAACACTGACAATAATTGCCCTTACGTTCACTTGTATAAAGCTCGCAGGATTGACACCATTCACTCCACACAGAGCTACTACTAACTTTTTAAACCCACGAACAGATGGACGGGCAGCCTGACGCCACTACCTATCCAAAGCCTCTTAACTATGAAAAGGAAAAAGCAAGGGTAAATATAAAGCGGATGGGCCCAGATTCATAACTGACCACCTGCCTTACTCAAACATAAAACTTACAGAATCATAGAAACCGAATCTGAGAAAGAATTCCAATATTTTCCGGCAAAGCAGAAGGAAGCAAAATTGCTAAAGTGGGAAAAGACAGTCTGGCGGTGCTACAAGGCTATACCTGCAAAGAGACTGACCTCCGCTCTCAGCAACTCCCGAATGTAAGGGTAACATTCAAACAGACAAATGAGGAAACTATAGGTTTATTAACATGGATGAGGGAAAAATTGCCACTTCCAAGCAGCACACTTATTTTTTTTCTTGATTGTAGAATCAGTACAAAAACGACATGAACAATCGAATTGCATTTCTGAGGTAATTTGGATACTTTAACATTTTTGTATTAAAACATGCATATTTTCAGCGCTAGACGGCACAAACCAAATCTACTGTATTATTATCATCCAAATAAATCAGACATCCATAGGAACAAAAAATTAAGGCCATTAATTTGATGAGCAAACTTCCACTGACAAGGATACCCATGTTAATATCGGAAAAACAGGACCAAGGTTACAGAAATACGAGAAAATACTGACTAGAAAAGTGAATTGGCTAAATAAACCAAGAAGTCAGCCCTTTGTCCAACCGCTGGTGGGACCATCTTCATAGGACGACACATGTTCAAGCCTCAAGGATTTAAGGTACGTCTAGAAAGTGCAAAAACTCCAAACCAGCTCTTTTTTTCCAAGACGACTCTTGCTAATTTCATTTTCAAATTTCCCTTGTATCACTTTTACATCAAAAGCCCTTTGTCCTCATCGGGCCATGTGCTTCCCCTTGTGACTTGCTAAAGATTAAGTCTTCATTGCATACCTCAGTTAAACACTAGAGTCCTTTTCCCCCAGTGTGTTAGATAAAACTGAATAACCGTAACTTGCGCTAGAAGTCTTCCTTTTTCATTTTGTGTCTAATCTGGGAAATTTTTCCAGATTTGCTGAGTCACGTGTCCTGTCTCGCCCGCACGTGCTTTCCCTACAGTAACCAAGATCACAATGATCCCTTTCGGAAACCAGCCTTGTTACACATCTGTTTATGACCAGTTTTTCCTTATTGTGAGATAGATTTGGTCCACGCGGGACAAGTTGCATTTACTGTTCCCAGGCCATTCAACGGCCTCTTGTAAATAAATGTATGTAAAGTAATTAGCTGAGTTTTCTGGCGACCTCTTTCTCTAAACATAATAATGCCAAAACCCCCCTTTTCTAAGGTAAGTTAAAATCCAGTTACTTTGCATTTCCATATAATATTTTCCGTTTATGTATTCGGTTTATACGAGGCCCCGATACGTAAATAAATTATATATATATATATATATATATATATATATATATATATATATATATATACTATATATATGTATATACACACATACAAACCACCTCTCTTGAGAGGTAAATGTTCAAGTCGACCGTCTATCTATGTATTTATCTTAACAAAAGGTTTAGGTTCTAATCCTAGCCGGGGTATAGCATATATACTTACGAATTATAACTTCCTTGAGGTGTAAGTCACACCAATGGTATAGTTAATTCGATATCAAGGGATATTTGTGGCTTAATATCTAGGATATATAGAATTGGATTTTGATCCACTGCATTTCCTCCTAATCAACTGATTTCTTCTCGTTATCTCCAAGATTTCAAGAAATGAAGACTTTTGTTTGTCTGCCTCAGCCAGCGACCAGTTCTATTTCTGCCGCTTCAAACCGTTTCCTAAGTTGTTGCTATTTGTATAAAATTTTATTTTCTATCCGTCATCACCTTCAAGCATAAGTGCTTGGGGTAGTCGTATTGACATTAGAAATGTCAATACGACTAATTTTACGACTAACAACCTAATTTTAACTTTGAGAATTGTCCTGGTCATTGTTTTACAGCAAAAGAGGAAAAAAATAAGTTCATGATTCTTATGAATATACTTCTTCCGTTTAGTTATAATAAAACACTTGAAGGGAGCCGGTGGAAGGCGTCATTATCGAGCTACCAGAGTCTTTTATGCCCTTTTCTCATGTGGACCATATTGCCATACATTAGAAATGTACGTTAGTGGAAGAGAATTTTTAGCAAAGTTTTCTCATGAATATTATTTTTAAAAATTTATTTTAGCTAACCATAAACATGTGATGTCAATTTGCAATACATTTTTCAACCAACCATTCTCTCTGGACTCATATGCTATACACTATCTTACTACTGGAGAGGCATTCCAAGAAATTCCAGCCACACATTCCTTTGATGAACGTATTAGCATTCCATTCTAAAGGAAGCTTTCATGTCCTACCGCAACATTCCTCTTCTTTCCATACATTATTTTTCAGCAGAATACGCCACAAAACTGATGTAGCAACGGCGCCACAACTTCTTCCCCAAGATACAACGTAGGCTAAGATATGAAAGCTCATTACAAAGAAACCGAATCTCTACTAACAGAATAGACCACACAACCAATGTAATAAAAAACAATGAGATCTTCTTTATTTAAGACACAACAAACAACAATAATCAATTATCACACGCTTAACATTACAAAAAAATTATAAAACGATAAGAGAAAATATGTACACACCAACAAACTTTAAATCTTTTACCAGTAAGTTTCATAAAAATTCGGACAAATTTGGTTTACTCGTCAACAAAATAAAAACAAGGAACATTATATATTTTTAAATCCCCATATTCTGTGGAACTTTCTTAGGCAAATTCTGTACGAAATAATAATGAAATTACTGGACTTGTTTTTAGATATATTATCTCCTCCATCTCACAGTTATGTAGGTCTGAATTTCGTTTCCTTTAGCGTCAAGGAAAAACACTTGAGACGAAAGGCTCTCTGTCTTTCTAAACAACAGCCAGAATCCGGAAAAATGCTATTCTGTTATCTCTACCTCAAAATGACCTCTCTTCTACAAGATGGAACGCACAAACTCACTCAGACACTTGATACACGGACACATGCAAAGACCTAGTAAAAGTTACAAGGTTACATAAATTTGCTTTTATGAAACTCCTCGAAAATAATCAATTATGGTGATTTAGACTTTCTTCTTATAATCACAGAAAATGATTTTTTTTTATCTTATGCACAGTTGTTAGTGTTAAAAAAAATATACATTTGTACAGAAATTAATTATAAGACGTTTTGATATATCTTTGAATAATAATTATGAACTCGAAAACATAAGTGATAAGCTGTTGTATATTCTTTATCAATATGAAATAAAATAAGTTTAATCAAGCTATGTTATTTTCGATAATAATACATTATATCAACCAGTATAATCAAAGTTATAAATTGTTACAATCCCAAATAACGTTTCCTCAAATGACATATCCCATAATGAAATAAATTTATAAGTTCTTCTCTAATAATACACTACAGAAAAAATTACTTATTGTACGCTACTGTAAAATATACCTAAAAAATAATGGTAACCTAAGACTAACATTATAATTATTTACCCTAATATTACCCCTTCCCGCCTTCCTTTCTCCACCCCTAACACTAATTAATCATTGGCATAAGAGTGATTAGAAGGATTAAATAAAGTAATTAAATGATACTAAATAAAGCGATTAGAGGTATTAGACTCAGTAGCCATTAGCTTAGTTGATTATACGTTTTTCATACGAAGTGTTCTGAAACTCTCCTACATTAATATGACAGATAACTAAGTACGTAGACAATTAGGTTCTCCGTAGATTTTTCACTGGCATGTCAGAAACATGATTCAGAATAATGGTTGTTGGTTTGGAAGAGGGTCACAAGCAACCATTCGATCCTGCTATGGCGACCCAGTTGCCCGCACATCATGAGGAGTGATGTTCGATGTAGCCTACAGTATTATACTGTACAATTACGATTGTGGAATGAAGTTAAAACCCATAAAATAACGAGAAAGTATTTGTAGTTTACAGACAACGTGAGTTTTGTAACGTGAACAAACTTATCAAGATCTTTCCTCTTTTATTTATATAATAATGATTCTAAAGACCATTTTAATGTCCTTACCTGGTCTCGATGCCTACTACTCTTGTGATGCCTGTTATTACTGAATTCATCAATAATTGAATAGACGTTGATATCGCAAAATGAGTGTATCTGAAACACGAAACCTTCCGCTACATGATTTGGGCAAAATCACGACACCGTTAAAAAATAACTACCGTCAACATAACGGCATTAAGAATGGTTCATCTCAAATGTCACTTCTCTTTTAAGAACAAATCCTTCAGGTCACCCTTATGTGAGTAACAATGTAAGTTTGGCTTGATTGAACTATTGGACAATGGTTGTCAAAAAGTAAACAAGTGGTTCACGATCAATGAAGAATCCTGAACGGCAAAAGATCCGAAAAATCCACTGGTCCCAAGTTGACCTGAGAAGTTAATCATACACCTGGTATTTGCTCGACTAGAGTGTGGCGGCTGTAAAGTTATCCCAAACTGACTCGAAACTTGGAGGGTTAACACACTCTGGAGCCACCTCTAAGGAGAAAAAGGATCTCAGTAATATAATAGTAATAACACTATTAATGATAATAGTTCTTACAGCACTAAATTTTGGTAAAACCAAAACGCATGCCATAAGGAGAGACCGCATCACCTGACATTTCGTGACTTTCGTTCATTAAAATTGAACTAAATTAATCTCTGGCTGACAAAAGTATATTCTACTTCAGTGTGTGAAACATGGAACTCTGAATTATGCTACCCGTGACAGATACCTACAGCATTAATGACCAAAAACGCATTCTTTTATGAATATATTTACGAATGGGATCTACTATATTCCTCCCACTCATTTCCTATCAACTTTTGGGTTTTGGGACCTTTCTTGACCCAGTCATTTGCCCCAGGCTTCAAAGGTTTGCTTTAATTAACACTTGTTTTTTCCCTGAAGGGGTGGGAGCGCGCAATTCCTCAAACCCCTTCATCCTATTTGGGATACGGATGAGCTTATACAATTTTTATTCTTCTGCATTTATGGGATACACACAACTACTAACAGTTAAAATGAAGTAGTATTGAAAACTACTGGTTTGCTATTTCGTTTGCCTCACATAACATGAGACTATATGTATATTCTTTCAAGCGAGGGCAACGAAATGACGGCATCATCTGCCTTTACATGACAAACACACACAGACACACACACACACACACACACACACACACACACATATATATATATATATATATGTAGATTTCTATATATTTTATGTAAAAGATTGCCGTAAAGAAAGTGTAAAAATAAAACATCAATAGCAAGGAAAATTTGCCTGGATAATAGAATAAAAAAAAATGGTGCTGTACCTCTTAGTTTTGTCAATAAATGGCCAGAAAGGTATTGGACAAAGCGTGTTAATTGCAAACGCCTATCAAACCTTTCATGCAATAGAACTTGAACTTTTTTTTTAATAATGTGACTTTATTAATCAATAACATGCGACCTGTATTAATCAATGACGTGAAGTCACGAAATTTCACGTTCTCTCGGTAAGGTATAGGAGCGCTAACACTGGTTAGAATTGATGTTACTGTAGTCTAAAAATCAAAATTGAAAAAGCAAACATTTACGCTAAAAAAAATACCCATTTATCATAATTTTTTACCCATGTCTTCATTTTTATTTATCTAATTTTGTAATCTAGAACATGCAATGTATTAGTAACACCTTTCTCAACGGTAGAGCCTTCAGTACAACAGGGTTACAACTACAACAAGAAAGACGCAGCTGGGAAGATAAACACGAACAACTGGAAAAAATATTGTAGCAAAACACAGCCGCTATAAGGACATATAAAAGATGTCACCAGTATTTGGCAAAAAGATACTAGAAATTACACATAGTAGCTAGGGAACTTTATCACAGTAAGCATCCTTAGAAAAGCTATAACAAATGTTTTGAAAACGGGGACAAAAATTACCTTTGTCATACAAGAAACGAACGTCACTAAAAATATTTAAAATAAAGTAAAATGACTCTATCTATCTCTCTCTCTCTCTCTCTCTCCCTCACACGCATACACAAACACATGTGCGGCATAAGAGACCTAAAACACTTTTCCCTCTAAAATAAACAACATAAAACACAAGCGCAACCTCAAATGAGAGTATAAAAAATTAAGCATATTTACAGTATCACCAATACAACGCATAATCCCTTCACAAACAACGCTCCGCACACAGACTACTGTCGACGGCGCAGTAACGCCAGACCCCAAACCCCCAAGTAGACCCAAGGCACCGTAATTAAGAGCGACACAGTTCATTACGTCCATTTAAGGAGCGATTAACTTGCGGCATTAGGGCATTAGGGCATTCGCCACAGCAAATACGTGTTAATGAGAAGGGTCAAATCTGTCATTCGCCAAGTCTTTTTTTTTTTTCTTTCTTTTTTTAAATAAACGCGAGGGCGCTGAGGGCAAATGAAAAATTGGATAGCAGTAGTATACGCTGTAGCTGTAGCAGCAGTACCGTCAAAAAGATGTTGATACAACAGAGGGCCGTGACGATAAGTCCCTACAGGCTTACGCTATTCTCGTTACACACCGTTCAAATGCTCCGGCGAAGGGACCTTCAATTTACATACTTCTATACAGTCCAGTTTTGGATAAAGCTGACACTTACTGAACAAATGCAATTTTTAGAATGGATTTCATTATCTGTAGACTATTGCCGCGACACTTAACAATGCTTTATATATAAGCCTTGCGCTGCACACACAAACAATCACATGCACATATATGTATATATACCCGTATATACATTATCACGGGAATGAAACAATTGAAGTTACAAATAATCTCAGTATGCTCATATGCTCGTGATTGCTTACTAATGTTAATATAAATGTAGGCACTTATTATCAATTAATCTATCTATCTATATACATACACGTATGCATATATATAAAAAATATACTATTACTATATATCATATATATATAATATATATATATATATTATATATATATATATATATATATAAAAATATATATTTATATATATATATATATTATTATATATATACATACATTATTATATATATTATAATATATATATGACGTATATATATATATATATATACTATATTATATATATTAGATATATATAATATATGATATATAGTATATAATATGTCATAAATAAAGACTGCTAATATGTATCGTTGTGGCATTTCTTGGAATGTGAAGACAGTTCACTTTTAACTTCCCATAGAGACAGAGTCTGAAGCAATGACCTGAGAAAGCTGATAAATCATTTCTGGGATGGTTTGATACGAAGATGCTTATTTAAGCAGGTCAATGTTCGTTCTGTGGTTATGTGAGTTCACGAGGGCTTGTTCAAGGTGCCTTTGAAAACTGGCTATGACCAGTTAATTGGGGTGTTGGCGAAGAGTGTGAATTCGTGTGTACGTGTACGAACTATGTCTTCTTAATGGCTTGGTTTAGCCGAATCTACAGAGACAGCTACGGGAGAAAAGGCAGAATGCTGGGATAGCTCTGCGAAAGTTCAGTTATTAAAGTGTGTGAAGTTCTAGGCTGCAATGGGTGAGTTACCATACTTTAGCCAAAGGGATGGCTTGTTGTCTGTTTGACATTTTGTAAAGATGTTCCATTTTTGTTTAACCTTTTGACTTTTATTACAATTGTGTGTGTGCTCACTAGTGTGTTCTCCTGTCTTTTAAACAGGCGGTTCTAGTGAGGGGACAGAGTGTCCTAGTGAGGGGACAAAGTGTCCTAGTGAGGGGGCTGTGTTTTGGAGAAGAGATAATTGGTGTGACTAATTACTGATTAAGACATTTAAATACCAGGGGGTTATCTGAGTTGGTTTGTCTGTGAGACTTGAACTGTTTTCATTACGTTGCTGATCCTGTAAGAACTTGAGTTATTCAACAAATGCTTTACTTTGAATAAACATTATATTTTTGTAACTCCGACTCTGATTTGATGACCTGATGGAGTGGAGAGAGAGAGAGAGAGAGAGAGAAGGCTATGCCAGTGATCACCTTGAGAGAGAGAGAGAGAGAGAGAGTGGGGGGGGGGGGGGGTAGAGATTGAGTGTAACCAGTTCGCCTTAACGCAATGGCTAAACGCATACCAAAATGTTAAATACCTTCGCTGGTAATGATTTGGTGTCAGCGGATAGGTAACAGTTGGTGGCAGGTGGTTTAAGAGGCTTTTTATATATTTTATAAGCTGTAGGTACGCTAACGAAGAGACTAGTGACCAGTTAGACATAGATGTTTTTTTTTTTGGGTAGGAAAAGGGGTTATAATCATGTCACTGGCATAATAGTTAGCTTAGCGGTGGTCTCGAAGGACAAAGCCTTTTGTGAAATTGTCGAAAATTGTTAAATTGTTATATTTCAGTTGCTAAGTGAAAGGTAATGAGAAGTATCCATCCGTTAACTGTAGTGCTGAGCAAAGACAATTGAACTAGAGTCATCAATTTTGACCAGAGCGAGATGCCTCAAGGGGCTAGGAACATTCAGTTAGAGCTGAGACATTGTGAGTGCATTCCCAAGACGTCTGCGTGTGCATGAATGATCGCGTTTGCATTGTGCCGACGGGATTAGTGTGTTTTGCGGTCGGGTTTTCTCTCATTATGAAAGGGTGAGTGTTAAAGTCTTTTTTTTGAGTCCTGGGGGGATTTTTTTTTAATCATTTTGTGAATTGTGGGATTGATTTAAGATAGCACATTTTCTTTCCCATAATGGCAGAGAGTGACATGTTTTTCTTTGTTGGCGCATGTTTAGAAGAGACGCATTCGTCTTTGTGTTGATATATGCGTGTGTATGAATAGTTTTCATACATGCGAAACTGTGCTTGAATTGCATTTTTTGCTTGGACAAAGAGCGCCCACTTGTTCTTACACGTTCAGCACTTTCTGCAAACCGACCCACAAGGGTATTGCAAGAGGAGGGTATTAGTGGTCTGCCTCGGGGGGTACTCAAACACTGTTCAGGGGGAGTGTTCTATTGCTCAGAGGAGGGTGAAACTCTTTTTTTTTATTATTATTATTATTTTTTTTTATTTTTTAGTGGGGGTGAACTCCTTTTTTTTTTCTTTGTGTTGGGGTATTGGGGGAAGAATTTGCCCTTGATAATGAATTTCCAATGCCAGGACATCAGCTGATAATGATTGGCTGATGATGTGAGATGCCCGTAGGGTTTTTTTTTAGAAAGAGATTTTCTTTCTCTTGAGTGAAGAGAAAAGGAAATGAAATGCATTGGATGTAGGTGTAAGTTTTCCTTATGCTTTGGAAGGCACAAATATAATGGGGACACAGAGATTATTATTTTTTTATTGTGTTGGAGAGATTGCTTTAAAAGTGGTGCTAAGTGGTGATGGGTGGTGATGACTGATGTTGTCAGTTGGTGATTGCCCGGTGGTGCTGACTGATGATGATTGCTGACTGATGTTGTCAGGTGGTGTTGACTGTGGGGGATTGGCAATATTGGTGTATACTGGGGGAACTGCAATATTAATGCCCTTACTTGGGATATTTGCAGGAGAATTATTACTATGGAGAATTATTATTATTATTATTAATTATTATTATTACTTGAGATATTTTACGGGAGAGTTACTTAAGTAGAATCATTACTTGAGACATATTTTACGAGAGATTTGAGATATTTCATGGGAGATTATTTTATAATTATTATAGATAATTATATTATGGAGAATTATTACAATGAATTATGGGAGAAGTTTTGTGGTTAATTATTTGTTGAGTTTCTGAGAATTTGTCAGTCGTTCATGAGTGATGAATCTGGCTGAATTTTGGTGAATTTCGTGCTGAATTTTTGGTGATGTTTTTATACTAATACTGGTGATTTTGATGACAGCAATTTTGGTGATACTGCAGATAATGATACTTCTGATACTAGTGATTTTTTTTATATACTAATACATGGGTGCTGTAATGCTATCAAGGGTGGTGTTGTTTTTATTTTAATTTGGGAGGAACTAACGACACATTTTTTTTTCTTTTTTATGAGTTCAGCAGATAATTGCTTGACATCTACATGAGTCACGGGGATAGTTATCAGTGCCATTGATTTTTCTTTTTTCCTTTTTTAAAAGTTACCCATAGCTGACACAAGTTTATTTTTTATCATGGGTGAATTTGAATTTGTTTTTTTCTCTCCAGTTTGTGAGAATTCTCTAATGTCTCAGTTCGTGACTTAGAGTCATTATTTGGGAACGTGTTTGTGTTTTCAGCGGTTTGACGCTGCAGAGAGATTTATGGGAGAATTTTTGCATTTTTTTTAATGCATACATAATGGCACTACATTTTTTTTTTCTCTGGATATTTATGTTCCAGAAACTGTGGGTTTCTTGCCCAATACCTTTGTTGTATTTGTGACAACTTTGCCAGAGATAGGAAACTTGGTTAAGTTTTCTAGTGGCTTATGTCGTAGTGCATATGGAGAAGTCTTGGCTTAGACACTTTGTATTTGGAGTTTTGTTATAATGAGTTGTGGCACATTGGTGATTTTTTCTAGAATTTCTTGAGCAATTTTATTTGCCGAGTTTTTGTCCTTTTTCAGCAGTTATGCTAAGCAGAGAGTTTATAGTTGACTATAACATGGAGTTATTCTCTGGAGTATTGGAGGTATATTATTTTGGAGATATAATTTGAGATATAATATATTGGAGATATATTTTTGTCCATTTGATATTTGCCTATGGTGCTGAAAGCTATGTTTAGTTCAATTATTTTGCAGCCATCTTTGTTGCAAATGGAGACAGCTTTTTGAGGAGACATGGGGCAATATTTATGAGTGTGTCAGCTGGGTGCTTTGAGTGTATTTTTTTGGAGATGGGATTTCATTTTTGATTATCCTGCTTGGAGATATATTTTTTGGAGACTTGTTTTATCCCACATGGAGCTATTGGTGAAATAGAGGTAAGTATTTTTTATTTGCCGAAACAGAGGTGAATATTTTTTGCTGGAGTGGTGGTTTTTATTAACACGTGGTTATTGGGGAAATAAGAGGGAATATGGTGTGGTGTGGTTATTAATTAAATGGAGAAAATATTTTTATCACTGGAGTGGTATTATTATTTATATATATGGAGATGGCATTGATCTTTGGGGGTGACCTTTTTTGTGGTTATGACTTTTTTTTCCTGGAGTTTTTTCGAGGCAAGAGAAGAGTTCTGTGGTTCTTTCTTTTTGGTTTCATGATTAATTGGAGGCGAGTGGCATTACTGCATTGTGGTCCTATGGAGATGTTGTGCATTTTTTATGTTCACATGTGTGTTATTTTTGGAGGCATATAATTGCTGAATTACGAGTTTATCGTAGTTTTTTATCCCGAATAGGTGATAATTTTTTTTATAATTGGGCAGTAACATGTGAGAGATATGTCTTCGAGACAATCTTTGAGCAGCTTAGTCATATCCTGGAGATAATTTAGTGAAATGTGCTGATATCATGTCAGTATGACATTTTTTTTGAGAATCATGAGTTTCCGAAGTTGGAAGTCTGCCTAGACATTTTTTTATGCTGCAGTTCGAGCACACATGTCCGCAGGCGGATTTTTTGCTGAAACCACTGTGAAGAGTCCGGTGTGCTGACTCTCTTCCTCTAGCGGTGATTGCTCAGAGTTTTGCAATATCTGGAAATGTTGACCATTGCATTTCATGAAAGTGCATGTGTAATGGGTTGCTTTCTGGCCGTGTCCAGTCGATGAAAAGTTGCGATGGGCAAATTCCATAACTATACATATTGCATTTGTTGGGGAAAACGCAGGGTTATGTATATCATGCATATATTATGTGCTTTGTGATGGGGAAGTTTACTTGTGATTATCTTTTTTTTATTTTTCTTCCTTTTCTTATGAGAGATGTAACTGGGGATTCAGCTTTAAATAGCATTTCTTTCTGGACGGGAGATGTAATTTATCGGGGGTTGTGATTTACATTGATGGGCGTTTGACATTAAGTCTCATTGTAATTAATTATATGAGCAGTGAGGGGTTTTTGCTGTTAAACATTAGAGAACTTTTGCTGTAATATCAGAGCTTGAGAGAACATTTTTTTAATAATTTTTGGGTCTGGGCTTGTTACGTGATTTTTTTTTTTTTCCTTGGGCTCATTACCTTTTTTTTTCTTTTTTTTTTACTTGTGAGAACTTTTGAGTTTGAAATGTGAGTGCAGAAGTCCATGGAGTTACTGCGAGTTCTGGATTGTGTGTACTGATGTATGAGTTTGGAGAATTAAGTTAGAGAACTTAGTATTTTTTTTTCCTTGAAAGTTGTGATAATGACTTATGATTTAGTGGTCATATTAAATGGAGTTAATTGGGACTTTCAGTTAGTATTTCTGAATTTTTGTGGTCATTATTTGATAGAAGTAGTATGTCTGGGGTTAATTTTTCTTTGATTGACCGATGACTTGACTGACATACTTACACACACCATAGTCGTCGTTCCCCGACGCTAATAAGACGTCCACCAGCCGAGCAGAGATGTTGCTGTCATTTGTCCAGGGTACTTACGAGAGTTTCTACGAGTCTACAGAGTTCTACAGTGCTTTTGGGTCTACAGAAGCCGTCAGATGTTTCTACTGGGAGGCATTCCATCTTCCTACAGCTTGCTACAGTCTGTGCACCCAGTTGCAGACAAAGAGGGATATTCAAGAAGTCCAAAATGAGAAAATTTATACGCCAAGTGTTATTGGAGATGAAGCGTGATAGACATTACGTTATGCTGCCAGAAACATGCAGTTACTTATATTTTTTTTGAGCCAGCCAGTGTGTTTTATATATATAAGCTGTTGTATGTGACCTATGGCTAGGTAGGGGCTAGCCAGGGTTGTGGCCGAGCTACTGTTATAAATAAAGACTGATAATATGTATCGTTGTGACATTTCTTGGAATGTGAAGACTATTCACTTTTAACTTCCCATAGAGACAGAGTCTGAAGCGATGACCTGAGAAAGCTGATAAATCATTTCTGGGATGGTGTGATAAGAAGATGCTTATTTAAGCAGGTCAATGTTCATTCTGAGGTTATGTGAGTTCACGAGGGCTTGTTCAAAGTGCCTTTGAAAACTGGCTATGACCAGTTAATTGGGGTGTTGGCAAAGAGTGTGAATTCGTGTGTACGTGTACGAACTATGTCTATTCTTAATGGCTTGGTTTAGCCGAATCTACGGAGACAGCTATGGGAGAAAAGGCAGAATGCTGGGATAGCTCTGCGAAAGTTCAGTTATTAAAGTGTGTGAAGTTCTAGGCTGCAATGGGTGAGTTACCATACTTTAGCCAAAGGGATGGCTTGTTGTCTGTTTGACATTTTGTAAAGATGTTCCATTTTTGTTTAACCTTTTGACTTTGTTTTTACAATTGTGTGTGCTCACTAGTGTGTTCTCCTGTCTTTTAAACAGGCGGTTCTAGTGAGGGGACAGAGTGTCCTAGTGAGGGGACAAAGTGTCCTAGTGAGGGGGCTGTGTTTTGGAGAAGAGATAATTGGTGTGACTAATTACTGATTAAGACATTTAAATACCGGGGGGTTATCTGAGTTGGTTTGTCTGTGAGACTTGAACTGTTTTCATTACGTTGTTGATCCTGTAAGAACTTGAGTTATTCAATTAATGCTTTATTTTGAATAAACATTATATTTTTTGTAACTCCGACTCTGATTTGATGACCTGATGGAGTGGAGAGAGAGAGAGAGAGAGAGAGAGAGAGAGAGAGAGAGAGAGAGAGAAGGCTATGCCAGTGATCACCTTGAGAGAGAGAGAGAGAGAGAGAGGGGGAGGGAGAGATTGAGTGTAACCAGTCGCCTTAACGCAATGGCTAAACGCATACCAAAATGTTAAATACCTTCGCTAGTAATGATTTGGTGTCAGCGGATTGGTAACATATATACACATACTTACATATATATATATATATATATATATATATATATATATATATATATATATACACAAATAAATACACACACACACACACACACACACACACATATATATATATATATATATATATATATATATATATATATATATATATATTATATATAATAATGAAGAGGACAGCGAGAAGACTGGCGATCATTTCTTCTTTTTATTGACACCTACGTTTCGGGAATCCTTTCCCATCTTCAGGGCTATAAATAGAATAAATTTTTACAATATTAAAAAGTATGCTAAGATAACCTAATAATTATAAGAAATATAGTTTGTCATTAAGCTAAAAGAAAAATAAAAACTACAAAGTGACTTTTAAGCTAAAAGTAAATTAAAATACTGAATAACTTAGTAATATAACACATCCAAAAGCAAAACGAAAAATAAAAATTGAAAAAATAAACAAAGACACCATTCTGTCAGACTTACTGTTAAGAGGTTTGGTTGTTAACTGATGGAATATAGCATAGTCAAAAGGCGATGTTGGAGGAATCAAAAACAAGGGGGAGAGAGAGAGAAAGAGAGAGAGAAAGAGAGAGAGAGAGAGAGTAATAGGCAGTTAAGCAATATGCAACGGTGTGGAGGTAGTTTGGTTGTTTAAGGTAGGAGACAGTTTCTTGATGTGAAGAGATTCTAAAAGAACTCCTTCTTTTAGAATCTCTTCACATCAAGAAACTGTCTCCTACCTTAAACAACCAAACTACCTCCACACCGTTGCATATTGCTTAACTGCCTATTACTCTCTCTCTCTCTCTCTTTCTCTCTCTCTTTCTCTCTCTCTCCCCCTTGTTTTTGATTCCTCCAACATCGCCTTTTGACTATGCTATATTCCATCAGTTAACAACCAAACCTCTTAACAGTAAGTCTGACAGAATGGTGTCTTTGTTTATTTTTTCAATTTTTATTTTTCGTTTTGCTTTTGGATGTGTTATATTACTAAGTTATTCAGTATTTTAATTTACTTTTAGCTTAAAAGTCACTTTGTAGTTTTTATTTTTCTTTTAGCTTAATGACAAACTATATTTCTTATAATTATTAGGTTATCTTAGCATACTTTTTAATATTGTAAAAATTTATTCTATTTATAGCCCTGAAGATGGGAAAGGATTCCCGAAACGTAGGTGTCAATAAAAAGAAGAAATGATCGCCAGTCTTCTCGCTGTCCTCTTCATTATATATATATATATATATATATATATATATATATATATATATATATATATATATATATATGTGTGTGTGTGTGTGTGTGTCTTCTGCTGTTCTCTTCATTATTAAACTTAAGCTCACCAGGAGCGAAAATCTTACAAGTTATATATATATATATATATATATATATATATATATATATATATTTATATATATATATATATATATATATATATATATATAGTAGCATGATAGAGGAAAGGCAAAACCAAGTAAACTAACCCAAGTCCACTTTGACATGTTGCGGTCTCGAGCGAACGCATAAGACTTGTAGAATTATCTGTGAGGCCTTGTAATGCAATGATAATGCACTGCTCGCTGAGAGAGGCACCGGAAAAGACTCCATGATCCTTTGATATCTTTTGTTTGTTTGTTTACTTCCATTCATGTCCAAAATTGATACTACAAAATGTTATCAGTAATCAGTTTTCAAGACGCAAACAATTCATCCTTTCCAGATAAAAAATAAATCCTGAGTCAAACTGATGAATATAAAATATGGCAACTCTAATATTTATATCTCTTTTTGGCGCCTACACCTTAGTACTACTAAAGGAAATTAATCCCACCCTACTCATGCATTATCTTGATTTAAGGGAAAAAATATCAGAGTAAAATTGTAAGTATATATATACATATATATATATATATATATATATATATATATATATATATATATATATACATATATATATATATACATATATATATATATATATATATATATTCATATATATATATGTATATATATATATATATATATATAATAATAAACATAGACACACACACACATATATATATACTTATATATATTATATGATGATATTTAACAGATGTGTTTATATATACACTCGCACATACTCAGACACAATATATATATATATATATATATATATATATATATATATATATATATATATATATATCTATATATATATATATATATATGAATATATATAAATAGATATTATTTATATATATATATATATATTTATTTATATATAAATTTGAATCCCAGGAGAGGTAAATACACGTATATTATTGACTTTGGGCGCAGGTTATTTCTAGGCAAACTAAATTAGATATTAGGTAGTGATTTGTATGTGTACGCCGGTACGTATTTGTTAGAATTGTTGAAAGAGAGGGGGGGGAGGTGTTGCGTGAGATTTAGTATGCTACTGAACCGAAATTCCTGGAAACATGACATCCAGAATCCTGGAAAGAAGTCGTCCAGAAATCCTGGACTTTTGAGAGCAGGGAACACGAGACGCCAAGATCCTGGATCTTTATTCTTAAAGAACAAGTGTAACGCACAGCAAAGATATATTATCGTACTCTGATTGACTTGTCAACTGCAATGACTCTCGTGCAATCCTCACGCACGTGATTTCCTCCTCCACTAGCTGACGTGTTCCTGAGAATATATATGAATCACGAGTCTTCATGTTGACTTCCGGCGATTATTCTTAAATAATATCCAAGCGCTCTACAGACGCCGACATTTTTTCACGACCATAACGACGAAAGTACAGGTTCCCGTAACTGTCCCGAACACGAATTGAAGGATGGTTGTAAGTAGGGTTACAGGTCCTTTTTCAACATACAAACAGATGTTACAAGCAACTGCAACAAAATTTGGATACATAGTGTAAGCGGCAATAGAATAAAATGTGGTTCGAATACCCACAATGCAAGAGTTTCGACTGAGAACGTTGTTTTTAGTGATTTGTTCATTCACCCACTACTGCTTCTAGAGCCTCATCGTGATCCAAGGTCGTTTTTATTGACTTTGAAGGTTTGGCGTCCGAGAACTGACCAAATCTGATGTTAGTGCGATGTAGCCCGGGACTAAGTTTATTTGCCACAATGTCAAATCCTTGAATACATTCAATACTATGAGTAAAATCTACAGTTTTTTGTTTAAGAAATACACATGTGCCGTAAAAAGTATTGTCTCCACTTAATACGATTAGATTAGCAAAATATACTTTTGTAATCACAGTTTATTAAAAAGATACCGATCGCAAATGATGGCATGCAACCCTGTCTCAATCCAGTCTTCAACCATTGAATGGCAAAGGATGTCATTATCATATCATCCGTTCATTCACCTCTAACTATTATGTCAAATAGAGTCATGCAAATAAGTTCTTAAAATGACAAATTAGGTTATGACTGAGGTTCACTAGTCAGGTATCACAATTATTATCATTTATGTCCTTTTACAGAAACACGCATATGGCGCTTCAAGTTCATTTAGATTCCCAGTCAAACACTTATAACCTTCCATCTTTCAAGAGGCGAATCTAACCCGACTGTTTTTTTTTTCTTCCTTATTTTCATTGCACCGGGACTACATAACAGCACAAGGTTGCCAGTGGCCTCAGCCTTAGTATTAAAAAAGATAATACTTTCATTATGTAAAATAGTCCTTAGTATAATCTTATATATTGTGTTGCATTCCCTTTCAAGGAATCAAACCAGACAGGTAACTTATGGCGTCTTTTATCTAGCTCAGGATTGATAAGAAAAGTAAGAAAAATAACAGAGAATTACTGATGAAGATAAATATAAAAACAATAACATGAAACGCCTCCAACTCCGCGTGACGCAAATGGCCTTCTACAAATTCCGCCACTCGTGTTTTTCCTGTGCTTCATCTTCCACAAATTTCGAAGATGATTGTATACTTTGGTCAGGTGACGGTATATAGAAAGAAGCAATTATAACAAAAAGTATATCTATAGTTCACCAGTTTTTTTTTGGCTTACTTTTGCCTATTTTACTATTTGGCGAAGTTTTCTGTTTATTTCAGTTTCTGTTTCACTTGCATTTTATTCCTGTATGTTGTATTCGTATTTTATTTTATCTGAAATTTCAATCGTGTTACTTGAATAAATGAAATGTAAGAGATTGGAAATAAAACAAAAAATATATATTTTCAACTATCGAAAAGCGCTGATCAATAACAAATTCAGTAAAATACAAATACCACAGGAAATGAAATAGATATAAAACTCCGGCAATTAATAAATTATGCAAAAGTTCGAAATAAAACTAGTGAACTATACACATACTTTTTTTTGTAATAACAGAGACAAGACACGGAAATCAAATTCATGCTCATTTTCTAAGGTCACCGCAATCATAAGTACAGTCATCCTAACCTCTTCAACAATGTAAGGACAGAATAAGACTATGGAAAAAAACTTCACGAGCGTATCGTACTGTCGGAAGTAAAATGTAAATCCACAACTTATAACAATTTTTCCTGTTACCAAATCAAATTTAACCTTGGATAATGTAACCCATAGAATAGCCACTCATTTATTACGCTTCCTATAATATTGGATTTTTAGCCTTGCCCTGGCTGCCGCATACACTAACAACAACTACTGGAACAAGAGAACTGCTACGATTTAGCGTTAAGGAAACAAACAGGGTTTGCACGGTCAGCTTAACTCTGACATCGACCAGGTCATTCTACGAAAAAAAGAGTCACCCAGAGTCACTTTGGTAAATGACACCGTGGGTGAATCCTCTTTGCTTAGCTGCAGTTGACGCTCTCACTGTCCCTTGACTGGCTTAGCTAAGGGTTCTGGTAGCCAGGTCCCGGGGATCCCTCTCAGTACGAATTTTACTTGGGAGGACGTTAGAGTTATTGAGAGATGACAGAAATGGAGATTGTTTTTTCCTATAAAGACCCTAAAATGAAAAACGGTACGAAAAGGCTAACACGTGATAATACGTCTCGGAATATTCTAATATGGTTCGACAGTGTCAAGAGGACGGGAGTGTATTATTACCTGAGAGATCATACAACTTTCAGAAAGAATTGAAGACCCAGACATGGCTGGGTTGGGTGAGCAGAAGCTGTCGAAGAAAACTACCTTAACAGAGGCTAATGAGTCATTTTGTTTGTGGGGTTGTGGGGTGTTTGTACATTTGTAAATTGCCGATACGCACGAGGACCACCCTAACTTCAGCAGTGACACAATGTAAGTGGTAGAAACTGCTGACTTGCTGTATTCGCTCACACTGGAGGTAAACGGCTCACTGGCAGAATGAAAATCCTAAAACGTCTGTAGTAGTAGTATATGGAAAGGAGGAAGGAAAATCAGGCAATGCATCGCTCTGAGAAAGTCGAGACTCAATCAAGAGTTGAGAAATTTGCTCGAATGCTGGATTGCGTTTGAAATCCATAAGACAAAATAAGAAACAACAGCAGGAGAAGAAGATGGGGAAAGATGGAGGGAAAAAATAAGGATAAGTAAGAATTCTCAGACAAACTGTTAACTTCTGTTGGACAAAATATCAGTCATATTGTAAGACATTAATTCGGTACGAAAAAACTAATAAGAACAAATACACGTAAGTGTGCCTCAATATGTGGAGGTGTATATGCATTTATTAACGGAGAGAAAGAATTTAGCGCCGACAGTTCTAATGATTCTAACGAACAGTCGATACATACCGAGAAAGACATAAGAAGCGAGCGCGCGCACACACACACAACTCATTCACACGTATAATGAACTCCAACTAACATGACTATCTTTCACTTCCAAATAAATCGACAATATAGGTCACTAATTCACGGAAAACGAAGTCATAACACAAAAATAGACAGTAGGTAAAATGGTAAAAATAAACATATGCATAAAAAAAAGTGAAGCTAAACAGGCATTGCTACTTACATCAAAGGATGACAGATAATTCACAGTTAGGGAGAGAAAAGAACAAAAATCAAACCCCAGATGAGAGAGTCCACCCAAACTGCAACCACCAAGTACGCAAAAGATACTTCATGAGAAAGGGGTCACGGGTCGGCTGTACCGACGGTGCACTATCTCTTCACCTATAGTTCCCACTGTAAGAACTGATGATGAACGTACATTACCACTGGTTTGTTTCTGGACAAAGTCTATACTATTGGATACATTATATACTACGGTTATTAAAACAACCTCGCGCATATTTGCCAGATATATCCAGCACATTTTTCTTCTTGAAACGAGGGTACTACTCTGCGTATGTAATGTGTGTGTGTGTATATATATACATATATATATATTATATAGTAATATATATACATTATAATATATATATACATATATATATATACATATATATATATATATATATATATATATATATATATATCTATATATGTAGTCTGTGTGTAGTTACTTATACATACGGTACACATGAAACATGTAAACTCGTGACACTTTATAAAAGTACTAAAAATGCTCAAAGGCTACAAATTGATCAGCAAATACCGTTATCGTTATGCCTCTTTCAACCAAAGGTAAGAGAGAATTACTTCGCATTTCAACTTCTTGGAGAGAGAGAGAGAGAGAGAGAGAGAGAGAGAGAGAGAGAGAGATTTCATGAATACATGCAAATATAAGAGATATGATTATTCTCTCTCTCTCTCTCTCTCTCTCTCTCTCCCTCTCTCATCATTAATGTACCTTCTCTCTCTCTCTCTCTCTCTCTCTCCTTTTGCCTTAGCTGGCGACCACGCCCATCCGTTTCCATCGTCGATACCACCCAAACTCCTCCATCCATTCTTTTTCTTTTTTTCTCTCGAACTCATTTGTACCTTTCCCAACCTCATTCTATCTCCTTGTTTCTTTTGTTCCTTTTATTCCTTCTACCCCTGATCCCTGTTATCCATTTTTCTTCCCTCGATCTTCTTACTTCATCGCTATTTCATAACTATATTTTTCGTTAGTACAGCATTCATTTATCGGTTCTTTCTGTTATTCATTTTTTCTGTCTTCTCTTTATTTCGTTCCATTATCAACTCTCTTTTTCTTAATTTTTAATTTTCACCGTTTTATCTTACTAACCATTCGTTCCTTCGCCATTCGTATTATCTTCTCTTGACATTTTCTTCCTGCGACTTCTCCCTTCTTCCTTTCTCCTGTATCTCACTATCTCATCTTATTCCTTGCAATTCTCGTTTTTTCTCCTTATTCGTATTTCTGTTATCCTTTCCTTGCCTCCATTTTCCAGCTGTTCTTCCTTTACTTCTGGTTCATTTATACAATTTCTATTTGCTTCTCTTTGACTTATTTTAATTTACCATTTTTCAAATTCCATTTTCATCAACCATCTCCATCCATAACGAGCGATCCCTCTCCTCCTTTTGCTATTATCTCAGCCTTTCTTGTTGCTTTGCCCTTTTTTCCTCTGTACCTCCTCTTCATCATTCCTTCTCTCATCCTCTTTTCTCTGCTCTCACTTCGTGTGCTACCTATCATATTTTTCTTTCTTTTCCTCGTGTTATTGTACGTAGCTTTTCCGTCTATGTTATTTCTCGTGCTCATAATTAAAGTTTTAATTACAATCACATACTACCACTACTATAATTATTATGATACTACTAATAACGATAATATGGGGAGCTGCATTCATAATGGGGTAGACCATGATTCCTCAATGAAATTTCCATGGATGTCAAAAAGGAGAGGATGGATCAATAACAAAATCACCTTAAAGAGAGAGATAACGATAGATGGAACATTTTTGTAAGAGGTTATTAATTAAAAGATATATGAAGAGATGATTCGACTGATTTTGAAAATGAATTCTCAGCTTTTGAGGTGGAATCAATAATAAAGATAAAAAAACATCAGATACTGATATAATCACCCCAGAGATGATTTTAGCTGAAACTGAAATGACACCTCTTATACTAACTACACTGTTTTGCAAAATATGGAAAGAGCAAAAGCAAAAAGGTCTGATGATGGGAATTGGAAGTGAAATGTGCTTAGAATGTGCTTAGTAACTACAGAGGCTTTGCTCTTGAGTCGGTTGTAATGAAAACAGTCAGTCAGTATGCTTCTTATAATTAGGCTGGAGAATAAACTGATGAAAAGCTAAGAGATGAGCAAGACGGCAATAGGAAATAATAATAGGAATTGCACAGATCACTAATGCCGCTTCGAAGACGAGGATAGAGGTGAATACTTTGTCGCGTTCATAATAATAATAATTTTCGAATTAATAATACCTTTATTAACCGTAATATGTATTTCTTAACAATGAATTTCTACAAGATCGTAACAGGTATAGAACAGTACTCTGAAATCAATCCAAAGTACAGTTGTGGGTGGCTCCAAAATATGTTCAGTAACCGATATACAATGGCACTGTAAGACCATGCCCTTCCCCACCATACCAACACCCCACCACAGCAGACTAACAAGGTACATTAGTTATTGCACAATGAAATTCCAGGAATAGGGCCTAAATCCCTTTATATTAATACCACTACGACCCGAGACCATTTTTATTATGTCAAATTCTACCACGACTAAGCGATCAACAAAGATATGATCGAGTTATACTATATTCTGAAAAAAACTGAAAATAACTAAAAACCGAAAACAAAATACTGAAATAAATAACGCATGAATCAAAATCTGAACACATAAACCAAAGAGGAAATATTTGATAAAAAAGAACTTATAAATAAAGAACCCAGTACAGCACTGATTTTCAACAATATAAAGCAAACAAATTCTAAAGAAACCACTTAAAACGTACACATCTCGGCTAAAATTACCCCTTAAGAGATCGTAGGTCAGATCCTATATTATTAGCCCATATATCTGCATGCTGAGATCTTTAAGTCCACGACTGAGCCCTTCTATAAATATCTTTTATGGGATTTTGGCTTTAGCCAAGCACGGCGCCACTTTCAGCCATTCAGCACTTAGGACAGCGAAAAGAGGGAGCTGAAGTGGCTGGACACGAAGACGGAAGATAGGAAATGCGGACGGAGGTCGAGTAAAGGTGGGTGCAACTAGGAGCCGAAGGGACGCTGCAACAACGTTTTAGTAATGTCAACATTGCTCCACGTGAGTTGCACTGACGGTAACACCTATACGCTGTGCGGTAGGATAAAAACAAAAAAATGATGTTCACTGGATTCCTTTCACACAGAGGGTACATCTAAAACGAGTATCAATCTAGTCCGCAATCATTTTAGAAAAAAAAAAACTCTAAACATCTTGGACACTCCTGAGAGAGAGAGAGAGAGAGAGAGAGAGAGAGAGAGAGAGAGAGAGAGAGAGAACAGTTACAAAATTGATGTTAAAAGAATATTTTTCAACAGGAGACAACAGCATGGCTAAATTCATAGTATTTATCATAAGAGAGAGAGAGAGAGAGAGAGAGAGAGAGAGAGAGAGAGAGAGAGAGAGAGAGAGAACAGTTACAAAATTCAAGTTAAAAAGAATATTTTTTTTTTTTTTTTTTCAACAGGAGACACAGCATGGCTAAATCATAGTATTTATCATAAGGAGAGAGAGAGAGATGAGAGAGCAGAGAGAGAGAGAGAGAGAGAGAACAGTTAGAACAAAACTTCAAGTTAAAAGAATAGTTTTTCCAACAGGAGAAAAGACGGCATGGCTAAAGATTCATAGTATTTTTTCATGGAGAGAGAGTGATGAGAGAGAAGAGAGAGTATAACAGTTACAAAATTCAGGGTTAAAGAATATTTTTTCAACAGAGACAACAGCATGGCTAAATTCATAAGATTTTCGGTAAAGAGAGAGAGGAAGAGAGAGAGAGAGAGAGAGATAACAGGTTTACAAAATTTCAAGTTAAAAGAATATTTTATTTTTCAATGGAGGAAAAAACTGCATGGCTAAATTTCATAGTATTTTTCAAAATTCGATAAGAGAGGAGAGAAAGAGATAGAGAGAGAGGAGAGAGAGAGAGAGGAGATAACAGTTACAAAATTCAAAGTTTAAAAGAATATTTTTTCAATAGGAGAAAACGGCATGGCTAAATTCATAGTATTTTTCAAAAGAAGAGAGGATGAGAAGAGAGGAGAGAGAGAGAGAGAGAGTGAGAGAGAGAGAGAGATAACAGTTTACAAAATTCAAAGTTAAAACAAGAATATTTTTTCAACAGGAGAAAACCGGCATGGCTAAATTCATAGTATTTTTCAGAAGAGAGAGAGAGAGAGAGAGAGAGAGAAAACAGCTACAAAATTCAAGTTAAAAGAATATTTTTTCAACAGGAGAAAACGGCATGGCTAAATTCATAGTATTTTTCATGAGAGAGAGAGAGAGAGAGAGAGAGAGAGAGAGAGAGAGAGAGAGAGAGAGAGATAACAGTTACAAAATTCAAGTTAAAAGAATATTTTTTCAACAGGAGAAAACAGCATGGCTAAATTCATAGTATTTATCATAAGAGAGAGAGAAAGAGAGAGAGAGAGAGAGAGATAACAGTTACAAAATTCAAGTTAAAAGAATATTTTTTCAATAGGAGAAAACGGCATGGCTAAATTCATAGTATTTTTCAGAAGAGAGAGAGAGAGAGAGAGAGAGAGAGAGAGAGAGAGAGAGAGAGAGAGAGGGGAGAGATAACCAGTTACAAAATTCAAGTTAAAAGAATATTTTTTTTCAACAGGAGAAAACGGCATGGCTTAAATCCATAGTATTTTCAGAAGAGAGAGAGAGAGAGAGAGAGAGAGAGAGAGAGAGAGAGAGAGAGAGACGAGCTCCCAACGCCCCATAAATCAGGCGACTGGCGTCAAGAGACTTGGCGTTATCGGAGGAATAGAGTCCATAACATTTTTCTGGACGCAAAGGCCGATGGGAAGGGCAAACTAATGCCCTTGAATAGCCATGATCTGATGGAGAAAGATCATAGAAGTCATGGGTAGTAAGTCTCCGTGATCTATTCGTTGCTTTAGAACTCGGGTAACAATTTCATAAGGCCAGTAACTTTAGTGATCAGTTAATACTATAACTTTATTGCATATTTTAATATACTACTCTCTCTCTCTCTCTCTCTCTCTCTCTCTCTCTCTCTCTCTCTCTCTCTCTCTCTCTCTCTCAATGGTTAATTTAGAAAGTGAAAATATAATAAGACTAAAATCTCAAATGACAATAATATATATATATATATATAGTATATATATATATATATATATATATATATATATATATATATATATATATATATATATATATATATATATATATATATACAATCAAGTGTCATTTTCGAGAGAACATTATTAATAAATATTCAAAAAAGGAAACAAAAAGTAAAATATAATATAATTGTAAGAAATGGCAATTTATTTGCTGCTTGATAATATTACTGTTAAAAGAGAAAGCGGAAGTAGAAAGTAAATGATTTATTATATAAGTAAAAGGGAGGTGAATATTATTGTAAGATTCTATTCCGTGAATAAAAATTTAACATCCGTTTCAGTACCCCGTCCCCTACCCCCTACCCCAATCCCCGTAAAGGAAAAAGGGCTAAAATAATAAGAAAAAAAAGGAAATAGGGCTAAAAAAAATAAGAAAAAACAAAGGAAAAAGGGATACTTCAGAGACACGAAATCCCTCCTTATTGTCTCCATAAAACTCTAAATGGGCAAAGCAATTCCCCATTACATGGAGAGAATTTCTCGCAAGAGGCGAGAGAACACAAGGGGTACAGCTTCTTCCAAGTCACGTAAATAAGTGTAACTTATATTCAATAAATTATCTTTTTCGCATTTGGGGTTATTAGGATTATGGTAATATTTTGGAATTGAAAAGTTAAATAAATTCTTCTTTTATTGATTTATATTTGTCCAAAAACCGCAAAGCCATTCACTTATGCATTTAGCATACTCTCAATATGCACACACACACACACACACACACACACACATATATATATATATATATATATATATATATATATATATATATATATATATATATATATATATATTCTCAAACACACGCAAGCACACACAGACACACACATATGTGTGTGTGTATACAACTAATATAAAGGTGTATATGTACATGTATGTATGTATGTATGTATTTATGTATGTATGTATGTGTGTATATATGTGTATATATATATATATATATATATATATATATATATATACATATATATCATATACATACATATTATATGATTATTGTAATCGTATCAACTTGATGACTTTTAGCCTTGTTCCATACGAACAGTTGTAAATTTTAAGTACAACAATAACAATAGTAACTGCTACTACTGCTACTATTACTAATAATAATAATTATCATTATTATAAGAGAAAAAGAGAAAGATAATATGCAGTAATCTCGAATTCCCCAAGGAGGATTAAGGGATCTAATTAAAAATACAAATAAATTACAACTATCTGGAGCAATGGAAGCTCGCCCGAATTAGAAAAGGAAACTGAGCACATTATGCTTTAACAAAGCAATCTGCAAAATGGACTTCATATCAACGCCCAAGGAAATGGGCCAGTTTCAGCATCCGGCATAAGGTTCACTGAGTCTCTCTATCTCTCTCTCTTTTGCATCATATGTATACAGATATATTATATATACACATATATATATACATGATAAATATGTATTTTATGTCTTTCCAGTTCTTTATTTTCCACAAGTTCAAGCCATCCGAATCTCCCGGTCATCATTATCTCATCCCCAGATGGAATTTCCGTAATTCCCCTAAATGTATCTTTTGTAACTCTATCTAGCTATCTGACTCTTAACATTCTTTTCCAAGCATTGTTCTCTAACAATCACGATCTCACAAGTATGGTTTCATCGTCATACCATGATTCACATCCGCATAGCAATACAGATCGTACAAGATACGTGTATGATATTTTCATATGCAATTTCCTCTTATTTGATTTCCAGATCTTTTTCTTTGTTGTTTGATTTGTCTTTTTTTTCAGTCTCTCACAAATTCCCACCAAAAGAACTTGTGCTGGACGTCATTGATCCTAATTAGTTGAAGGATTCAAACTCATTAACCCTGTCTCTATATATATAATCCTATTTAGTCCTTTGTGCATAATATGCTCTCATTATTTTTTATTTCATTTTGAATTTCGACTCATCCATATCCGGCCATTTTTTTTTCATAATGAAATGTATGAGAAGGGAGAAAAACAAAGGTGAAGTAACAGTACCTTGTAGCACCTCACTTTATACGGCAAATTCACTTGACAATACCCCATCAACATTAACTTTGAGTGTACTTAACACAAGAACTTAACACATAATATTGTTCTGTGGACGAGTGCAAATACATTCTCGTAATCAACCAAAGAGATCAGAAGGGTTCTAAATTCTTTACACTGCTGCACAATGTGTCCCAACATATATTTGACATTTATAATTCCAGCTTCTTCATCTCTAAATATTTTATCTTTTTTTTTTCTTTCTTTTTTTTTTAGCCAACTGAGAATAATCATACTGAATATTTTTATAACTGACTTTAAGTCCATTCTGTACGTTACCGACTCGGCTTCTGTCCACTGGTTCCAATCCACGAGAGGACGAAATTATTATCAACTAAAAAAATTACCCTTCGGTTAACATATATGAAAATATATTAAATCCGAGGTAGAGCGAATTGGGTATTAAAGGGTATTTGTAGCTTAATGTATATATAATGTGTATATAAATATATATATATATATATATATATATATATATATATATATATATATATATACCCAAGAGCGCAAACATTTGTGCAACAAAGATTAATGGTCCAGTATGTAGGGACTTAGTACATGCTTTTGATGAGCCTTTTCATGAGTGTATGAAGCAGCGTGTCGTTGAGGTTTTACTATACATGGTTCGTCTGCGATTCATCTTTTATGGTAGATATATATTATATGTAATCTATAAATTTCTGACTCACTTAGGTTTCGCGGTCACTCAAATGTAAGGCCAGAGTGCTACCAACTGACCCACAGAAGTCATAAAAGAAGT
>NC_087208.1:75859232-75929232 GCF_015104395.2 Macrobrachium nipponense | reverse complement strand
TATCAGTAAATCAAAGGTCGTTATGAATTAGTAAAAATGTTGTCCTCAAAAACTACAACTCTTATTAGATTGAACCTCTAGAAGAAACACCGAGCCTCAAGAGGCACTTGACGCCAAGTTATGAAATCAAATCACTCACCAAACCTAGTGGGGCACATAAAAGAGTTGTCGCTGACGTCACAGCCAGTTGTCATTTACGAGCAATCCAACGAAGACAGACGATAGCGGCTTCCTTTGTTATTCCTCTGCGCAGTGGCTACAACAAACAACCCGCTACTTTCCCTCTGCACTTCACCTCACAAACGTCAGACAAGACGGCTTACAAGGATGACTTGCCCACGTCTTTAAAAGTTACCTAGTGTGTGTGTGTGTGGGATCTAAAGTAAATAAATTTGGCTTTCTTGGCTTGGCATAATTGACGGCTGCGGTCGTTACTGTTATAATTTTTTGGCTTCATTTATATCACTCACTTGTTTCACGGTTTGTTTTCAACATGTTACCGCATACATCAGCATAACTACATTATGTTTAAAAATTCTTACTTTTCAATGTGTTTGGTTCTTCTAGATTTTACTACCATATTGACACGTGAGTTTCTTTTCAAAGTTTTTATTTTTTTTATTTTTTTTATCTTCCTGTAGCCCGGGTTTCCTGAATGGTACTACGTACATGCGTATCATCATTTTCCCAATTTATTTTTATCATGTCATTTCCTTCGTGTTACCGCCCGAATCCATTTCACCTTTCGATTCTGTCGCTTTTTTACTCTGCATATCCGAGTCATAAACCTGAATCCAAGAACAATTTATTCATTCATTAAACCATCAGCTGAGTAAGTAGGGGCATTCAGCATCTCCTCCCAATTACGTTTTGCTTAAATGAACTGAGTATTGGATTCGCTGTCTGTAGTTTGTGAAGTATATAAGGTGCTACATTTGGTTGTTCTTCACCTTCTAACCTGTTCTCGAGCCCTGAGTGATGTCCTGGCCCCTCATTCCATATACTTACGGTCATGATTTGAAATCTTTGTGTTTGAGTCTTTATGTGCACGTAATTCTACTCTTTCTCCTTGCTCGTGTCGCCTTTCACGCCTTCCGAACCCTCAAACCAACAACTGGTGGACCAGTCAAAGATTTTATTCTTCCCTTTTTAATCCTTCTTAATTCAGTGAGAGTATGTAAACAGAGTAGTAAAGAATGTTCGATGAATAAAATAAGACAGTGTCTTTTTTAAATAACATTATTTACAAATCTATTTATCTATTTACTGAACCTTGTAAAACAACAGATAGGTATAAAGAAATAACTTCCTATCTCATTTCTTAAACTCTCGAATACTGTTTCCGATTTAATTTCATATTCTCTCTCTCTCTCTCTCTCTCTCTCTCTCTCTCTCTCTCTCTCTCTCTCTCTCTCGCTCAATTCATTTAAAACTCCTTCTTCTTCCTCTCCTCCGAGTTCGAAAACGAACCTCTCACCATAAAAACACTAGACTACATAACTAGATATGACAAGATCTCCAAGCTGACGTTCTTACAGAACAGTACTGAGAGAGAGAGAGAGAGAGAGAGAGAGAGAGAGAGAGAGAGAGAGAGAGAGAGAGAGAGAGAGAGAGTTATCAGAAGCAGCTACCTGCATATTACTTATAATAGATGGTACTTCAATTGGGGTCATTTTTGCACCGAAGTGGCCTCCTTTGCCGAACTAATCTGTATACGATTTACTGTGGGCTCTAATTCCCTCTTTTCAGAGGAGTGATTAAGAGGACAGTTCACCTGGCGGAACTGAGGATAAGGGCATTGACACTAACTGCAGAAGAAATCAATTAAGCTTCGTTTTTATTCATGACTTTAGTATAACGAGCACATGAGCAATATTAAGTAATATAAACCGATGGATTAACGAAAGCCTTTTAAAATCACGATATTTTTAGCGCCAGTCAGGAAAACCATATAATTTTCAGTATAATCTCACAGATTACGTATTTAATGGATTCAGTTACACGGAATAGGTACTACGATGACGTCACGGATAAGATACCTACTTATTACTTTACAACGGGATCTTAGAATAGCCAGCCACTAAGTAAATATGATTCACAAAACTTTTATCAATTTCGATGTCCGTTTCATCTACAGCTATTGAGAAAATATAAACATTAGATATTCTTTTCATAAACTTGGATAGCTAGTACATTTACAGCTAAGGAGAAAATATTACAAATCTGTCAGTTTCGATAGTCGGTTCATTATTTATAAGAAACCACAACAGCACTATGATCAAAATACCACAATTCGACATCAGTTTCCTTTACATCAACAAATCCCAACTCCATCAGTCTTACAGTAGACCAAAAGTATCGCCTGATTTCCTGCGATCCCCGCCGCCATGCAAAGTCCATTCGACGGAGCTGGTTATTATTAGATTTTGCTTTCTGGATGGAGGAAAAATTCCCAAATGGCCAGATGAGTCTCTTCTACTGAGGCCCTAAGCCACTTGCTGTCAATGTCATTCACTCATAAGCAATGCCGAGAGAGGAAAATAATAGCATTGTTGCATGGAGTATGCAGCCCCATTCTCTGTACTAATGTTGCATACCAACTGAGAAGGACAATTATACATACATACATACATATATATATATATATATATATATATATATATATATATATATATATATATATATATATATATATATATATATAATGTGAGTCAGAAATTTATTTCTGTTCCACACTTGCTTGCATTGATTATTTCTATCATATTCACGGTCCAGATTCACTCAAAAGGGATAATTTGAATGAAATGCTGTCAGTTGCGTCACTAATGAGTTGAGAAGTTGGGGAAATCACGCTGGTATGCGAGGCACTTAGCCTGTTCAGGTAAAGCCTTAGGTACAGTGGCACTTATGTTCCAACTTCTCTTATGAATTGTGTGGCCTAGTTGTCAGCGGCCTTGCCTTCCAATTGAAAAACATGGGTTCGATCGAGATGTGAGGCAGTATTTTGTTTAAGTGCGGTAAATAACCAAAAGGTCACATGAAGTCTTTGTGAGAGTTGTACTGATTTTTCTTCTGATTTTCAAATTACTTTGAGAAAGTGAACAGTTAAACACTTATATACGGCAACTACGTACATTCTCCATAAAAACAGACTAAAAAACCACTTGTAACTTTTGTAGGCAGATCAGTTTCCATGAGCGTACAGCTCAGCAATTTCCACTGCTACTACTGCTACTACTACTACTACTACTACAACTACTACTATTACTACTACTACTGCTGCTGCTGCTGCACTACTTACTACTACTACTACTATCATTACCATGGATAAGCAGGCTTTAACCATAGAACAAAATGCTTACAAAAGAAAACAAGTTAAAAATGGGACGAAGGTTCTTTAGCGCAACCGAATTTTCTGTACAGCATATAATTCTGTATGAAACTCTCAGCCACGGCCCATGAAACACTCAACCGCGGCCCCATGAAACTTTCAGCCACTGCCCGGTGGTTAGCACCTAGCTAATTAACCCTAAAATGAAATAAAAAATACTGAGGTTAGAGGGCTACAATTTGATATGTTTGATGATCGGAGGGGGGACGATCAACATACCAATTTGAAGCCCTCTAGCCTCAGTAGTTTTGAAGACCTGACGGCGGACAGAAAACTGAGAACGAAAATATATTGTGCAAAAGTAAACCCCAAACCACGAAACGAATCAAAACAGTCGCAACATGACGAGAGGTAGAAAAATTCCCAAAAGAAAATATAGAAAGCATAGCGTCATCAATGATCCCGATGACATCAATAGATGTCATAAGAACAAAATAACGAGAAACTGCTTATTGGCTAATGCCAACGGCAATATAATGACAACGGCAATATAATGACAACGCAATTTGTCCTCTTATAATGAAAAGCAAGTCAGCGGTGTGCTGACAAGTTTGTCAAAAAGCCGCCTAATTAAAGCAAGAACCTGTTCATTAATATTAAGTCGATATCGTAGCAAAGCGTGACAAACATTAAATAGTGCAAGCCCAAAGAATGTGCATCTGGACAACTCTCCCTTCACAAGCGTGTTTTTGGATATATTATATGTAATATACCTCCTTCTTGATGCAGACACCGAGAGGAAAATATTGCCCAATAAAGCATATGTAAACGTTATTTAAAAGTACTTGTTACGAAATCTCTCTCTCTCTCTCTTCTCTCTTCTCTCTCTCGTCCTCAAACTCTCTCTCTCTCTCTCTCTCTCTCTATCTATATATATATATATATATATATATATTATAATATATATATATATATATATATACTATCTATATAGATATATAGATATATATATAGATATATATATATATAGATATATATATCTATATATATAATATATATATATATATATATATAGATATATCATATCTATATATCTATATATATATATATATCTTTATACATACATATAAGTTATATATACACATACATTTATAAAATTTATGTATTTGTGTATGAATATATACTCTCTCTTTAAAAATATAGCTACATTACCTTTTAAACAGAAAAATTCGCAACACACAGTTAAATGCCATTTTTTGCTTTCACATATTTGCAACAACAAGCAGTTGTGTCTTTTGCAACCGCAGGAAGAAGAAGTGTCCTTTTGTGGTTACAAGCAGACACGCTAATTGCTATTGCACGTCTCCCCATCTGTGACCATAAAAGTCCTCGTTCATTGCGACATCGTGAAACCTCGTCATGTGTAAGCGCCAGGTCGTCGTCCTTTAGTACTACAGCATGATGCTTAAGGAGAGACGTCCTTTTCTACAGCATGATGCTTAAGAGGAGACGAATAGAGCAGATTACCAGAGACATTCAAAGAGTTGCAGGGGAGGTTGATGAACAGCTGACAGATCGAATGTAAATTAAAAAGAGTTTCCAACTGAGAAGCTGGTGGCTAAAATGTCAACGTGTTGGTACATGGAGATCACATGGTGTACAGGTCGCGAGCGAGAGACAGGGAAGGCGAGAGAGAAAAACCTGCCAAAAGATAATAGCACAAATAAACTTGAAGCACACACATGCATATATATATATATATATATATATATATATATATATATATAATGTATTAGTATATAACGGAGAATAGAGATAGTACCATGACCTGACAAGAAAATATTATAAGAAAATAGTGTCTTTAAAAACTTCTCTCCTCAAACACACAAACAATTAACTGCGGAGAATAGCGATAGTACCATGACCTGACAAGACAATATTATAAGAAGATAGTGTCTATAAAAACTTCTCTCCTCAAACACATAAACAATTAACTGGCGCGCTATCCAATTCAGTCCACCTACACACACATCGTCTCCCCTGCAGACGCATTACTCGGTAGGGGGGTGGCACTGAGTGGGCTGCTGGGAAATTATGAGATGGAGAGAGGTGGGCGGATGGATTGTTGACGTTTCTTTGCAGACTGTGAAAGGAGATGAAATTACATAGCAACATCAAGCGAAGTTGTTCAAAACCATAAGAACTTTTTTTATAGTACATAAAATCACAACACACGTACGTATGCACACACACACACAAACTTTTGTGTCGTGTATGTGAATATATATATATATATATATATATATATATAATATATATATATATATATATATATATATATATATATTTGTGTTTGCTTGTGTGGTGTTTTTACGTTGCATGGAACCAGAGGTTTTTCAGCAACGGGACTAACGGCTTTACGTGACTTCCGAACCTCGTCGAGGGTAAACTGCTATCACCAGAAATACACATCTCTGACCCCTCAATGGCATGGTCGAGAATCGATCTCGCGGCAACCGAGGTGGCAGGTAAAGACCATACCAACCACCCCACTGAGAAGCTTATATTTATGTATATGGATGTAGATGTATACACACACACACACACACACACACACACACACATATATATATATATATATATATATATATATATATATATATATATATAGTCCTCACGTGAAAATGAAAGAAGGAGATACCAAGACTTTCAACTTCTATTCCAAAGTCATCTTCAGGGTACTGAATAATTTTAAGAGAACAACTTACACAAGAAAGCAACATGAGGCCACAAATAACAATGAAACAAGTCAACAACCTACTTAAGTATGCAAATAAACATTATTCAAAACAAAAAACATACTTAGCGGAAATATGTAGTTACTACAAATCACAGTACAAAACTGTTTGTAAAATATATAACAACTTGTTTAACTTTTAAATCATCAAGAATAAAGCTTTTCAACAATTCTTTCATTTTAATATATATATATATATATATATATATATATATATATATATATATATATATATATATGTGTGTGTGTGTGTGTGTGTGTGTGTGTGTGTGTGTGTGTGTGTGTGTGTGTGTGTATTTCAAATAGTAGACTACAAATATCCACTCCTATCGAAACACTCGACTTGCAGAATAATTTACACCCAAAAGGAATTAAAAATGTTGAGCACATCTGTTCCGGGCAGGATTCGAGCCTCTGCCTTTTGGGTTTGACACGCAGATGAGAGTGAAGTGTTTATCCATTCAGTGATCAAGAAAGTTATGAGATGATTTCGATTCTGCTGTTCATATTCCTTTCGAATTCAGCTTCTGTGCTTGGAACTGAAACAAACCCATCTTCACATTATCAACTTTGTGTCAAGTTTTGTAACACCTAAGTTGTATGTGACACTTTGTATATATTTAACACTACACCGTTAAACGAACAGAGGGAGGCCCCGAGAAAGGAACCGACAACGTCTACTACCACATTTATATAAAACTTGATGTATCGTTATTGGACCCCAACTGCAGAAAAAATCCTATATTAGCCGCTTCATACATCTACACAGGATCCTCAACAAGCCACAAAATCTTTTTGCCAACAATGCTTCAAGTTCCTATAGTAGATTCACATCAATCGTGCATTTGAAGTCTAGGCCAGTCCCTTATGACACTCGTGATTGGCTGTTGATAAGCCAACGACAGGGCTTTTACCTCTCAGTCTCTCTCGAGAGTTCACATAGGCAGGATGTATGTTCCACCTCTCCTGAAAGACGTATCCCTCAGGACAGGTGGAACATAGATCCTACCCATGTGAACTCTCGAGAGAGACTGAGAGTTTCCAGCCCTGTGATTGGCTTATCAACAGCCAATCAGAAGCGTCGTAAGGGACGGGCCTAGACATCAAATGCACGGCTGATGTGAATCTATTGTAGTACATCTAACACTTACTCTCTCGATTCTCATATATTTAAGTAAGTACACATGGTCTGCTGGTATAGTGTCGCGCCATGCGAGTCAGAAGTCGCGGGTTCGCGTCTCGCCCAGGGTGATGAAAAGTCACTGGGTAAGTATCATGATCAGCTGCTGCTGCAGTGTGGGGTCTGCGGTGGGAGGTTGAAACCAGCATTCTTTGGAAGCTGGAATAATAATAATGAGGTCGATCTCTTGTCTCTAACTGCTGTGGCAACATGTGTGTGGTGTGTTTGTTAGTTTTGCAATAACTATACGAATTTTGTGTAAGTTTTAGTTTTGCAATAACTATACGAATTTTGTGTTTTAGTTTTGAAATAATTATAAGAATTTTGTGAGTGTTTTAGTTCTACAATAACTATACAAATGTTCTGTTTGAGTTTTGTAATAATTATAGGAATTTTGTGAGTGTTTTAGTTTTGCAATAACTATACGAGTATTGTGTTTTAGTTTTGTAATAACTATACGAATTTTGTGTGTTTTAGTTTTTAAATAACTATACGAATTTTGTGTATTTTAGTTTTTAAATAACAATACGAATTTTGTGTGTTTTAGTTTTATAATAATTATACGAATTTTGTGAGCGTTTTAGTTTTGCAATAACTAAACGAGTTTTGTGTTTTTAGTCTTGTGATAATATACGCATTTTGTGTGTGATTTAATTTTGCAATAACCAAACGAATTTTAAGAATCACGTTCTTTCTGAAGATAAGGCGTGGCACCGTTCACTCAAGAAAAGCGCTTAATGAGATATGAAGGGCGGGGTGTATTCAAGAATGCATAGAAAACTAACTATGGACTTTTTCCCCTCTCAACTTGGTGTGATTGTCAGTGTACCTTTCTCTAAACACTTTTCTGCTTTAATATTACTTGGGTATGAATTAAGTTCACTTTGCTTTATCTCCCAGTTTAGCGCGTATGTTTACGTTTCTTCTTCTGTCTCCTGTCCTTTAACCTTTTCCCCGTCAATTAATTTACTTACTTGCTCCCTCTCATGCAAGGAAGATATCTCTCTCTCTCTCTCTCTCTCTCTCTCTCTCTCTCTCTCTCTCTCTCTCTCTATAAATCTTACTCTAACATACAGATGCCTGTCATTGTGTCTGGATTTTTCTCTCTCCTTCAACGTGTCTCTCGTTACCCCATATCGCCTCCGTGGTGAACCGGATACTCCATATCAAAATAGCCAGTGGTGACTCATTTGGATTTCTGCGATCCAGAAATAGCGTGGCGTCTTCTAATGCAATTCATTTACTGTGGTGGTGTACTGTTGATCAAGGCGGGGTGAGGGTGACCTCGTCTAGGACTCCCACTTATTCTGAACGAGGCTTTGATAGTATAACTTTTGATAGCACACTTATTATTACTATCTTTCCTTAAACATCCTCTGCCACCCACAACTGTCGACTAACGACTAGGTACATCATTCACAGTATAGGCTAAAAGTGACTTACATACTGGCACGTATATAAAGGAATAGCCCCATGACATTCCTTTCCTCGCTGACGTTCGTAAAAACAACGTCCCCGGATGTAGAAAGTAGGGTACGAAGGGTATGTACCGATAATACAATAAAACGAACGTCTGTATAAGATAATACGATGAGCGTGCTGTGTTAACCGAGCAACTTCAAAAACAACCATTGCAATAAAAAGGTTTCATAAAATCTTTAGGTCGTAATTCAGGAGGACGGGTTCGTTGAGTCTGTAAACATCTTGACAAACCTGCGACTATTATTATTATTATTATTATCTTAACGGGTCCTACAATAAGTCTCACCTAAACCTTATTATACTGTTTACACATATAAATAATCACATTATATGAATTTCATCACATCACCATGATTCATATACACGCATTAAGCTACAAATGTCCTTTAATATCTAATTTGCTCTACCTCGGAACTAATATATTTTCATTTATGTTAACCGAAGGGGAATTTTTTAGTTGATAAGGAATTCGTCGGCTCATGGGCTCGAACCACGGTGCCAAGAATTAAAATTCTAAGCTGATGAGGCGATATATAAAGTATTCAAGCGGAATAATTGAGTGCCCATGTGTGTTTATGTGAGGTTTCAAAGGCCTAATATAACGTAGCATGGTAATGGAAAATGATACTGCTTCTAATCATAAAGCACCGGCTCATGTTATGAAGAATGTACAATAAATCTAGACCTTCTTTCCCTACCACATGAATAGATTTCCTAATGGAAATAGACGCTATAGACGTGCCGTGAGAGAGAGAGAGAGAGAGAGAAAGAGAGAGAGAGAGAGAGAGCCCTACCATGACCTTTGATATTTTGGGCTATTGCTTTCAAGAAGCCACTCGCTTTCGCAGGAGCTCCGCCAACGGAATCTTTCACCAGTTCCGAGAGAGATTAAAGCACAGAACCAAGTATGTCGAGACTCTACAAGCAACTTCAAAGGGACAGTAGGCATTCTTGCTTTACATGCACCTATGTAAACTTTTGCGTGCATGTACCTCCACTTTGGTAGAGAAGCAAGGGGTTTTGGGAAAATATGTCGTGATAAGTACATACAGCACATTACAAACGTGCACACAATATATATATATATATATATATATATATGTGTGTGTGTGTATGTGTGTGTGTATGTGTGTGTGTATGTACTGTACTATGTGTACTTATTTACGACATATTTTCCAAAAGCCCATTGCTTCTCTACCAAAGTGGAGGTATGTTTGTGTTTTCTGTATATGCACGCAAACTTATAGAAGTTTACATATGGGCATGTGAAGCAAGAACGCCTATTTTCCCTGTCAAGTTGCTTGTAGAGTCTTGGCATGCTTGTTTCTGTGCTTTATATATATATATATATATATATATATATATATATATATATATATATATATATATATATATATATATATACAAATTACATTGTAAGTCTGACGATGTCGAAAGACAGTAGTACTAGTTCCAATCATTCAATTTTTTTTCCTTGAGTGGCCAAGTACTTAAATAGTCACATCTCCTCACTTATGCGCATTTTTTTGTTACACAGACTCCTTCCCAATTTCCTAACTCTTTTTTGGACACGCTTATCACCACGCAAACTTAAAACTAAATGAGGATTCCTGATGTCTGGTGAAGGGTAGCCATGTTGTCTTTGTTAGTTTGAATTTTGCCACGTTCGGCAGAGTGTCTTCATTTGGGTTTAAGGTTTTTGAGGTAACAAGCATATATATATATATATATATACTATATATATATATATATATATATATATATATAATATATATACGTATATACAGTATATATTTATAGGCTTCTGTCTATACACTGCCAAAACCTCGGAGCATCCTTTCTGGAAAACAAATTTTTTGAAAGACACACTGGTAAAGTTTACAGCACCTGGTTAGCACTCTAAAAAGATCAGATAAATAAAAAAAATGCCATATTTATACTCACATATTCCTAGGACAATGGGAAGAAGAAGACGGAAAACAAGCGTAGCTATCATCTGATGCGCGGCCATCTTGAATTTGGGCGGTTTCTTGAAGATGAGCACACTTCATAAAATCTCCCGACAGGCTCTTGGTATTTAATCAGCTGGTTTCAACTGGCAGAGAAAGGGCTGATGCTTCTAGAATAATTCTAGAATGATTCACTAACAAACAAATTTCAAGCACAGAGGCGTGACAGGGTAAAACCTCGTGGCGAAGCACTGGCAGGCACTTTAGGACATAATTCATATATACATAGAAACCGTCAGCAATTCTAGAGCTCTAAATCTAATTCCCGAAGTCTTACCAAACATCAAACATTCCAACTTTTATGAACTAGTAACCTCCAAAATCAGAAATGATCTTCAACACTGACTAAACCACCTCTTAGCTAAATAAATTTAAAACTCTAAACATCTCTTAATATCTACCATTAAATCTCTCTATCGTAACAAATAACGATGTTGACGTACATACTACAGGATGTGTGTATACAACGACTGCCCTTCGGGAAAACTGTGAATCCACCAAATGCAGACAAAGTGAGGTAGTTTAATGCAATCAATATTCCGCCGGGCCGTATTCTTTGGGAGATGCCCTTCTCCTGGTGTCACAAAATATACTCTGATGCTAAAAGAAGGCACGTCGTCACATCTGAACAAGTTGACTTACCCTTAACAGTAAAATTCGGTTATTCTAATAAAACTAAGTCCACAACTAATGTGCATTCACATACCTATCACATATCTAGGAAAACTACATTCACTGACAACGGCTGCTCTTATAATGTTTATAAATGCCACTTTAAATATGAATTCGAAATGTCTACAACCAGTAACTAACTCTCAATGACATCAAAATTGACTGCCTCACTAGAGAACAAATGTGCTTATGTATAAACGAGAAAACTACTTCATTCTTAAGTTGGTGACTGATGGAAACTGAAAGTTTCCCAAAAGCGAGGTTTTCCTTGAGATAAAGCTATGGCTTAAAATGCAATAAGGTGAGCGTTATGTGAGGGAGTATATGGAAGAAGCCTGAGCCTGCCATGAGTACGTAGATCTACTGAGGCACTGTATGGACATGAGCACCACACAGTAAGGCCTCTTTTTACAGAGCTGCTGGAAGATTTCTTCGGTCCGCGTGACGGATCTGCAAAGATAAGAAAAAACTCTTAATGGCTAGTTTTGAAGGAAACCTGTCATCAAAATGCATGCACCAGCGAATATGAAACTTGCTTGGAAAATGAAAACACTTATAAAAACCATGGCCTCGCCTCACGGAAAAACAAATAAATTTGCAAGAGAGTTTCCTCAGCATTCCTCGCGACAACGATGTCTGATCCTTACAGTCTTCCTTGCTGTAAAACTAAGCTTCGCAAGTGCCCTTATTCTACGCCCTATGGGTCAACTGGTTTGTTGTGGGCGTGTGTGTGTGTGTGTGTGCGTTGTCATTATACGCATGTGCGTATTTCTGTCCAGTTGCCTGTCTTACATGTCCTGATATGTCTCTTTGGCAGACGATGGTGGAGCCATTTCTTGTCTCCATCTCTTCTATGCGTGCCTGTTTTGCATATAGTGTATCAATGCATCCGAGTGTTCTTTCCGACCCTTTTCTATCCATCCTTTATAAATCTTTTACTGTACGAAATTTAATTCAAATAAATTACTACAACACACGCACAGTGACTACGGATATTGTTTCTAAATGGATCAGCTGGCTTACTTGTCTCTTAGTTTACTGCGTGTAAATATTTCCCTTACGTTTCCTCTACACCAACAGCTATTCTCTCCCTGCTTCAAAAAATAAAGTACATACTGGACGGGAGATCTCAAGATACGCAATGCAGCTCCCCGATTGATCAAAACACCATATCTGACTTCGCTGAGGTCTCTCTCTCTCTCTCTCTCTCTCTCTCTCTCTCTCTCTCTCTCTCTCTCTCTCTCTCTCTTTTGGAAGCACAAAGCTGTAAAGTATAAATATGTAACAAGCAACTCTCCATAGCTGGACGTGGTACGTAAAAGTTGTATGGCAGAATTGTTTTTTAAATATTCTTCTCTTTTTTGCAGCAGCTTCAGTTGTTCATGGCAAATATTAAATAATCATAAATAGACATCTCAGCGGTAATCAATAAATTTATAGTTTTTTTTTTCAGGCCAAAAGGTTTTTCGCTCCTCTGGCATCATGCTGCCAGACTCATTAAATTCTGCTCTAAAAACCATTGAAACCCATTACTCTAATAAATCCTTAGAAAAGATTCTTAGACCCTTTATGGTTTTTGGATTGCCATTCATGGACGTTTTCGACATCATACTGCCATATGAGCGCAAGAGTAACCAAGCATAACCTATTTTAGGGTCTCTGACCTGATGATTGCTTTCAATGTCCTTGCAGACTTTTTTTATCTTGTTTTTGTTATTTTGCTCAGTTGCAAAATAGCAATTTTAAAATTGTTCCATGATGAAATCATACATAAACAAACAGGCGCACGCAAACACACAAAAAATATATACATATGCGTGTGCGTGTGTGGGTGTATTATATATATATATATATATATATATATATATATATATATATATATATATATATATATAATATATAACACACAACGTTTTAAGATATGGCGGTTACCAGTAACTCGAACAATAACAGACTATTGTAAGGGGAAGTATATCTCAGGCGGTCCTTAAAATACATTTATTGCAACGGTTCAAAACACAGAGGTTTCATTTTCATTCTGTCCATATAGCTTGAAAATGAAACCTTTGTGTTTAGAAACGTTGCAATAAATGTATTTTAAGGACCACCTGAGATGTACTTCCTCCTTCAACAATCTTTATATATATATATATATATATATATATATATATATATATATATATATATATATATATATATATATATCCACACACACGCACTGGGGTGTGTGTGTGCGAAAATATAGCCAGTCAGATATACAGCGCTGGATATACATAATTAAATATATAAATACTTTTATACTGGTTTACTTACAAAAGATTTAAAAGATTAAAGCCGAATTCGCAATATCTGCGAATAAAAAAAAAGGCTGTATTTATTAGCGTCTCTCGTATTAAAACAAAGTAAATGAAACTCCCTCGACAACCAGTCTCTTCCAACTGTACAGTTCCAACTGTGGTTTTCTGCTTTTGTGTAAGACGGACGCGTTGTTTCTTTCCACTTCCTTTACAGTAACAATAATAATAATAGTAATAATAGAAATCATGCTGATGAAAATAATTTACCCTTCTCTTCCGAAATAATAATAATAATAATAATGATATGATAATGAAGATGACGATGACTTTTTTAATATTCTCTATATAATAATAATAATAATAATAATACTATTATATCATTAATATAATAATAATAATTAACAATAATAATAATAATAATAATACGATAATAATTAATAATAATAATAATATAATATATAATAATAATAATAATGTGGCGCCGTGGAGGAGTTGTTTAGGTCTTCAATAGACTTAAGTCAAGTTAAGCAACATTGGGGCTGGTCAGTCGTTGGATGGGTGACCGCTCTCCTCGGCGTTGATTCCTTGGGAAAGGATCTTTACCATAATTTCCTCAGTCTACTCAGCTGTAAATGAGTACCTATCCCTGATGAGGTAGGGTCCAGCTATGGGTTAAATAGCAAAACTCAGCAATGATGGAAAGAAATGAAGGAATAAACGACAACGACGTAAATGGAACCTCTGGCAACAGAGGAGCTTCGTCCGGCAACCAGGTATTCAACCCAATTGAAGGGGAAGACGGTCAGGTACTTGGAGGTCGTCATCCAGCAACTGATCACCACAACGAAAGTAATCAACAGCCTGAGATTGGAGCTACAGAGGCAAAAAGGAAGAAATGGACAAGAGAAGAAATAAGGAAATATGGAGATGCTACATCAGAAGCAACCCGACGGAGAGAGGATATAGAAGAAGATTGATCAACATCTGGAATGAGTGGAATAACACCCCCCAAACAGAGCAGAGGCTGGCAGATCAAGTAAGGAACATAAAGAAAAAGAACTGGCTCTCCCCAACAGAAAGAGAAGAACTGGAAAGGGAAATGTCACACGACAACGAATTACACGAAGACGAACTGAGAGACGATGCCACAGAAGACGACAGGGAGGATGAAGTATCAAACAACGACACACGAAGAAACACCGACGAAGTAACAGAGAGGACGGAATGGGTTAGAAAAGATTAGACAATGGATGGAGCCAGATACAGAGAGAACAAAGATCCCCACCATGAAAGCCTACAACACCAAGAAATTAAGGGAGAAAACAAGTGAGGTCCAATGAAATAATGGGCCTAATACACACCACCAGTATCACAGAAACAAATAACTTGACATATGCAGGAGCAAGATTAGTAGCAGAACTGATGGGGATTCGAACACCAACACCACCGTCACAACCAACCCAACAGAAACCAAAACAGCAACCTCCTTGGAAAAGGCGCCTGGAAAAGCAAATCATGGTGATGAGATCTGACTTGAGTAAACTGAAAGAGATGGCAGAAAAAAGGCTAAGAAGCAAGAAAACAAAGGAGGAACTCAACGAGAAATACAAAGTACAAGAGAGGGGACTAAACAACACAATAGAAGATGTAAAACAGAGGCTTAAGGCCAAAGCACACAAGATCCAACGGTACATGAACAGGAATAAGGATACCAACAGAACAAACTATTCGGAACCAACCAGAAAAGACTATACAGCCAACTAAGAGGGGAAGACAACCACCCAGAAATTCCTGAAGCCGAACCAAGTAAGAGACTCTGGGAAAACATATGGAGCAATCCGGTATCACACAACAAACATGCAACATGGCTCCAGGAAGTCAAGGAAGAAGAAACAGGGAGAATAAAACAAAGATTCACAGAGATCACGACAGACACAGTCAGACACCAACTAAAGAAAATGCCAAACTGGAAAACCCCAGGTCCCGATGAAGTCCATGGATACTGGCTCAAAAACTTCAAGGCCCTACACCCACGAATAGCAGAACAACTCCAGCATTGTATCTCAAATCACCAAGCACCCAAATGGATGACCACAGGAAGAACATCCTTAGTACAAAAAGACAAGAGTAAGGGAAATATAGCCAGTAACTACAGGCCTATCACCTGCCTACCAATAATGTGGAAGTTACTAACAGGTATCATCAGTGAAAGGCTATACAACTACCTAGAGGAGACAAACACCATCCCCTACCAACAGAAAGGCTGCAGAAGGAAGTGTAGGGGCACAAAAGACCAGCTCCTGATAGACAAAATGGTAATGAAGAACAGTAGGAGAAGGAAAACCAACCTAAGCATGGCATGGATAGACTATAAGAAAGCCTTCGACATGATACCACACACATGGCTAATAGAATGCCTGAAAATATATGGGGCAGAGGAAAATACCATCAGCTTCCTCAAAAATACGCTGCGCAACTGGAATACAATACTTACAAGCTCTGGAATAAGACTAGCAGAGGTTAATATCAGGAGAGGGATCTTCCAGGGCGACTCACTGTCCCCACTACTCTTCGTAGTAGCCATGATTCCCATGACAAAAGTACTACAGAAGATGGATGCCGGGTACCAACTCAAGAAAAGAGGCAACAAAATCAACCATCTGATGTTCATGGACGACATCAAGCTGTATGGTAAGAGCATCAAGGAAATAGATACCCTAATCCAGACTGTAAGGATTGTATCTGTGGACATCAGGATGGAGTTTGGAATAGAAAAATGCGCCTTAGTCAACATACAAAAAGGCAAAGTAACGAGAACTGAAGGGATAAAGCTACCAGATGGGAGCAACATCAAACACATAGATGAGACAGGATACAAATACCTGGGAATAATGGAAGGGGGAGATATAAAACACCAAGAGATGAAGGACGCGATCAGGAAAGAATATATGCAGAGACTCAAGGCGATACTCAAGTCAAAACTCAATGGAGGAAATATGATAAAAGCCATAAACACATGGGCAGTGCCAGTAATCAGATACAGCGCAGGAATAGTGGAATGGACGAAGGCAGAACTCCGCAGCATAGATCAGAAAACCAGGAAACAAATGACAATACACAAAGCACTACACCCAAGAGCAAATACGGACAGACTATACATAACACGAAAGGAAGGAGGGAGAGACTACTAAGTATAGAGGACTGCGTCAACATTGAAAACAGAGCACTGGGGCAATATCTGAAAACCAGTGAAGACGAGTGGCTAAAGAGTGCATGGGAAGAAGGACTAATAAAAGTAGACGAAGACCCAGAAATATACAGAGACAGGAGAAAGACAGAGAGAAACAGAGGACTGGCACAACAAACCAATGCACGGACAATACATGAGACAGACTAAAGAACTAGCCAGCGATGACAATTGGCAATGGCTACAGAGGGAAGAGCTAAAGAAGGAAACTGAAGGAATGATAACAGCGGCACAAGATCAGGCCCTAAGAACCAGATATGTTCAAAGTACGATAGACGGAAATAACATCTCTCCCATATGTAGGAAGTGCAATACGAAAAATGAAACCATAAACCACATAGCAAGTGAATGCCCGGCACTTGCACAGAACCAGTACAAAAAGAGGCATGATTCAGTGGCAAAAGCCCTCCACTGGAGCCTGTGCAAGAAACATCAGCTACCTTGCAGTAATAAGTGGTACGAGCACCAACCTGAGGGAGTGATAGAAAACGATCAGGCAAAGATCCTCTGGGACTATGGTATCAGAACGGATAGGGTGATACGTGCAAATAGACCAGACGTGACGTTGATTGACAAAATCAAGAAGAAAGTATCACTCATTGATGTCGCAATACCATGGGACACCAGAGTTGAAGAGAAAGAGAGGGAAAAAATGGATAAGTATCAAGATCTGAAAATAGAAATAAGAAGGATATGGGATATGCCAGTGGAAATCGTACCCATAATCATAGGAGCACTAGGCACGATCCCAAGATCCCTGAAAAGGAATCTAGAAAAACTAGAGGCTGAAGTAGCTCCAGGTCTCATGCAGAAGTGTGTGATCCTAGAAACGGCACACATAGTAAGAAAAGTGATGGACTCCTAAGGAGGCAGGATGCAACCCGGAACCCCACACTATAAATACCACCCAGTCGAATTAGAGGACTGTAATAGAGCAAAAAAAAAAAAAATAAAAATAAAAAAAATAAAAAAAAATAATAATAATAATCATTATTATTATTATCATTATTATTAGTATTATATAGAGAATATGAAAGAAAAATCTTCGTCATCTTCATTATCACATCATCATTATTATTATTGTTATTACTTCGGAAGAGAAGGGTAAATTATTTTCATCATCATGATTTCTATTAATACTACTATTATTATTATTACTATAATTATTATTATTATTTCCAATATATTGCTCTTTCATATATCTGTAAAGTCCGCCTTGCAATGTCGACGTGCCGAAGGGATTGGGGGTCCCACCTCTCTCTCCCGCTGTCAACTAAAAGCCAACTCAGAGCCGCCTGGACTTGAAACCGATTTAAACCAGAGCCTTCTCCAGCTCTGACTGGCTCCGACAAATGAAAGTTAACGTAGAGAATTTACCCCCAGGATCCTGTTGCGGTGGGAATCTTCATGACAGTTTCCCATAACTGGCGATTGTTGTGCAATTTGGCTATTTTCCTTCTCATAAACCTTATCATGTTACGAAATGCACCTCATAATACTATTAGCTTCCAATGACTTCATTACAGCGTCACATGTTTGAATACATTTTTATAATAATACCAACATAAAGTTCTGTTTCATAAGCAACATACAGTTTCTATTTAATAAACTTTATCAATATGTTCGGTACATTATATAATACAATGAACGTTAGAATAAATCATCCACAATGGTCTCGACAATCTTGCGTTAAGTCATTGTAATATTTCATGATGTAACTGATATTGCTATGACGCCACAATAATCGATTCTACAATCATATTACCGATGATGCGTATACAATGAACGCTCAAACAAACTATATAATGAAGTCAATACAATGTCCCTCCATAATAAACTTTGAGAGAATAATTACAGAATATAACAGAATATAGAGTTTAGGCAAAAGGCCAAGCGCTTGGACCTACGAGGTCATTCAACGCTGAAACGGAAATTGACAGTAAGGAAGTTTGAATGGTATATGAGGAAGAAAACCTCGCAGCTGCACTATAAAACAATGACTGGAAAAGGAGGAAAGCTAGATGGAAGAAAGAGAATAGGAACGGAGGTACAGTGAAAGGGGCCGAAGGGAAGCTGCAAAGACCCCTAAGTATTGTCTACAGCGCACTAATTAAGATGCGCTGACGGCGCTATCCGTCCTATGGGGTACAATAGAATAGAATATAGATTTTAGGCCAGAGGCCAAGCCCTGGGATCTATAAAGTCATTCAGCGCTCAATCGGAAACTGACAGTAGAAAGGATTGAAAGGTGTAACCGGAGGAAAACCTGACTCAACTGTGAGAAGAGGGTGGAAAGAAAGATGGAGGGAGACTTATCATTTGTGCCTCATTCACCTTCCAAATCGAAATCTTGCCCATTTTACTCTACACAAAGACATGAATGAAACCAAAGAGTTTATCTCATTAATCAATGTTCAGTAATGATAACATTTTCAAAATGACGCAAAGGCATCCTATTCGGTTTTGCTTACGTTGCCAGCATCCATTTTGGTGCTTTAACTGGAGGACAGACAAATTAAAACTAATTTAAATCTATTCATCCAAAATGATCGTAAAAAAATGTCTGAATTTCCTACGAGTGTTTGTTTGACATGACGCCGTTACAGTACTCTGACCCGAATTCCATCTGTTTCATGACATCGAATTCTTAACCGAACTGCGGTTCTGTGAGGGTTTATTAACATTTTGTGAATTTCCATATATATATATATATATATATATATATATATATATATATATATATATATATATATATATATATATATATATATAATTTGACAAGAAGGTACCAAATTGAAACCAGCAAAATATAAAGTGGGGAAAAAATGTTCTGAGGGAGACTTTCTGAACCAAAATCCCACAATTCCACTTTGAGTGGAATTACTACTACAAGAACCAAACACTCCTTGAACCTGGTTAATGCCATGTTGTTTCAGCCAAACGAATTCAGAACTGCACAACCAGGAATTTAAATAGTGTGTGTGACTGCGTGTGCATGGTCACAGGCAAGTGTGTAGCATCTGTGTCAAACTATTTTGCAACCTAAGAAAACACAAGATAAATAAAACACCAGGTTCCACTTCTTAAGACCGGTAGCCCCCTCATAAAAAATGCAATATGAGATGCTCTACGCTAATCCTCACGGTTCTTGAATTCAAAAGAAAACATTTTGCACAAGAATTTTGAACTAGAACCACACAAAATCAAAGCTCCATCAACTTTCAGCAACGGCTGTTTCAAACTAAATTTTAGTACGCCGACATGCTGACGTTCACTAATTCTATGGTGCTCTTTCTATTACCTGTAAATGACATACAAATCACCCAGACACAGAAACCTGGGCGCCTTTAGTACGGGACACGTGTGAACAAAGTTGTATAAAATGGGAAAAAAAATCTTTTCGACTACGGGAAGTCGGTGGATAATAATAATAATAATAATAATAATAATAATAATAATAATAATAATAGTGATTATTATTACTACTACTTACAGAAATGACACAAGTTCACTCGTCATTTCAGAGATCGTAAAACCAACAACAACTAGTCAGGAAAGGGACAATCCAATTTCGTCTCATTTCGTTGCCAGCACTTTACATTCCCTCCACTCATTTTGCCGTTTCACGATCACATGTTGACGTATCGCTGCCTGATCTTTTGAAACATTTCCGACACTCGCTTCCGTGTGACCCAGGCATTTGCAGGAGAGTTTGCAGACGTTTTCAACACGCGCTACCTAAAGTCACGATTGACAGGAAAACAACACAAACAAATTTTTTTATATGTATTTTCTGTTGTTTTGTTCCCCACAGAAAAATATCAGTGAGTAAAAGATTTGTCAAGCTTTGCAATGAGTGTGTGCTTGTAAAAGAAAATTGGCATTTCCTGGTAAATGACACTTTCATGAAACCCTGTAAGCAATTTTTCCTTATATTTACGTTTGCTTCTTTTGAGCAAAGTAGAAAATAGAACCACCAACATAGTGATGCTATCAAATCGAAGAGAACCCCCTCCCAGCGGTCAGTGACCTTCGATTAAATTGGGTCGAGATATCTGCCACATGTGATCTGGGATTATGTCTGGGTTATGTTTACATCAAAGACGTAGACAGGTTTGTTTTTGTTTGCATGCAGCTGGTTGCCATGGCGTGAGTCTAAGAGGGATATTTAGAGACTTCACTAGCCTTCCATTTCGGCATCTATCCCTGTTTATCCTTCTGACTGACTGTTTCCAGGATATTTAGAAACTATTGATCAAATTTCATATCGGTGCAGGTATCGGTGTTGAATACAGATATTTTTTATTTACTTATCTAGTTAATTTAATGATTCACTGGAGAGCTGAGGTATAAGCTTTTAAATTGCTTTTCAATTTTAATGGCTTCTACCTGAAACGGTGATTGAAGAAGTTATATATGTCACGGTCTGATAACAAGATATAATGATTAAGGCTGATTTACTGACTTTTACAGATATGAATAAAGAGTTCCATAGGTTGTATTGAAAGGTTTAAAAGTAAACATTTTATGAAGGTGACATATGCATGTCAATCATCTTTGCCTTGTACATTAAAATAACCACAAGCCTCTAACCTCCCCTCCACCTCAGTTGCTTTCCCGGCCCTCTTTGACCCGACCTCTTCAGAAACTACAATCATCTAGTTCACATAAAATTACTAACCAGAATCAATTAAGTTTTACTTAACTATCCTCATGGCGTAAATATGGTTGAATTCTTGTCAAAATAAAAAATAAAAATGCTGTCAGTGCGACTGCTGCCATTTTTTTGGAAGACGAAATAACACCATTCGATTCCGCTGCAATATTGGACTTACGCTCAATGGTCTACCTTTAACAATTGCACTCTTTTTACCAGTTCATTATCCTCCACTGTCTCCAAATGACCAAACAACATTAAAGCAATCTGATTCATCTACGTTAACCTTTTTACGAATTCTTGTCATGTCAACATTCCTCGCCATTTCAAGCGTGAAGTCAATTTTTTTTTTTACCATACTTAGCATTCATCATCCACACTTCACTTAGTTAGTTATTTTATTGACAAAATTATACAATTATTGGTACAAATTTGTCCACAAAGAGACATAGTACAAAATAAACAAAGTGGATAGTAATATCTTCTATTCTTGCTAGTACATGGCCTACAAAGAAAAAATACATCAAAATACAACTTCGCGCAAATCACATGAGCCCATGACAATAAAAAACTAAAAAAAAAGGAGCTCACTACAGAGAAAAAAAAGTCGTCACTTCACTATCCAGCATCAAGTCCCAACACATAATCCTTGAAAAAAAAAAAAAAAGGAAACGTTCATTTGAAGAAAAACATAAAACAGAAGACAAGAAAAAGCCGCATATGACTCATAAAAACGAAAAACTTCATAAACATAAGTACCCAAATCAACAATATTACCCTTTTCATTTAAAGGAGAGTTAGCTCAATAATCACTTTATATAAATTTTAATTCAACTGACACTATCTTCTCCAAACCTTCTGAAGAGATCCTGCTATTTCCTTGCTTCAATTACTCTGTGATCCGCTGAACTGAATCACAATACCTAGACGGACAAACCATTTCCTTGCCCACCACCCCAAAACAGTTTCACCAGTATCTGCAGCTTTCTTCACTATTCCCAACTATCACTACCAAGTGCAACCAATAGCCACAACTCCATTTCTTTCCTGCCTCTCTCATTACCCAGCCCTAAAAACTTTAAACAGCTCTGACAGAGACCACCTCTATCTAAGTTTCTTAACAAAAGCTTTGCTCGCATCATAAAATATGTCATGAAACAATCCAACTATTTCTACACCATACATGTCCAGCAGCCTCCAAATCCCATCCTTATCATTTCTATCAGAAGTTAATCATGCGCGAAAAATAATTGTTGTCTCTGATGATCTCAGCAATGAATAAATAGCAGGTAATTAGTCATCTGGTAAATTGCAGCCAGGGCAGAGAAGGGCCATGAGGTAACAACTTTATCTAACAAGACTTGCTAAAACTCGAAAGTTTAATATTTTCTAGACTGACAAAGGTGTGTGAATATGTATATATAGTATATATGTGTGTATGTGTGGAGTTTTTCTCATACACCATGACATATTTTAATATGAACTAATGTTGTATAATATCCAGTTGACTAAACCTCGGGAATAACTTACACCTAAGGTGGATTATAGTTGATAAGTGCTTCGTCACCAGTGGGATTCGAACAGATGCCTGGCTGGAAATCAATGAAGTCCAGTGACCGTTGACCAGTAGGTATCTATCAAGAGAGGTAATAGCTGATGCGCAGACCTCGTTTGGTGGCTAACTGGTCAAAGGTCACACACAGTCAGTGGCTGCTTTCCAACTAGACGGTAGCTCGTATCCAACCAGTGGTGTAGAACCTACCAATTACGATTTCCCCGGAGAATAAGTTATTCACGAGATATAGCCAATTGGATCTCAAACGCTATTTGTCGCTTAATAATTGTGGATGTATATATACTATATACTATATACATATATATATATATATATATTATATATATATCTATATACATATATATATATATATATATTATATAATATATATATATATATATCATATATATATATATATGCATGCGTGTGTGTTTCGGTGTGTGTGTGTGAGAGAGAGAATGAACTCATCATATACCGTTTACACGTAGAGAAGTGATATATATACATACATACATACACACACACACACACACACATATATATATATATATATATATATATATATATATATATATATATATATATTATATATATGTGTGTGTGTATTTTAATTCATGTGATACCTTTTACGCTTAGGGAACTGAATATAGATGTTGAGGTGCTGCTAGTTGTTTTTTTTTTTTTTTTCAACAGCTAGTTTCATGTAGTCACAAAATATCCTCAGCTGATGCATATCCGGAACGAATTTGTTACCAGATTACAAATAGGTATGACTACGAAGTAATTCGGGAGAACACGAGACCTACAACGATAATCTGATAATATAATACAGGATGTCCAATAATGGATGAGTGGTTACAGATAGATTATTCAGTGTACCTAACACTGAGTCACTCACATGACTATGAATGAATTACCGCAGCTGAGAGGGGGCAGTGCACTGCACTGAATTAAGAATATACAGGGGAACACAAGAAACCAATAAATAGAATTCTTTTAATTATAACAAACTCTTGATTAAAAATAACATGGAATTCAGATGAATTATATTTCTAGACCAATACCTTTGCATTCCTGCCGCCTCACCAAAACGAACTGTTTATGATACTCTCTCACATGCAACTACAATATTCTGTACGTGATGAAGAATACAGAGCAGGTTTCGGAATCCTTTGTAGGTGATCAATCAAAAATAAACGTGACTAATTCAACTGCTCCATATTGATGAACAAAGTTCATCTGCATCTTCTCCAAATAAGGTAATTTATCTAGAAATCCACGATGGAAAAAAAACGTGGTGCCTGGTAATGTCTTGGCTGGACTTACAAAATTCGTAACAAAGACAACAAAACCAGATATTTACCTCTGTAACCAATACCAATAAAATAGACGTGAGTAATTAAGCTGAATAAAATTTAAAACAAAACCTGCGTTCCTTTTCATATGATACATATTGAAATCATGATCCAGATCAGAGGCCTTGTCACTTATCCTATATCAAACAGATAAAATGGTCACTTATCCTATATCAAACAGATAAAAAGGTCACTTATCCTATATCAAACAGATAAAAAGGTCACTTATCCTATATCAAACAGATAAAAAGGTCACTTATCCTATATCAAACAGATAAAAAGAAAAGCTAAAAAATCCAAGCATACTAATATTTTCACCTGTACGGCATTAAACACTGTGTGTGAGGGGAGGGGCTCGGGTGAGAATCCATAGTATAACTCACCTTCTGCCATTCACAAGACCACCTTTCAGTAAAACATTTGTAAAAATCCAAATAATCCTGCTAACAGACAAACAAACAAACAAACAACCACACAGAACTAAAACATAACTCCTTGTCGGAGATAATAAGCCATTTTATTTGTCTTGACAAAAGGAAGCGCGCTTAAGAAAAAAAAATGTACTTTCAGGCAACTCCTACAAAAACTACAATACAAAAGATTAAGAAAACAATTATGAGAAGAACATTTAAATCAACAAATAAGAATAAATGTCACTGATTCAAATGACAGAAATTCATTCTTTTGCATTTCTTTGATATGGCACATAAAAAAAAAAAGAACAAGGAAACATTGGTTTCAGACAAACTGACAAAAGAGTGTCGTGTGGCATTCCTCAGACAAGCCCCACAACGCACGTCGACTTTTCTCAGGACGCACGAATCCCACATTGTGTTTGCCGAAGCAGGATTCCCTTTCCCAAACATCCAACGTGTTTGTGTATTGAAGCATCATTCAACATTGTGTTTTCAGGAATATTAGCATAACTGCCCTCCAGGGTTTATGTAAATTGTCTCTCCTTACAGTCATACAAAACAACCGCATCCCAAAACTTTACTCAAATACTGATGACGAGCAACCGTTGATATCCAAAACCTTTACACTGCACAGAGAAAAATGTCGGAGCTTGGAGCTTTGCTGCTTACTAGGAAAATAAAATTGATCAACAATCTCACACTTTCATCTCTCCCTCTTCCTCTCTTTATCCCTTATGCATATATTCATAACGATTAACACAATATTATAAGTATCTATCTATTTCTCTATCTACACACACACACGAGCAAGGGTGACTCAGAGGTGTTACGCTTCCGATTTCTCTGTGAGCATTCCGGAATGGGATTCATAGTAACAGGCTCTTCACTCTAACTACACCCATCACAGATGACTAACTACCAGATACGCAATTTCACTTATTTACAATAGGTTGATCGTAGGAGAGCTTAAAGACAATTTTTCAGTAACCTTACAGAGCACCGTAGAAGTAAACTGATCAGCAATTACGGCAATGGACACTTTAGCAACAACTTGCTGAATAGAGACAGTCATTCTACAATTGTAGCTCATCAAAGACGAAAAACTATTTCAAGAAGGAAAACGATAACATGTATCAGGTTTACAAGGTGCACCAGACGCCCCACAAACGATAAGGAAACCCATCTGGATCCTCTCCACCCAACTGTCTCGCCTGCCTATAATCCTTTCCATATTCCGTGGAGGGAATCTGGCGAGACGAGTCTCAGAGTGAACGAGAACATCAACACCAAAGGCTGTATAGCCTCTTAGACCATTAATTTTGGAGCATCTCTTCTTTACCATTAGCGTTGGTGAGCAGTTCTCCATCATTCTTTAACAACGGGAGGATAGTAAAGGTATGGGACCCTGTGATGGGGAGAGTTTACCCTGTCTCGTCTAAGACGAATCACATTTTTTTTTTAAATCACATTTTGTTTTTCAAAATATCATTCGAATTTCCCTTGGCATACTTGTAAACTCTGTTACTCGATGGATTCCAATCAAGTTCTCGTACTTCAGGAAGCAATTACTTATCTATACAATATCATCACGTTCTTTATCTTGATACGCTCAATTAACGTTATTATAGTTGCGACTAACCGTAAACACTTCCCATTAGATCTGATAAGCTGCAATTTCAGCCCAGAGGCCACAAACCCAACCGCGCACCAACTTTTAGGCCTATGTACTGTATCGTTTACATGTTCAATTAGGGAGGAATAATGAAAAGAAATTTATATTCGATCAAAAAGGGGCTGTATGGGTTTTATCTCGAGTTCAATAAATAAATAAATTAGTAAAAAACTATGACTTGCGTTATTAAATGATTACATCCAAAAACAAATATACAAGCAAAGAAATAAGTGCACAACTTCAAACCTTGGCTGTTTGGTGTCAAAACACAATGTAACGAAAATGATAACAGGTAATGAAGATGACAGATGCATAAAGACTGTTAGACGCTGAATATGACGAGAGAAATGTAGCGTGGGACAAGGATATTATGGAAGGATGGGCACAGCGGAAATAATAATGATGATAAATAGCAAATTAGTATTGTTTAGAGCATCTGATGAAAACAAAGGCCAAAATGAGATTAAAAACGAGGAATGAATAAAGCACACAGCAAGACAGTGCAGAGGAAAGCTACAGTAACGAAGATGAAGGTGAGACGGAAAACGACGTCATCATGTGAAAACATGGATGGAAATGCACAACAGGAATTATGAAACGATAAAGAATATGGACAGGAAAGGAAAAATATGATAAAATAGGAAGGAACAAAATCTGGTAAAAGTGGACTACAAACTTTTTGTAAATTTATGTGTGTGGAAGATAGAGAATTAGTTGTTTTAAAGCAAGAGGAATAAAAGACAATAAGGGGGAAGGGGGGAGGTTTGGGTGAGGGTGGTGAAATTAGGTAGGACTCAGAGGAGAAAGAGAAAAGTGAAGAAAGGGGAGAAGGGGGAAAGGGAGGGGGCAGGGGGATAAGTTAAGGGACCACGCCCAGAAGGGTAAGACAATGAAAGCGGTGGGTGTAAAAGGGGTTGGGAGAGAGAGAGAGAGAGAGAGAGAGAGAGAGAGAGAGAGAGAGAGAGAGAGAGACTTTAAGAAGGAATAATCGCCCCGCCCAAAAGTCAGTTCCTTTTCCAATTTCCTATCCTGATGAACTGGTCATCATTTCATCTAACCTTTTTTCTTTTGCCCTTCGTGAATTCAATCGTCCACCCGCCATGTATTATCCGAGTACTGAGAAACGCTCGGAATGCGAGCGTCAGAGCCCGTTCATGTCCCACTACTGTCAAACTTTGGAGTTTAATTCTTGCTTCTGTTTTTCCATGATTTTTATAACCTTTCAGGCTTAGAGGTGAAAGACCATCCCTTTTTTCGTTATTTGCCATCGCTTATTCTTTAATGTCTTGCTTTCTTTGGGCCAGGGCTAGAAAAGGGAATTAAGTTGCCTGTTTAATTGCTCTTCTGGTATTTGATACTTCATTTCATTTGCTGGCTTGTCGAAAGTTTGAGCAATGGTCACTGGAGCTTATGTGCAACGATATCTGAAACTCATGGGTGGTTACCCATCCCAATTCTGACCCGACACAATGTTGCGTAACTTCGCTGGGCATAAAGCTACGAATATATTAAATATCGTAAGTAAGAACCCTATTTCTCATTCAGTTCTTTTTACTTTAAATAAAGTAGATTTAAATACTCATTAGCAACTGCCCAACTATTCCCAATTAATAATATAATTATAAACATTTGAATGTTCAGATCGTCATAAAATCTTAAATTACACAAGCTAAAATATATTTTCTTCTGTTACTAGAAACCTCTGGAGTTATCAAATAAATTTCTGTACTTTATCTTTGCATGTGTACTATATAACAACCTTCAAAGTCGCCTAATACTCAACTCGGCTAATCTCTCTCTCTCTCTCCTCACACACACACACACACACATATATATATGTATATATATATATAAGTATATATATATATATATATATATAAATATATATACATACATACATATACATACTACATATACATTGGATAGCCTTTTCCTCAACGGAAATTTCTGTTCCAATGATATCCTATGGCATGGGAATCATAATGCAACTAACAAACACGTGTCACTGTCATCGTTCGCTATTATTTACCTTTAAGCAAATTACATTATAACTCACTTAATTTGCAAATGCTTTGGGGTGGGCAATGTGTTTAACAAGTCAATATTTTATTTTCAGATTCAGGAGTGACAGATTGCTGGGGCTTCAAGTGACAGGAGGGAACTCTAAAATCCTAATAATAAATGTTTATATGCCATGGGAAAATAACAATAATTTTGATCATTACTGCATGATCCTAGGGGAGTTACACAGTATTATTCATGATTCTCCTGCTGATGATATTTGTATAATCGGGGACCTTAATTCTCACCCCACAAAACAATTTTATAATGAACTTACTCGCTTCTGTCAAAATCATGCTCTCCAAATTAGCGATGTAATGCTCCTACCTCCCTCCTCCTATTCATATGTACATAATAGAGCGGACGCTACTACAACCTCCTGGCTGGACCACTGCATCACATCTCCACAACTTCATGATTCTTTTATGACCTGCAATATTCGCTATGATCTTGCAACGGGCTACGATCACATCCCATTACAGGTGTCATTCAGTACCCCATCCCTCCCTACCGTGAACCCACTAACTGACCGCCCACCAGCGGTAAACTGGGATTTTAAAAACCAACAGAAAACCAGATACTTTAGGGCGACCACGGAAACCAGTTTGAGGTCAATAGTTCAACCGGCAGACGCCTTACTTTGTACTTACACATATTGTAGAAATGACCACCACAGGAGGGATCTGAATGAATTCTATTCGAACACAATCTCCGCTGTGCTTGCTTCGGGTAGGACTGCCTATAGATTTCATCAAGGTAATTCTCGTAATATACCTGGATGGTATATTGGCGAAAGTGCAGTTCAAACTTGCTCTTAAGCTCCGCAGAGGTTTTCAAATTCTGCCATCCGATAATTTACATTTTGCTAGCTGCCCTATTCAATGCGTGCACAATTCACCGGTTTCTTCCAGACTCCCTACTCTTAGTTCACTTGACACCGTTAATCAAAAACAAGCTAAAGGATGCAGCTGACCCTGGCAACTACCGGCCGATTGCAATCACAACGATCGCATCGAAGATACTTGAGTCGGTTCTTCTAGTGAGACTTCTCCCCTTTCTACACACCATTGACAACCTGTTCGGGTTTAAAGCAAACCACTCAACCGACGCCTGGATCTACATACTGAAAGAATTGCTGAACTACTACAGCCTCTCCTGTTTTCCTTTGTTTTTTAGATGCGAGAAAAGCATTTGGCAGAGTAAACTACCCGAAGCTCTTCCTGAAGCTGCAAAAAAGGGGCACACCCATATATCTAATTGGCCTTTTACATTGCTGGTTCTCCACACAGGAATTCTGTGTCAAATGGGGTAACATATTATCGTACACCTTCGGCTCCCTAAACGGGCTTCGGCAAGGGGGCATTCTCTCTCCATACCTGTTTAATACGTGCACAGATGCCTTGAATGTCAAACTGAACTCACTCCCAATCGGATGCACTGTCAATGAAACAACTATAAACAACCTCTGTTACGCCGACGATATGGTTCTGATTTCCCCATCAGTGCAAGGTGTCCAAACGACTCATCGACACTTGCCGCCAATATGCAGAGGAATTTGATATAATCTACACCGAAACCAAGACCCAGTGCATGTCGTTGCTTCCGAGATCGCTTAAGCATATTGCAGAACCACAAATTTTCCTCGGAAACCGTTGGCTGGAATTTGTGCACGAATTTCCGTATTTGGGTCACATTATCACCGACGACCTAAAAGATACGGCAGACATGGAAAAGAGGCGTCGTAAACTATGTGCAACTGGCAACATGATTGCAAGGAGGTTTGCCTTCTGTCACCGAGACGTGAAACTGCTGCTCTTCCGCTCGTACTGCTACAGTATCTATGGGTGTTCCCTCTGGACGAACTATACCCGAGAGACCATGAGATGCATAACTGTTGTGCACAATGACATTTTGAGACGCCTCACAAACACTCCCCGCTACCACTCCGCCACACAGATATGTTCATAGAAAACCACCAGGACAATTTAAAAATCATTGTTAGGCGAGTGTGAAACAGCAGCAACTCGCTCATACAAAGCATCCTAAGGAGTGAAGCAAGAAGATCTAAAATGTGGGAAAGATGGAAAAATGAGGCCTTTGTCCTCTAAAGGACTTAATCTCTGTATTGGCAAGATGACATCTGCAGATTTTGTCATTATTATAGCTATTGCTGATATTTTAATTTTTCATTATTACCGTGATTACTATCAAGTTAAAGATTTTTTTACATTCAATTTTCGTATTTAGCCCTCTGGACCTGACTACTGTAACCACCTAAGGTCTTTAGTTGAAATTTAAGTTATATAACCTGTGCACAAACTGTTATAACTCTCAATGCATTTTTTTTCTCGTCAATATTATTACTGTTATTACGAGTATTATGATTTCTATCTGTTATGCTACCTCAGCTATTTTGTGGATAGGTGCCGATCATTCTTTTTTTTTTTATCATGTTGTCTCATGTATCTAGATTGCGTATGTTACTGTCTGTATTTTATATATTCCATGTATATGGCCCCGAGCTGAAATAAAGGATATTATTATTATTATTATTATTATTATTATTATTATTATTATTATTATTATTATTATTATTATTATTATTATTATTATTATTATTATTATTACTACTACTCAAGACAAGCAAGCCCTCTACTCTTTCACAATCTCTATATTAAAACGTATGATGATAAGTGCACTAGGTTAAAGGCCATAAGTCAAACTTTAATGATATATCACTGTGCAATGTGAGCCCACACAAATACTACCCATGGGACAGGGTTATACCAACCCCTTCCCAAAAATTCTCGCAGGATACTGGAAGGGTTAAGGTGGGTACACACGTGAGAGCCGAACCTTGTATGTGTAACTGAGTTACGCATATACGGTTACAAGGTGTCAAAATGTAGAGGACGAACCGTAACCACGTTAAGCACGTAACTTCATTTCAATCCACTGCGATCACCAGTCTGTCTCTGTCCGGGTTGTTTACCGACGATGGCCACCATGCAAGTAGCAGCTGCCGCGTACATTTATACACATTATTTTAACGAAGATGAGCGAAATAAAAGAAGATGGTGGCAATTAAGTTTATATACTAGAAGGGTAGAATACAGTGGTCGGGAATTACTCGCTGACTTGAGATTCCAAGAAGTTTCTGGCCACAGTGAAGTCTTTTCTTCGTAATAGCTAATAAATTGAAGGACCTCTTCGTCACTTCAATCAGCTATGGTAGACATATACGTACTGACTGACCAAAACAAGGGACTCTACTGTGGACGGTCTTGTTCATAGTCGGTGTTAACAAGTTCAGCAACCTCTGTTGTTACGCGTGTCATACAGGTCCCGTCCACACATGGCGTAACGTTCAAAGAGACCTCCCTTTGATGCGGGGCCCAAAAACCGACAATTGGCGGGACGGAGGGCGAACCGAGCCTCGAACCTCGCGGGTTCGGGGTTCGGGTTCGAGGAACCGTCCACACTTGCGTTTTTGTTACAAGAATCGGTTACAATACAAGGTTCGGTTTGCACGTGTGTACCCACCTTTATGTGTATACAATATATATATATATATATATATATATATATATATATATATATATACTATGTATGTATGTATGTATGTATGTATATATACCCACCAGAGACTGTGGCTCCCGATGCCACAATTTTGGCATAAGGTTAATTCTTGCCCTCGCGTAGTAAGGTGGGTATAAGAATCACTACGCCGTGGAGTAACATCTTACAAGCATACCAATCAGCTATGTATATGAAGAAGGATTGATAGTGATTCTACGTAACTGAAATCGAGGGGATTATGAACAGAACTAGAGTCGATATTCAATTTTTATCGCATCTGACAGCCGAGCAGTCAGGTCGATCGTCTGTCACTATATCTAAACCAGAGGCCTAGTGATGTTTGGGGCTTTACATTTGCCATGAATACATATATATATATAATAATATATATAGATATATATATATATATATATATATATATATATATATATATATATATATATATATATACAGATATATACAAATATCCGCAAGTCTATATACATATTTATTTGTATATAGCATTGGAAAAGTAAAAATTAATATCTAAACCTTTTAAACAAACGTTCATAAATAAGCTATATTCCAGTGACCAGAGTTCTTCATATAAATGATAGTTATCAAAATCTCAATGTTATTTACAATGACATTTATCACGCACTAATAACAAAAATACATTATCAAAAATGAACAAAATATAATGAATAACTAGGCAGTTAAAGGGTGAACGTGGCAATGACCGGTTTCTTGATTTATCTGGAGCCACCCTGTTAGTCGAAAGGCTCATAAGGATGAAATATATAGAATGCTTATAAACATCTAAATGAATGCCACAATTTTAATCTAATTGTCCACTAAATCTCTGGTCGTCAACTGAATTAGCCTCTACAGAACCTGTGCCCGCATGAATGCAAATCTAGCTAAATAGCAATATTCAAATGAGACTTTTGACGAGTGTTTCCAACACCTGCGTGTGATACAGGTGTGAACTCGTCACGTCAATCGTCTTAGTTTCAAAGGCGCGAAATATTTGATGGTGTCTCCTTCCTGCTCTTCGCTTCGCTCTCTTTAACCCCTCCTTGAATACATAATATATATATATATCTATCTATATATATATATATATATATATATATAAAAGCTCACCCTTTAAACACACATATATAGTACATATGGTAAATTTGCTTCTAATCCCGGAGCTCCTTTTCTCATGCTCTTAGAATATCAAATTCACTTTACCTTGGGAGTAAATTACTTTTGGATGTATGCTATTCGCAAGGTACAGCAAATTCGATGTTGAGAATATCTGCAGTTTAATATTTGAAAAAAAAAAATATATATATATATGTGTATATATATATATATATGCATACTGCCTATCTATCCACCCACTCTTTCAACCAGTGTTAAAAATAAAAATGTTTCTAACGACACTACTGAGTTCTAGTTCTTCGTTGATGCAAGCTCACTTAAAAGAAAATAATAATAATACTTTAGAATACATCTGACCTTCAGAGACTAATTTCAAAAATGTGTTGCATCCTCTCAGAACAACTTCTGCCATCTAAATATAACCGCAATGCCAATATATCTTGCACATGATATAAGCCAATTCGCTTTCACTAGAAAATAAACAGCAATTGAAGGACAACCAAACCAGTAAATTACGGCAATGATCAACAGGTAAACTAATTTCAGTGTATTGGTCGCTTGTCAATAAATCAAGTAGCTATCATTGAGGTTAATATCACACGATCTAGTGAAATTACATTTTCTTGTTTGTTGACTTGTTGAATGGTTACGTAGTCATCTATTTATTAATTTATCAAATTCAGAGGTAAATTCAAGCATTTCCTCTTCTTTTACATTTTGCAATTACCTCTCAGTGCATTTACTTAACCGTCTTAAGCAGGAATTTCTCCAGTAAATGAACATCAAAATTTCTAATGGAAGTATGAAATTTGGGCCTTAATGTTACAGCGCTGGGGCCATGGAGGCCATGCAGCGACCATCTAAATTTCGGCGTAAAAGACGACAAAATCATTTTAAACAATGGTCTCCATTTTATCGACATGTGCTTTATATACAGTTTTTGATCCCAAGTATGATCAGCAATTCATACTAAGTTCTGAACTTTAAAATATTTATAAGATTTATCGTGTAGTTATGTAACAGAAAATCTATAGAATGAAATCCTTTATTTGTTTAAGTCTGGACCACAACGAAATAGGAGTGCCAAGGAATTCAGCGCCATAAATAAAAATGATGAGTCAAGAGTTCTCTTATTGTTCAGGATATTCGCAAGCAACAGAGCATGGCCAATTACTTCACTATCGTAAATGTCTTAAGAATCAAAAATATAAAAATTGGATGAATGATAAAATCCAATATAGAAGTGTTCCGAAGGCATAATATCATGTAGAATTCTCCAGTTAAGTACAAGCGAAAACGTGAATCGTCAATACATATTCCAAATACAAGTGCCTTAAGCGTTATAAATACAACAGATGCATTCTGCAATATCGAAAAAGAGGTTCATAATATGTTGTCCAATACTCAGTAATATTCCATTACAGAAGAACAAAAATTCAATAAAACCTACAGAACTCAACAATTATTGCTTAGGATAAACAGTATCAGATTATGTCTGCATAGAAGTGCACTTTAGAACAAAAATGCATACCGTCTCATCCAAGATGAGAATGCCCGAACGCTTTTTATTCAATGAAGATCGGACAAATGCACACGAGTTCTACAACAGCTGCAAGAAACAGAAACTCCCTGTAGTTCAATAACAGAACACCATTTCTTGAGTATACGAACAGCAATGTTATCTTAAGTGCAGTGGAAGCTGGATAGTTTACATGTAACCGAGGTCTAAAATGACTTCATGTGAGCCATTGCAATATATAACCTGTACCTAACATTCCCCTTTAAGATGTTTATTACAAAATTTAAGGTAAATGGAAATATCAAGAGTTGACTCCCTAACCTTTTCCTTTCCACTTATATTCATCAAATAATGAATCGATTAAAAAGTACCACGAATACGGAAAGTATGATAAACACATTTTTTTAACGAGAAAAACTATACACACAAACACAAACACAGACACCTTAGATCCAAGTCTGTCATCACGACACAGACAACAAAATGATTCCTTAATCAGTATACAACGTTTCTATTAAAATACATGCGGATCCACCTTAAAGAAAAACTGCCTGAACCTATCCCCAAAGAAAAACAAAAACATACGGAGAAAACATGTGGGATAAAACCATCTCGATTACGAAAATAGCCCGTTTTTAAGACGCATAATCCAGCTCTTATAAACTTCCCTTCTTTAAGAAGTAAGTCACGGCATGCGCACTAGATACGAAAAGATACAAAGATGCGCACAGGTAAGTGAACAACCGCAATCTTCTCGTGAAGCGAAAACTATTCGTAACATTCTCTCTCTCTCTTTCTCTCTCTCTCTCTCTCTCTCTCTCTCTCTCTCTCTCTTTTTTTTTTTTTTTTTTTTTGCAGAGGAAACCAGCGTATATATTAATAAATCTTTACTAACCATTCTAACTGAACTATTCAGAACTTTCACAATGGTACTTTTAAACAGCTACATAAAATTCCCGAGGGGCAAGCTGATTCTTTTCACCTTTTGTTACACTTCTAAACGCAAGTCTTTGAGAGCAAGTAGCAAATTCTAATGGTTTCTGCATCTGTATCATAGATTGCACGAGACTCAATGTCGTGACATTCAACTGCAGAAGCTCCCTCTACTCATCAGTTCAAGATTAAGAAAAGCACCGACTTGAAAGTAACTCGACTTGACTTGCGCATCATCCGCTATTACGATGCTACAATTAGTTTAATCCTCATTATCCTGATGATCACTCGTTCAGTTGGTTTCGCAAACTTCACTGCCATACACTGCAGCTTACACAGACTTCAAGGGTCATTAGCATATTGCAGAATGTCTCATTTTTATTGTAACTCATCCAAATACTGACACACCAAGTTTTGCCTAACCTCACTGATTGACAGTGATATTACCTGGAATTTATTATTATTATTATTATTATTATTATTATTATTATTATTATTATTATTAAATATCACAAAATCTAATGCTTACGAAAACAAATCAGGTTTTCGCCGCATTTGGACAAAATGCAATAATGAGTGAATTTTCTTACAATGGTAAGAAACGCCCACAAACAAATTAATAAAGAAATAAAGCAAGACGAATCCTGCTCACCCCCTGGTAAGTCCATGAAAATCCTCAAGACGAAAACAGATATATTTGGGACGTATCGTGACCATACTGTTTAGTCATCACTTGGACCTGCAAACAGGTCCTCGCTGGACGAGTGGTTTTCGCGCTCGGCTACCAATCGGGTGGTCCGAAGTTTGATTCTCGGCTCGGCCAACGCGGAATCAGAGGATTTTATTTCTGGTACTAGAAATTCATTACTCGATATAATGTGGTTCGGATCCCACAATAAGCTTTGGGTCCCGTTGGTAGGTGACCCAGTAGTTCCTAGTTACGTTAAAATATCTAGTCCTTCGGGCTAGCCCTAGGAGTGCTGTTAAACAGCTCAGTGGTCTGGTAAAACTAAGATATACGTTTTGGACCTGCAAACTGGGCAGTCTCTTATTTTGTTATTGATATCATCATCCACAATGTGCAGACATCTTTTATGACACCGTGCAATCATAGTCCATAACCTTGCCAGGTGGGTTTCTACAGAAAATAACTCATATATTTGAAAATTGAAAATATAATGAAGAAAAGAGGAGAAAGTGAATCAGTAAATGGCTGAAATGGCTTCGAATGAAACGATTCAGAAAGGAGAATCCATACATTTCTTTTGGTTGTGTAACACCCGTGACTTCTAACTGCGTTGGCGCTTGATCAGTTTGTGTGAAGTTGGTAGTGTTCATGCTAGCTTACTGATTCCGGTGATATTACATAGTTGAATAGTTGTGCTTCATTATCTTATATTGAAAAAGCAAAATAACAGAATTTAAATATGAAAATGAGTTGACGCCAGAAAAATACGAAACTGTCTGTACTTTGCCGTAAAAAATATTCGCCAATAATAAAGTATTGAGAAAAGTAATTTTCTTTGCAATATACCAAACTACGATAAACTCCATTTCCATGAATATATAATCTATTGATATTCAAAGCAAGGCATTGCAAAACTAAGCATAATACCGTCCTTTTTGTCAGTATAGTATAAAACTTACACTGTCCAAGATTACAAAATATCTCATTTGTTTTACCTGTTACCGTTCATGATATTATAAGTAAGATGCTTGATTGACAACCGTACACAACGTGATGATAACAATTCCAGCCTGTGCAAGATTACGTATCATATTGCGCAAATGATGATTAATGTTGCTGAATGACCTTGTTAGCGTTGTCTCTTCGTCAAACAATGTGAGATTGGTTTTCCTCCTGTAATTATCCGAATTCCTGTTGTTCAAATGCCAGAAAATGATCCCAGTTATATTCTCCCCAGTTTCTTCTCACTCACTTATCGACGCTTCACGTGTAAAACTACCAATATTTCTATAACAAATACTTTCTGATAACAGGAAGTTTAAGATCTCTTACCTGATGTTGCTTCAAATATAAACACTATCATTGATTTAATACATAATTAGTAAAATTTAGTAAAATAAAATGGTTAAGTGGGTTTGTATTATAACTTTCGCTGTAAACTATGTTATTATTTGAAGGCTATGAAAGCTCTCTCTCTCTCTCTCTCTCTCTCTCTCTCTCTCTCTCTCTCTCTCTCTCTCTCTCTCTCTCTCTCTCCATCTGAATTCTACAGCAACATCAGTTACATCTTCCTTTTTCATTTTTTCACGTTAAAACAATACTCCATTAAAATATCATTTGAAAACAACTTGCATCTCGGTTATATAGAGATCATAAAATACCATTCAAAATATAGGTACCGACGACGTATGAACCATCCTCTCCCGAAACAAGACTCAATTTATACTTCTCTTGACTTGAATGATCCAAAAAAAGGCGATCTAGATAATATATGTTTGATTAAAATATAATTCTTGGTCTAAACAAACTTATCTAAATAATCATCGGCGAAACAAATCGAGAGAACCTTTGGTAATAGTTATTTTTTAACCATAAATGACAACATGAATATCCTTATCTTTATATGGAAAATACTAATGAAAGCAAACTAACATTCCAGCAAAATATCTGCACTGCAGGAATGTCTGATTGCCTATCAAAAACTAACGTTACACATCGACGTCGATAGTACATCAATTTCTTTGAGGATATGACGAAGACACGACCGAAGGGCGATATATGTACGCCAAACCCCATATAAGCAATTGCATGCAAGCCAATAAACCATACAGTGGAAAACAATACAGATCAATCATACATCCTGGATGAATCACTCTGGGAGGAATGAACGAGACTTGAAGAGTCTTGGCCGTCAAAAGACCTCAAGAAAGTCAGGGATTCAATGGACCCAAAGCAGCCCCACAAAGGCTGAAGGAATCAAGTAACTCTCACGAAAACAAACAAAAGAACAGGAGAGTGAGTTAATAAGGAATCTGAAGTTCTCGTAGATTAAATGAATGTGCTCATGAGAGGTTAGTTATAAAAGCATAGTGTACATGAAGCGCCTCACACACACACACACACACACACACACACACACACACACATATATATATATATATATATATATATATATATATATATATATATATATTACATATATACATGCAATGTATATGTGTATATAAACAACGAATAAACATTTACTTATTGAAGGCAACAACGAGACACCTTGCTGAGCTGGACAAATAACAATATAAGGGACGTCCCATATTTTCTCTCTCTCTCTCTCTCTCTCTCTCTCTCTCTCTCTCTCTCTCTCTCTCTCTCCTTCACGTCCCGCCCTGGAAGAATCTCGGCGCCAGCTAACGTCTCCTGAATACGTACTGAAGTTTGAAAAGAACTAGTTCCTGAGAGAGAGAGAGAGAGAGAGAGAGAGAGAGAGAGAGAGAGAGAGAGAGAGAGAGAGAGAGAGAGAGAGAGAGAGAGAGAGTTGGACAATCTTATACAATCCAACACAAAAAGATGAAGCTAGCTGGCTAAATGAATGAGAGTAGTAGAATGGTAGTGGTGAACAAGTAATCATGCATCAGAATCTCTATAAAACTTTGACTGTCGAAATCTCTCGTTACCAGATCTGGTGTTAAGTTGATTGTGTTGATGGATGGATGCTAAAGCTAAGCGTTTTGCCCAGAATAAAAAATACTTTGGCAAGCTATTTAACAAAACAAGAAAGGACGATACGAACGGAACACTTAAAAGGATAAAAGAAAAACGGACAAAACTCGAAGTTACGGAGTTTAATCGACCGAGAAAATTAAGAAGAGGAGTGTGCGGGGGGAAGAGTGGTAGGAAGGGATGCACGAGAATCAAGGTTCAATGACCTCGAAATGAGCAATATTTCCCAAAGCGAAATTCCCACTTCTCCCAAAACCTCTCCCCTCTCTCCCCTTCCTTCCTAACAAAATTAAATGGCAGACCCACTATGGTCAAGGGTCGTTGGGTCAAATTTGAGGTCAATGACTCTCCCGCTAGAACATTTAGACACAAGGACGACGCAGATGTTAAACAACCGTTTGTACCTTGCTGTCAAAGTCATTTATAAAGAGAAAATGCAATAACTTGGATTCCACGTCATTTGCATACAATAATGAGCGCACGAAGTCGCGATAAGTATAATTTATATGGCATATAATTCATATGTCAAATTACTACCAAGCGCCATTAGAGTAGGAAATACTACTTGCTCATTACAGGTATACATTATTGTACGGTTTACTTTTAAATTTCATCACAAGACACATGAGTGAAGAAAATCTACGTTCTGATAGAGAGAGAGAGAGAGAGAGAGAGAGAGGAGAGAGAGAGAGAGAGAGAGAGAATATCCATAGATGGTCTAAAAATCAGATGTAAATATGAGGAAGAAAAAAGAAACAGCGGGATAATGTCCCTCTAAGCTGCGTGACTCACGAGATCCTGTCATAAAGACTCATTCTTGCAATGAATGAAAGCTCACCCGCATGTTAGCGAACTCAAAGATAAACCAACGTGCATTTTCTCAACCTTTCCAAATTGTCTCAGCGACCAAGTCAATTCTTATTAAAGTTTCCCAGATCTTAGGCATATACAAAGAGCACAAAAACGTTTGACTATTCATATATATATATTTTTTTTTACTAACTTAATCACTAGTATTTAAGTCACCGATAATGGTCGTGCAACACCACCCTGTGACAGGGAGTGAAGAATAGTACCACCGTAGGTCCTGCGTGTCATCTGCTGCCATGCAGTCTTACTTTTTTTAGTAAAAAGCCAGGCCCACCACCAACAACTGTAGAAACTGCTGCCTTGCAGTCTTACTTTTTTTAGCAAAAGGCCAGGCCCACCACCAACAACTGTAGAAACTGCTGCCTTGCAGTCTTAATTTTTAGTAAAAGGCCAGACCCACCGCCAATAACTGTAGAAACTGCTGCCTTGCAGTCTTAATTTTTTTAGCAAAAGGCCAGGCCCACCACCAATAACTGTAGAAACTGCTGCCTTGCAGTCTTCATTTTTAGCAAAAGGCCAGGCCCACCACCAATAACTGTGGAAACTGCTGCCTTGCAGGTGGACCTTTTAGTAAAAGGCTAGGCCCACCGCCAACAACTGTGGAAACTGCTGTCTTGCAGTCTTAATTTTTAGCAAAAGGCCAGTCCCACCTCTAACAACTGTGGAAACTGCTGCCTTGCAGTCTTACTTTTTTAGTAAAAGGCCAGACCCACCGCCAATATCTGTGGAAACAGCTGCCTTGCAGTGTTACTTTCTAGTAAAAGGCCAGGCCCACCGCCAAAAACTGTGGAAACTGCTGCCTTGCAGGTGGACCTTTTAGTAAAAGGCTAGGCCCACTGCCAACAACTGTGGAAACTGCTGTCTTGCAGGTGGACTTTTTATTCAAAGGCGAGGCCCATCGCCAATAACTGTGGTTGATGACAGCAAGGGCATGCGGTCGTAAAACCCCTTTACCAAATAATAAACCATGCCTGATGTAAGGATAGGTGCATCAGGTAACCGACCCCTTAGTGTAGGGATAACTGTGGGAAAGAAGAATGGTCGTCCACCCCGCCTGACTGTATAAAGCTTCACGATATTGACAAATCTAAATCACTTGCGCTTATATTACAAAGTTAAATGTTTTTGTTATTCGTCCTTTTCTCTATCATTAGACCCCTTTTCATAAACATTATACGAATACATAACTAACAGGATCAGTCAACAAAGTGGATGGATACTGGATACATAAATTTAAAAGAAATTTCTTACTTCTTCCGTTGACGAAGACAATCGCATAAACATTAAGAGGGTATTTAGGATCTGGTATGTTCATTCGTATATTTGTGCTGAGAAAGATAATCATTCTCTTTCTCATTCTCTACTCCTTTCAAATCCACCTAAATAAAATTTCACTGTGATAATGTGATTCTTAGACAAAGCTGATTTTTCCCACTGATGTCACGTCATAGACACAATGAGGTGAATGAGGTGACAATCGATCTCAATTTTTCCCTTCCGGTTTCAGTGGGACAACTTTTCCTTGTGGAATTTGCTCTTCCTTTTCTCATCAGAAATATTTATAGGTTATATTAACAACGAGTCTTTAAATATTACACTCGAAAACGTACGCATACACGGCGAGTCAAGATCTCTCTCCTTCTTAAGACCACGTTAACTTCTTTTTTTAACTCTCTGGATGCATTCAAATCCTTTGCTGATTTCCATGACTTATCCACCAAGAGTTCGAAGACTGTTACGTTAACAGGATAGGTTTCAATAACTGTGTATGTAAACCTTGAGGGAGTACCACCGCTCTTGGCAATAATAAATGAACATCAAGACCATTTACCAGTTTACATTACTACTTCTTCACTCTAATCTATGAAACGTCGGACTTATGTGACTCAATTTTAGTCTTTACCGGTACCCAAAGTCAATCTTCAACAAAATATTGCTTTCACGTTATAGTCCTCTGACAGTCATATTTCAGTCTTAACTACAAATATCTCCAAGTCATCCTGAGTTCTATCTCCACTCTTCTATGTCTGAATATCATCAGGATGAGGTTTTCATTTACCCCTTTGAATCATGATTTCCTGGGTCTTCCTGCTACTTCCCTACCTACTGCCTTTCTGTCATTCCTCATCCTACGCATCACTATCCAAAGCATCTCATTCTTTAAGATGTCCGTATTTCAGTCTCTTGATCCTACTTCTTTCCACTAATTCCCCATTTGTGGTACTATTTTTTCACCATACTCCATCTTTGAATCTTAAAATTTCATAGTTATATCTCATTAAAACCCCAACTTTCCATCTCAGTGCCATGTTTCTGTTATGTATGTACTCAATACAAGTCCTTGCTCTGTCTACCAGTGAGACATTTTTATCAATTATTAGCCTAGCTGTCTTTCCGTTTCATCAAAGATGCAATTGCTGTCTGTCTTCCTGCTCTCAGTTTCTTCTTTGTAGTGTAGTGAGTCTCCGAGGTAACCTCTTATAAAATCTGCCCATCTATCACAACAAGGTCCTCATCCAATCTCTCCTCTATTTCCCCTTGCAATGCATTTCAGGCATCAACAAACTCTTACTTCCTATATATATTGCAACCGTGAGCACCTCTTGCAACACCATCCGCTTCATTCAATACACACAAAAGAGTTTACCTCCACGCTATTCTTACAACAACCACATGGTCAACACCATACCGATCACGCCACTGAGATTTGGTGTTTGATGTTCTACCGAACCTCACAGATGACAAGCATTCCTGCTGCTTTCGTCACAGATTCACATTCAACATGGAAATCCTCGTAAACTGTGACCCATCACGATTCTTCAGCTAACGGGGATCTTTCTTTCTTATAACTGTGCTGACAGTTAAATGCGATGAATAAAATAACCATTAAACATATCGCACCCATTTGGCTACAGAAAAGCATTTGCGAATAGAGGTAATACAACCATCATTCGAATATATGCTAACTAATGCAATAAACATGTCGTTGTGACTGACTGACTGATTCAGTATGTTCTGACGAAACCACAGCCGCGTCATTGTAGCTGTGGAAATAAACTGTTCATGAGCTTTAAGCAAATTATTATTGTACGTCAAATGAACAAACATGCATCCACACATTTAGCAAACGTACCACTGAAGTGAGGGCACTCCGTCCCTCAAGCTAACTAGCAAGCAGTCGTATGAGGCCGTTCTCTTCCCGCAAGGGATCAATCGCTGGACCTGTTCGTCTGCACCAACACCACCACCGACTCTAGCCTGTAGCGTGCCTCTCTGTGACCTATTGCTGCTCTCATCGGACAATGAGGTTCTAATACAAATTTAAAAAAGGTTTATTGAAGTATATGTGCCGTCCAGTAGGCACTGGTGGCCACCCATCTAAGAACTGACCAAACCCAGTGTGCAACGACCATACTATTGCCCAGCAATGGAGGTGATCGCCCATTCAAGCGCAAATGAGTCCCCAAAAACTGCTTAAATTTCAAGATGAAGCATAGGAAGTAAAAGAGGAAAGCCACAGATGCCATCGTTACTATATAAACATTCCGGGACACCCGTTACCGAGGCACATAAAGAACTTTATAACGAAATCATGAAAAGTCTCCGGGTGTAAATTACGAGCTTTTTAACGAGTTCCTTAGCACCAAGATTGCGGGCCGGCTGCCACTGCCCCTGACGTCGTTTCCAGGCGGTCTAAATACGACGGTGTCACTTCTGGCACTTGCTTTGCTATGCTGCTTGAGAGAGAGAGAGAGAGAGAGAGAGAGAGAGAGAGAGAGAGAGAGAGAGAGAGAGTGTGTGTGTGTGCGTGTGTATGGACTCCAGAAGCCTCCACTTTAAAAGGGTTCTCAAGAGAACATTTTAATACTTTCCGAGAAAGAGAGAGAAATTTGCCCTTCAAAAAGCCTAAACAATCATATACTTTATTTGATAGTTCTCAATGAGAGAGAGAGAGAGAGAGAGAGAGAGAGAGAGAGAGAGAGAGAGAGAGAGGTAAACAATCATGACAAGACGTACTCCAAATCCACCTGCATAATAATGGTTCACATTAAAATGCTTCCTGAAGCAGAGGGAGCACTCCGCATAAATCAGAGCTTCATATTCTTACTTCAAAACTCGGGCAATATTCAGAGGCATTCCAACGCGCAAATTTACCACCGATAACACAATTATCACATCTGAACTCTAAACTTTAATGCAGGCGAGTATAACACCATAAAAGGTTCACAGATAGGCTGAATAAAAACAAGAAAAAGGCGAAGACGGAAAAACCAAAGTGTAGGATTTACACTCACGAAAACGAAAATTACCATCCACCAAACGTTTTAATGATTCTGTTAAAACAAGCAAAAACACATATCATCATAACGTTCAGACGTAAAAATAATTCACAGACAGGAAACGGAAATCTCTTCTTAAATATGGACCAAAAATAATCAAATGTTTCATAAGCCTTCGCAAGATCTGGTCTTGCCGTTTTATGAACACCAAATCGATTTATGTCAAATCAACCGATATGAGCAACCTTTTTGTTCTAAAAGAATTCCTGATCATCCGATCAGAGACTAAGCAAACGACGAGTTTGATTAAAAATATTTTGATCAAAGGCCATTCATAAATAAGCCCTTCCATCATCTATAGGAAGAAGGCATGGGACTAGCAACATCATTTCTATAGGCAAACTATGGAAACCAAAGGGTAAGTCATTCCAGAGCCTCCCCTTTAAGGGAAGACCCGAGATCGATCCTAGGGGAAGGGGGAAATGGGAAGGGGAAAGCGATTTAATATTTATTCCTGAGCAATGTAATGTGCCTCTGTTGACTCATGCAGTGAAACAAGTACTTAACAGTTGGCCGATTGTGGTGGGTTGCACCCAGGGAAAAGAAAGGCCAGGGAAGCACCCTCAACCCTAAAGAAAGCTAACATATACTGGATTAACCCTTCTGCATAATGCTCTGGAGCGAGTTGGTCTTTGGTTTTCCACAGAACAGAACAGAATATAGAATTTCGGTCAAAGGCCTCTCGCTAAGACCTATGGGTTCATTCAACGCTGAATGGGAAATTGAAATAAGAAGGGTTTTTGAAAGCTGCAGCAGGAGGAACAGTAAAAGAATGAAAGAAGTTACAGTTGGGGCCGAAGGGACACTGCAAAGATCCTTAGTAATGCCCTCAATGCACCACATGAGTTACACTGACTGCGCTGCTCCCTACGGGGATTTACCTGTCATAAGAAGCTTGTATAGAAGAAGTCGTTCGTAGTTTCATGCCTTCTTTCCGCAGATATTGGAAGGGGGTTGATTTATGAACGGCGTCGGAACAAAATCTCATCAACCAAAATCTTCTTTTGCTTTGAGTCTATCACCGGATCCCCACCAGTTATTTTGGAACTCCAAGGCTGCTGAAGTCAGTTTATTTGACACGGCCTAATTGGTGTTGATAAAATTGCTAAAGACCAGGTTATGAAACATGATGATTTGTGGTCAATATTCAAGAAGAGATTTCCGGTTGTTGTCTGTAAATTACTTTCAAGTCTGAATGTATTGTGATGATATGCGTTATAAGTTTTAATATGAATAATTCAAATTTTGGCTGCTGGTAATTTATGTTTTGGTTCGTCTTTCTTCATTTGCTTTATATTTAGCCTTTCTATGAATCTTTTATGGAATTATAATCGTCTGCAGTGAAGCTCTGGGTTCAGATGTGATAGTGATCCTATTAGGGGTAAAATTTGCTTATATTCACTTATAACTAACTACCCAAGTAAGTATGCATTGTACACTGAACAATAAATACAACTGCCCATACGTAAGACTACACATTTCTTAATGAAAGAATTGACGCTTTCAAACTGAATGCCCTTGGCAATGATAATACACCAAAGCTACGAATATCATCGATCACCAAACCACGTGTAATTTTTTCCTCATCCGCACTATACAGTTAAAGCAGCACGCTGGGACACCTGCGAAAGCTCATGTTTTTTTCATTAGGAATATATCTAAGTAGATATAGCCAATCGTGGATCGTATAAACTTCGCAAAAATGCATAACACCGTTCTGTTTAAAACTTTCTTCCGTCTCATTATTTTTTCCCTAGGCGCTGATTGTAACTTATTTTAACCGCATTCTCGTGTCTCGTAAGTTCTCGTACAGAGCTGAACATGTACTGCGGTGCATCATAGAAAGACAGAGACAGTTTTTCTATCTTACGATTATTACTATCAAGACCCGCATTTTATGTACGCTTGGTTGATATGTTGGGTGATTGGCCGCAAAGTATTTCTCCTGAGAGAGAGAGAGAGAGAGAGAGAGAGAGAGAGAGAGAGAGAGAGAGAGAGAGAGAGAGAGATGTTAATGTTATCTGCTCGTACTTGAAGTTGTACAGAATAGTACTAGATGAGAGAGAGGGATTGGAGGCTGGGCTTAACCTACCTTTGTACACAAACTGATATTACACTAGACAGACGTCACAATATTTAAGGATGAAAACGTTACTGCATTTACGAAAGCATCAAGACGCTAAAGAACAACTCTCGATGTCAAGGAAGCGTCTGGCTTAGCTTTGGCAAGGAGCCACTTCTGAAGAGGTTTTGCCGAAGTGAGAGCCGCTACTGATAATGCTTTCGGTTACGGGTATGTACTAATAATAATAATCATGATAATAATAAAGGCGTTGTTGATGATGATATTGTTAATGATACTGCAAGCCACAAGACTCATTATAATATATTACTAATAATCAATGTGATACTATCTTGCTTAATACGACCGAATCTAACAGAAACTATTACACAATCCGTTTAAAAGCGATGATGATAATGATAATACGATAATACCAACGGAACTGCAGCAGCAGAAACAACAGAAATAAACAATAATAATCGAATACAAACGATGATATCCATGACTGAAATTCCATTTCTCTTACAATGCTATACTCATTTATACGGCAAAAGTCAGAAGATGAACGCATATTTAAAACTAATAATGTAGCTACTAGATAACTAAATGATAACATCTCACAATATTATGAGCAATAATGATGATGTCATTAAAAAACTGCTTCCTTTCAAATAATAATCTTGAGACATCTCTATCCAATCAGGAATGACGGCAAGTTGAATTCCTGACTGGCATATAAACATATTAAATACAATACGTGCTTCGTTTAAGAACCTTTCCATAATATATATTTTTCAAAGTTTCTTACTTTCTGCTGATTTCGAGGAATTTACCAGTGTACAGTAATATCTGGCATTACTCTATGCTAGCAGCTTAACGGGTTATCAGGATCGTAAAAAAATGAGGGGTATGAAAAAGAGGGGTTATAAGCCCCTTAGGAACGGCCCTTGAATTTCGGATTTTGACTAAAACCTTCCAGGAGGAGGGGGGGGAGGGGGAGTTTATGGTAAAAATTTGGTAGCCTTAGCTGTCAACTCCGAAAGTTGTATAAACTAAGGGCGAATGAAAAAGGGGATTATGACCCCCGTGGAAACGGTCCACGATGTTCGGATTTTAACTTACACTTTCCTAACTGGGTGAGAACCCTATGGTAAAACTTTGGTAGCCATAGCTTCAGCTTTAAGTTGAAAAAATGAGGGGGTTTACAAAAAAGGGGGTTGTGACCCCCCTTGGAAACGTACCTCGAATTTTGGGTTTTGACTAAAGCCTGATGGGGGTGGGGGTCCATGGTAAAAATTTAGTAGCCCTAGCTTTGACTCCAAAAGCTGTAAAATATGATGGGGTATGAAATAGGGGGTGTATGACCCCCTTAGAAACGGCTCTCGAAATTTAGATTGTGACTAAAACCTTTTTTGGGGGGAGGGGTCTATAGTAAAAATTTGGTAACCACAGCTTTCACAGTGTGGGCCTGCATAACCTACAAACAAGCAAACAAACAGAAAGAAATTGCCTTTTATATATATACTATAAATTACATCTAAGAAACCAATGATCTGGTTATAGCCATATATGGCTATAAACCAACCTCGATCAAACCACAATGCAATAGTTTTTGTTCGGTGTAAATCCGTCAAGCCGTTTAACCGTGATTGAATAACAGACAGACGGACATAACGTCCATTAATCATACTATGATAAAAGTATATCGTAATCGGGCAGTTGGTTTTTCATTCATATAAAAACAAAATTACTTGTAAATCCTCGTAAAAACCTGTCATGCCCAAAACCACGAATGCTGTACATATTATTTTAGTAATTTACGTTCCTATTACAATTTTTCATAGCTTCAACCAACGATTCAGTTCAGCAAACTAACCACGTTATTCAAATGGAGGCATTTAAATGAGTAATAAACTTCGTGATAGCTATAAATCAATCAAGTCTCTGTCTCTTGAACGCATAATTAGCATAAAATAAATCGTTGGCAACATTAACTATAGTCTTAAAAAAGATTTTCTACCCTTATACCAGTATCAGAGCTCGAAAAAAGAGAAGGTTATTCGCATCAAAACATATTGGGTCTGCGCAAGCTGTAAATGGTCATAAGGAAGCATGCCTTTTCAACAGAAATTGATGTCATCTTACCTCAAATTATTTTCTCCCAAGAGCTTCCATTCTAATCATGTCCAAAACCCTCTCAACCTGCAAAGAATAATACTGATTACTAAAGCTTTGCGCTGCTTTTTAGATTTCTCCAATATGCTTCTACCTTATACATCCGTTTACTTCTTCTCATTTCTTGAAAAATTCACAACCTAATATGTTTTAGATTAACATCACTAATAATTTCAGAACTAAAAATAAAGAATATTTTTTTTATAAAGACGGCATATTTTTTCCTGGCACTAAAAAGCTAACACGAACAAAGTTAAGATGAATCTTAGCATGGAATGTTTTGCCAAGCATGCTTTCTTTACTTGTTACAGCTGCAAGTTAAATCCAAGTATAAAAAACATAATTGAATAAAATATAAAAAATAAGCCGACAAGAAGAATTATAACACATATCTTACTCTATTTGCCAATTAAAAGATATAAAGACACGCAATCGCTCGGTAGTTATCGTTTTTGATAAATAGTTTTACTTCGTTCTCAATTTATACCTATATTCTAATCCACCATGCATACTAACATATGCTCCAAATTTATATATTACTTTCGGATACAAAATATAAATCCCAGCAGCTGAGTAAACCATCCTCCTGCTGTTGCTACCATGTGTTAATCTAATTGCATTCACAGTTTTCCAATGCGACGAAGTTAAGTAATAAAAAAAAAGTTAGCCAGTTATGTACAAACGTCAACACTTACACATGCATACACATAATATATATGTATGTATATAAGCACATATAATATATATAGATATATAATATATATATATATATATATATATGTATATATATATATGTATATATATCTATATATATATATATATATATATATATATACACATATAAATTGAAACGCTTGCAGCACATTAGAATTTAATTTTGAAACATACGACGAGAGAGAGAGAGAGAGAGAGAGAGAGAGAGAGAGAGAGAGAGAGAGAGAGAGAGAGAGAGATAAATTAGCAGACACGCTGCCAAAGTTACCCCTCACAGACACTATGCTACCCAGTGGAAATACCAATCAGATCATATTTCAGTTCAAAATGTTAATACTTTTGAAGGAATGCGAATGACATCATATGGTGTTGAGTCACAGCTGTGAGGCGAAGACACCATTAATACCATGACATCATTTCATATTCTTCTCCTCATGGGGGTTATCTCAGATTTGGGTTTTCATTATTATTCATGATTCAAAATCTCCTTGCTTGGCACACAGTAAGCGGTACTAAGGTTCAAGCTGCGTTACTCTCGGCCTTTTATCTCCATTAGTTCTGTGTCTCTTTCTACTTTGCTGTTAACTTGTTGAATATTTCAATTTCAGCCTTAATTACAAAGAAATGCTTTGGGGGAACCCTACGAGTATCTGAAATAAGGTCGTCTAGAAATGTGATCCTGGATGGGATTGCTAAGTTGTAATAATCATATTATGGAACAGATCAAAAAGGCATTTTAGTGCAAAGCTAGTCTTGACAGGAACGAATGCCCTACGCAAAAGAATGCACAGACATTCTGGAGAGAGAAAGAGAGAGAGAGAGAGGAGAGAGAGAGAGAGAGAGAGAGAGAGAGAGAGAGATGCCAGCTAGAATTGCGGTTCGTACAGGTAAAAGAATAGGGTCATATCACTTTCAAGAACAAGGTGTGTGTGTGTGCATGTATTCCACTATAACTCTGAAATGCATTGAACAATTCAACCAAACTTGGTATACATATGACTTACTATCTAGAAATCAGCACTGTGGGGGTAAAACCTCACTAGCACAAATGGGGGTGGGGTCGGGAAGGGAAGGGGTTACCTGAAACGGGCCTGGTTCTGCCCGCAGACTTAGTAACTAATTAAACTTGACGAATTTATCATACTTAATTTCGGTTTACATATGACTTACTATCGGGAAAAGAATACTATGGGGGTAAAACACCAATGACACCAAATGGGATGGGGGTTGGAGAGAGGGAGAGGGAGAGGGAGAGGGAGAGGGAGAGGGAGAGAGAGCGAGAGGGAGAGGGAGGGAGGGAGTAGAGGGAGGGAGGGAGGGAGAGGGAGAGAGAGAGATAGAGAGAGAGAGAGTTACAAGGAACAGGATGTCCCAAAGACTTATTAGTCCATCCGAAGAGATATCATGTGCTCACTTATCTCTAGGAGGTTTTACAATTCATTCACAGGTGTTCTCATGATTTTGCCTAGCTTTCTTTTGAACTCTTCCACACTGCTGCTGTTTACAACTTCTGGTGGCAGTTTATTCCTTGTCTCACATATCTTGTATGTAAAAAAGTTCCCACAATGTGATATGTTGTATCTCTTCAGTTCTACTTTCCACCCATTATTTTTTTTCTGGTTTTCGTTTAATGTGAAGAAGTTACTGTTTACTTTTGTTATGCCTTTCAGTATTTTGAATGTCTCTATTAGTTGTCCTCGTAATCGTCGTGTTTCTAAGTCATACATGTTCAGGCTCTCTAGTCGTCTTTGGTTACCTACTTGCCTGTGGATGGAATTAACTTCATGGCTCTTGCTTGTACCCCTTATTTATGGCCTTTCTTAATGTTGGTGGCCAAAACTGTACTGCATATTCAAGATGTGGTCTAACTATTGATGTGTAGAGCTGAAACACCGTTTCCTTGTTTCTGTATTTGAATTGCCTCTTTATGTCCTTGGCCTGCTCTTGTTTTTTACTTACATTAACGACACTGCTGTAGGCTAACTAGCAGGATAGCAAAAGTTACGGATGACACCAACCAACAACATGCTGCTTGGGAATGAGTGTTGAACGACAAGAGGACCTTAGAGCCATTATTACCAAGGACTTGAAATCCACAAAACAATGTACAAGCAGCATGTAGCTGTTTGGTGTCATCCGTAAATTTGGCTATCCTGCTCGTTAAATGTCTTTAATGTAAGTAAAAAACAAAGGCAGACAAAGGACAAAGCCCTGAGGAACTCCACTTGTCACATCTGCCCATACTGATTCTTCACTATTTATTACAACTATGTTTTCTATTAGCTAGCCAATCTTCGATCCAGTCTGCCATTCTCCTACAATTCCTAAAGCTCTAACTATTGTCAATAGTTTCTTGTGTGGAACTTTGTCAAAGGCCTTTTGGAAACCAAAGTAGAGTACATCTATTGCTCTGCTACTGTCGTAAATACCAAGCATGCTATGAAAAAACTCCAGGAGGTTTGATAGGTAGGGTCTGTTTTGTCTGAAACCGTGTTGGCTGTTTAACAAGAAGTTGTTTCTATCAATGTGATCCACAATTTGATCTGCAATTAAGGACTCAAAAATCTTACACAGATTGGTGGCTAATTTCCTGGCTCTTCCTTGGACCTTTTTTTTTAAACGGGGGCACATTACCTAGTTTCCATCCTTTTGGTACCTTTCGTTGTTCTGCACTTTTTTTTTTTTTTTTTTTAAAGAGTTTATACGGGTGAAGAACTATCTCCTCTTTTAACATTTTAATTTCTCTTGGATGAATCCCATCCGGGCCAGGAGTTTTGAACGTATTTAGTCTATCTCGTTTGTTTTTAATGTACTCTTCTGTAAATATTATATTGCAATACACTCCCTGAACACCTGAATTAGCCCTGGTCACTGACCAGCCCGAACTATATCCCCACATATTTACCCACTAAGTGGGTAATTTTAACTGTCAGTGTTACCAACGCTGCAGGTAAAATCTAGTCAAATGAGTTACCTGTGTAACCGTTGGCAACGCTGCCGCAAATACCTGCCACCAGTGGCCTGTCTCCTCATTCCTCAATTGTTTTTTGTTCGCCTTGCTGTGCGGATCAGTCCCACATCAGGCGAACTTTTGGTCATTTAGCCCGACCCCACTCAGAGTTTTCGCATCTTGGTTACAAACTACGAATTTTCCCGTTTCACTTTGGATAGCTACTTTGTACTCGCTAAGGATAAGTTAGGAAATAAACGTCATCGCCTTCTACAAACGCCTCGACGATCGAGCCTTCTACTGCTGGATATGTTGGTGCTCATCGGCTCTAAAATAACGTTGTCGCCGACTGCAAACGCCTCTGCTTCTACTTCATCTACAGTTTGACGATCGAGCCTTCTACTGCTGGATATGTTGGTGATCATCGACTCTGCACGCCCTTCAAGCGTAGGATGAGTACCCGCACACATGATCGACGTTCTTTTCGTTATTTCGTGTAGAAAGTTTAGTGCAATACTAGTCAGAGATGTTTGTCTTGGTCAGGAGACAACGAAACATTAGTTAGTTATTCCAGAAATTAGTGGACAGGTTATCATATAGTATGTTAAGCATATTTCTAGCCTGACGAATAATTTAACCAAAATAGAGATAGTATTATTAGTAGTATATAGTGAATTCTAATCGTTCTTTTTCAGCCCCCCTGCCTGTTCCAGAACCAGCCCTAACGGGTGCTGGGGGTAATGGAGAACCGCAAGCCTCCGAGTGGGTAGGTTCTGCCGGCCCCCCCGGCGCGGAGCAGGCAGTGTTGGCAGCAGATTTCCCCTCCCCTCGATTTGTAAGTTCAGGATGATGAAAATTTAGGTCAGATATAGACGAGTAGGGATAATAGGCTAAATAGTGTTTAGGAAGAGAAGTGCAGGCTTCTTCCGGTCGGTTTTCTATTATTAGTAGTTTATAGAGGGACAATGTCCTTAGAGCCTCTTGGGTGTTTCTTGCTTCGAGTTCCTTGCGTCAGAATCTTTTAGGCCATGGTTGGCCGTTCAGATCTGGTTTCGGGTCTGTCGGGTTCTGAAGAGTTTGAATACTTATCTTTCGTCTTTAAGGTTACTTTCCTCTACTTATACGATAGCGTAATTTTTAATATCAACTAATTCTCTGTTCAACGCATATCGACGTACGATAATTCGTTATGTAGAGAAATCGAATAAATTAACTACGACTAGCCTACTGTTCACGATGATATATCGTATGAATGTACAGTAGCCTTGCCTAGCCGAAAGTATTCGCTGTACCCATATAGGTAGACTGATTTTTATAGTGGCTAACGCTTTAGGCTCAGGCATTCTGACTACGGATAATTCAGTACAGGTGTAATTGAAACGAACGAAAATCCGATCTTAGTATAATTCAATAGGAATGTAATCGAACAGAATGAAGATCAGATTCTGTCCGACTAAAGCATTAATTGTATTGTATGTATCATCATATTAGCGTAGTATAAATACTAACTCGGCAGTCATTCACGCTCTGGAATCAGCTGATGACCAATAAGGGTTTGCGTCGCCGTATCCACCTCATTCTTGTCCTGATTGGATAGCGTAACTAACGTAACAACTCTTTCTTACTTAGGCCAGGTTGTCGTCTTGAAGAAGACGTGTTTTCTTGAAGCAAACATGTTTTCAACTATGTTGGACATTTAACAGTCAATACTGGTATCTTGTGGCATATGATTAGATGTCAGATACTAAAAGGATTTCGTTGTATGACGTCTTCATACGTTTAACGGACTAATGGCCGTCAGTAATTACATTGTGCTTATGTCAATTACAGTTACAAAGAATTACCAGTTGTATTATCAAATTACAGTGACAACTGAAATTAATATTTGACCTAATAAAGTTAATTTAATTACTTTAAATATGTAATTTATTAATTTTCAATTAAATTGAAATGTAATGTATTTTTTTTTTCAATTAAATTACAATTACACAAGCTTTTCAAAACAGCACTGTTGTAAGCAGGCGTGGCTTAGACAGACAATGATGCCGGCTAGTCTATTTCCTTGGCTCCAGATTCAACCATATCACTTGCCAAGGTCTCGGCTAATGTTTTTGTTCCTAGTTACCATAATGAGTATCTGGATACTTAACTTATGAAACGAAGTCATGCTGTTCGTCTTACGATGTAATTTAAAGCCAAATTTGACTAATACGTCTCATTAGAAGCTAGTTTTTCCCTCAGCTTAGATGCGTAAATTTAGCGATTCCGTTCGTTTTTCACTCGTTTTCATAGGTATTAGAACCTTACACTTGATTAATCTTTATCGGTGTGACAACAGTAAACGAGCTCTTTCATGCTATTACTTTCTTTTACCACGGCTGCGTTTGAATTCATACAAAAGCTTGGGACCTCTTCCAGGTTGCTGATGCACGTAATTTTGCCTTATCAGCTTCAGCTACATTTATATCATGAATACAGTAATTACCGTCGCACGCGGATGAATACAATAAACAGACGTTGTTATCGGATTCGATTACTTTCACACGCCGATCAATACAATAAGTGATGTTGCTATAGGATTCGATCGTATTAGCAACAAGTTCTCGTTCGGTTGTTCATAGCTGTACGCAGTTATACGAGTATATTATCATTAAGATAATACCTTTTAACTTAGAAGAGGGTGCAAATTTATGGAATTGGAGACGTTAGACGGTTGTAATTCTCTCTCTCTCTCTCTCTCTTACTTTCCTGATTTCATTTTTTTTCTCTACTCATGCTGTTTTTCCACCCTCTCCTAACAATTGACTCATTGTGCAACAGAGGTTTTTCTTCTTGTTACACCTTTTCAAACATTTTTCTGTCAATTTCCCTTCAGCGCTGAATGACCTCATAGTTCCCAATATTCGGCCTTTGGCCTAAATTTTATTTTAAACCCTACAATCTCGCTGTCTGATGCACGATGTTGCCTACGCCAGCTGCGCGAGAGATAGCAAGACTTATTTGCAATGTAGTTCTGATTTCAAATACTAACCCCATCGTAAAATCTAATTAACGCAAGTCAATTACGGTAGCTTCAATACGGACTGTATTCACGACCACGTCTTGAATAATTTCCTGATTTTCTAATGTTTCTCAGATTATCATGAGGAAAAGAGTCGGTCTAGTTTCTCTCGCCCAGTTTTTCCTGTTAAAACTTATAATGTCTTTACACAACCTTCTTCAGCTGCTCATTCTTCGGATGTCGCTTCGGAGTCTTCTCGCTCATCCTGTTTTTATTTACCAATATCACAGTAGAGCCAGTTTCATTGTTTCATCCTGAAAATTGGAGATGATTTCAATCTCTCTCTCTCTCTCTCTCTCTCTCTCTCTCTCTCTGGGTTAAGGAAATAATTTGGAGCGGCTGCCTTCGTAGCACCTTCCACGGGTCCTGTAATTCTCAGGCTGCTGATGTTGATGCTTCAAGGCGGTTCCGCAACTCCGTATTTTCATCCTTACTTGTTTTGAGACGTAATGTGTCCTCCGTAGTTCTTGAGGAGGCTACGGCAATTGGAGATTCACCTGCGCCATCGTTGACTGTATCGATACCGGTTGTCACCACCCACTCCTTTCATAGGGTAGTAATCTTCCTTCTTCGTTCCCATTTATACCTTAGGAGTGTGAGACGTAACGTGCTTACCGCGGTAATTGCTGGGGGGGCTACGGCCGTTCGCAGTTAGTCTGCATCGTAATTAGCACCTTTTGTGCCCTCGGGCCCCTTTCTTAGGGTAGCTGGTAATTCCTTCTGCGGCTCCCATTGGTTCCGCAGTTCGTAACCCGTTATTAGAGCACTGTACCGCACAGTTGGTTCTCCACCTGCACAATGTCGGCGCTAGGTGTTCCTGTGGGTTACTCGTAGTGACTTTTCTCTCTCCTTATTTTCTCAACTTTTTCCTGGTGCTTTTCTGTTCCGTCCTTATGGGGTTTTCAAGGTGGGTTCGACCTTGATTCCGTGTCTGGGAGTACTTCTTTCCCTCACTTGCTCCGGACTCCAGTCTAGGTTTAGTACGTATTGGTAAAGGGGGTTAGTTGGATCGCGTTTTGCGACTTCTTCGCTCTTTAGGGGTGTTGCTCGCCTATTGTAGTCGTCCTGGTCTCGTGTCATAGTCAATGGTGAGTGCGGAGTTTCGCAGTAAATTGAGACTGGTTCAAGGTTAGGTCATCGTCTTGGTTGGTACATGTTTGGCGCAACAGTATGGGAGTGACTCGCATGTGTGGTCGTTCATCGCCAAGGTATATTCGGCTCAGGCGTAACGTTATCGTCACTGGGTAGTGAGGGTATCCGCAGTCGAGTGACTAACTCTTACAAGTTTTGCGAACTGGTGACAGACAGTTCGCTCTTGTGAGTGGGTGGACAACGGTCGGACAGCAGGGGTTACATCATGATGTCTGGGGGGAGTGCGGGGTGCGCAGTCGAGTACGACTTGCACAGGAGTTTTATCATCTTCTTGTTGGTATATCGTTGCGCAATCGGATCGGTAGGCTCAGATATGATGGGATCTTATGTCGTTTGGTATCGAGCAGCCAGGTGTAGTAGGTTCCGGGTTCTTGGGTGCTGCTCTTGTCGGGGTTCGGCTTTTCTCCTTTTTTTTCCTGTTCCGGTGTGGCCGGACAGGTCTGACAGAGGATAGATACCTTTGAAGAGAGACTCGGTTGCTAGTTGTGTGTTTTTTTTGTTTCTCCGGCGAAGGAAGCGAGTATAACGGATTGTGGACTTTGTCCATTCTATCCTTCCGCATTCCAGGCTCTGGAGGTATCTCAGTTAATTCAAGTAATGTTTGATATGTTGTATTCAACCAAACCAGCAATCTCTCAAACATCAAGTAGGGTAGTCTGGTTTCGGCGAGTCGGGCAGTTTTTGGGGAATGACTTAAGCTAGCATCATTTTTCTGTATGAGCTAGCGGGTAACTCCTCTGTCGGAGTCCTACTTCCGGTTACGAGTCAGTTGAGGGTTTTTTTCTCTATTGGGTTCCTTCATTGATTCGTGTGGTAAGGGTTACGAATCATGAGGCTCGTATTTGGAGGACACCTTTCACAGCCACACTGTGCGAATGTGGTAAGAGTTGATGGGTGTTTCTCTGAGCCTGGACTGTTTGATAACCTCTTCACTTTGGTTTCGAGGGGGTTTGCATACCAGACTAACATTTCTGAGGATTATGCTATGTTCTTGGCAAGGAGAGGAGGGACTATTGTTAAATCATTGCCTCAGCGCTATCCGGACACTCATAAGAATGGGTTCTTAGTCAATCCAAGGGCGCAAGTATGCGGAGGGCTACCCTTTGGCTTCCAGAGGAATGTTTCGCTGTCGGCGATTGTGTAGGTGGTTTTTTTTTTTTTTTGAGAGAGAGTTGTGATTTTTCACAACACCGTACCTTAAGGAATTTCAGTAACTTTTATAGTTGGCTTAGTAGAGTTAGGGTGTTAGAAGTTTAGGTAAGCAGTGATAGTCTAAATGAACTTCAGGGTGTTAGAAGTTTAGGGAGGCAGTGATAGTCTAAATGAACTTTATGGTGTTAGAAGTTTAGGGAGGCAGTGATAGTCTAATGAACTCTAGTGTTTCTGTTGGTCCAGCTTAGACAGTGTGTTTTGTCCCTTAGGCCCTTGAGGTTAGGCAGATCCCGATGGTCATGTTGGAATAACTACTACTTCTTCAGCACAAGTCATCTACATCAGTGAGCAGTAGAGAACTGAAGGTCCTGCACACTCAACTTCTCCTCCATACATGAGAGGCTACATAGCCACATGGGAGGTTCACCATTTCCCCTCCATACATGAGAGGTATAGAATACCACATGGGAGGTTCTTCAGACTCAGGCGGTACCTAGGACTCGACACCGACGGTATGGTACTTCCTATGCAAGCATCCTCACTTACTGAGCAGGACAACCAGGTGAGGAGATTTTTTTTTTTTTTTTTCCCCTCCATGAATAAGAAGTATAGCTTATCACATGGGAAGTACTTCTGACTCAGATAGTACCTTAGACTCAACACTGACTTTGAAGTACTTTCTTTGCAAACATCCTCACCTACTGAGCTGGACAACCAGGTGAGGAGATTTGTTTTTACCTCCATGAATAAGTAGTATAGCTTATCACATGGGAGATACTTCTGACTTAGACAGTACCTTAAACACAACACTGATGTTGAAGTACTTTCTTTGCAAACATCTTCACCTCCGAGTTTAGATAACTAGGTGAGGATACATGCTTTTATACATGCTAGGTTGCTTATGAGTTACCTGCGTATGTTCTGTGGACAGGTCGGGCTGAATGAGATTGACCCCGCCTCCGACTAAATGTTGTTAATCGGGCTAATTCAGGTGTTCAGGGAGTGTATTGCAATATGAAGTTTTCATAATAAAACTAATATTGTAATACTTACCTGAACACCTGAATGATTCCCACCCTCCTCCCCACTTCAATTTGATAGTGAATGATTCAATTGAGGAATGAGGAGACAGGCCACTGGTGGCAGGTATTTGCGGCAGCGTTGCCAACGGTTACACAGGTAACTCATTTGACTAGATTTTACCTGCAGCGTTGGTAACACTGACAGTTAAAATTACCCACTTAGTGGGTAAATAGTGATATAGTTCGGCTGGTCAGTGACCAGGGCTAATTCAGGTGTTCAGGTAAGTATTACAATATTAGTTTTATTATGAAAACTTCATTTTGTCCAACGGTTCTACCCCTTCATATTTAACAGCTGGTTCAGGACTACGGAATGAAGTCAAATGCAAAAAAAAAAAAAAAAAAAAAAAAAAAAAAAAAAAATAATAATAATAATAATAATAATAATAATAATAAATAAATATAAATAAATAAATAAATAAAAAAGAAAGAAATAAATAAATAAATAAATAAAATCTACCGGTAGCAATAGCCTAAATGCCATAGGACTAGCTTGTAAGTATTGACAAACATATTTTTCGGTTATCAGCAAATAAAGGTAAAACTGTATTCCTGGAAAGTTATATGATAAAGGCTACTTTGAAATGGTAATCATACTTCCACTGTTCTGACCAAAATTTCTCGTTGACAGTTGGCGGAAGGTATAGGGCAGTATATTCCTCCATTATTCCCACAATAAAGCGATCCTGGCTGTAAGGTGACAAGAACAGGCAGCATTAATTTTTCCATAATCGCTACCTGACTTGCGGGCTGCTCCATGAGCAAGATCTCGTGCTGGTATGAGACCAGAAACCGTGAATAAGTGAAAGCGACTTCAAAATTCACTGGTTTGAGTACGTATTTGTCTAGGCCTAGGGATAGGACTGAAAGGAGCTAGGCGAGTTGTTTGCCTCCTCATTCCTAGTACAAAATGCTAGGAAGGCTCTCTTTTTCTACAGCAATCCCCTTTACAGCATAACAACAAATATTCAAAAATGATTCCACATATACACAGAAGAAGAAAAAAACAAAAATGAGCAAAACGTTGAAGACTGAGCCCAACTTTCACCATTATCCGATGCTTTGCTAAACAGTTATTGCCGAAAAAATTTTCATTGGCTCTGAACCCCTTAGTACATAGCCCTAATCCACCATGGTTACTCCGTCCTTATTTTCTGTTATTAGTTTCAGTCATAAGACACAAACATAGCTGAAATGTGTCAGGCGAAGAATATTTGACACCACCACTGGCAACAGCACTTAGCAAATGTTTTTTAACGTTTTAGCAGCAACGAATATTGATCATTCATAGTGAAATAGTTTTATAACAAAAACATTGATAGTTCACAGTAACAGGTTTGTTACACGCCTAGACGTCTAGTCTGAGTTGAGGAACATTAGGTCTACTCTCTTTACTGAATGTTGTCTGTTAATTGGATAGGTGGCCATCTGGTAAGGCCAGAAGTCTTACTAAAAGTTAGGCACGTAAGCCGCAATCAAATTAACACCAGGATGTAAGGCTGGCAACTTCACCCAAAGTACAAGTGAAAACTGTTATGGTATCCTCCAAGGGACACCTGAACTTTTACAAGATATGGTGGAACATAATTCTGATTAACTGATTCTACTTGCAAAATAACTGTCCACCGCAAAACCAACGTCTCTCCTGAAGGTAGTATATAAACAAGTTTAAAACATTCTTGTAACAATTCGTGGACTAAGTTCCATTTCAATTATATATAGTACATTCTCCATACCCACCATAAAATACTAGTCAACTTATCATTAAACTGGCCTCTACAACTAGGAAGACTGTTAGCCTACTGCAGAATAATGAAATGAAATTTTGCAGTTTAAGTACAACTAGGCATAAGAAAGGCAGATTATTATATACGTATAATGAGAAGTAATAATTCTACCACTATATAAAAAAAAATGCCGATACTTCTGTATTACAAAATTCGACCAAAAACTTCTGTATTACAAAATTCGACCAAAAACAACTTCAAACGCGACGGAAATGTTTGAATTTTTCTATCACGACAAAAGAAACAGAAAAATAAATGAAACTGGAACACTATTAATAAGTTTAATTTACATCACCATCAAATATCATCAAATATCATCAAACTAGAAATTCAGTTCTAAGTTAAGGAAAATTACCTATCTTATGACAACCTTAAAAAAAAAAAAAAAAAAAAAAAAAAAAAAAAAAAAAACAGGAATTACGTAAATAAAAGCAGAAATTGGTTACCGGATCGGCAAACAATATTACTAAGGTTTTGGCCACATAGAGTACATAGACCTATCGTGTAACAGGCTATAGGCCTAACGTACAATAAGAAAACACATATATATTAGTATATGTTTATTATATTCGGTTCAAATCACTGTCAGGAAAACCATAATGCATGTGCACTAATAAATAATACTACATGGTTGTTATTGATTTCAAATTAGAAACACTGTTCAAAGAACTTCTGCATTCTAAAGATTATTTGCCTATAAACTTGATATTACAACACCCTATATGATATCCATTATGATAAAAAAAATTGCTTTAAATCGTTCACAGTATTCTGTCAATGAATTGTGCTGTACACTTAATTGTTGACGAATAGAGCAGAGGGGTTTGATTACAACAAGCAGAATAAAAAGTACAATTTGAATAACCCTTAAGCAACATGGCCTAGGCCTACTCATTGGCTAATGATGCATACATAATAAAAAGCATTTACACGGTCAAACAGATTATCCAACCCAGTTTGCCAACACCGTTGACATGTGGCTCTGACCTTATTAATAAAATGAATGATAAGCGTCAGCAGATCTAAATATGCTGCTTCGCCCATTTTCTCACATAATTATAATTACGGCAGTCCTGTTGCTGTGATCTCAAATCAACAAGCAAATTTCCATAAGAAATTTGGTCTCTTTTTAAACAATCTTTTGTCCACTTAGATGTTTTTTTTTCCGCAGCGCCACCGCTAAACCAATAGAGATAACATTGTCTGGATCTACTGCACGACTTCCACTGAAGTTAGATGTAAATTTGGTTTGTCTGAGAGACACCTCTTCAAACCTATTGACACACAACTTGGGCAAACCGGGTTGGACAAACCGTTTGACCATGCAAATGCCCCTTAATTGAGCCATTGCCGTAGACTACCTCAGAGAACATCAATATCAAACGCATTTCCTAATATTACTAAGCCAAAGATCTTCTTCGTGACTATTTCAACACAACCATCGCAACTTGCCAAAATTTCCGGCAACAACCAATGCAAGCACTACGGAAGCACTGAACGTTCTTATCGAAAATAGCATGGCAAAAGGAAACTTGTAATTTTAACAATTACATCATCATTTATGTAAAATAACAAACTAGGTATGGAGTCACAAGAACAACCCTACTCATTCACAAACCTTCATGCATGGGAACTATATAGACCTAATTATTATGAATACACGAAATCACCATTAGTAAAACTTACAGCTCTCCGCCAGTGCCACCACAGCGATAAATGTCACTAATCAGAACCAGTCAATCGATTGTATTTCAAGAAAACGTCATTTTTTCACTCCTTTTAAAAGGGAAAATAAACCTCGAGTCAACGTTGGCGCGAGTGGCCAGCGTTTAGGGTCCTTTCTACCTCACTGCCTGATCCACACTGCACGAGAGGAGGACTTCTTGATTCTCTTGAGTAACTTCAGCGGGTTTGAACTCTCCGTCGCTCTGCTCCGTTTTCTATGAACGTCACGAGATTATGGAATCATCATTTCAAATTACAGTTTCTCGACACCTTGTTAATCGTTGTGCATTTGTTGTAATATATTCCTTATAATAATTAATGAGAGTCCTGATATAAGTAGCCTAGATGACTCCGTTATCTATAACTAAGAAATTTCGAGAAAGCGGTGAACCAACTTTTAAACATATTCTTGAAATAATCATGATTAATACCAATGAGCCCTTGCCGTCAAAAACGATGGCAATGTGAACGCTGGGACAGCAAGTCCTAATCACGTGTCTCCCGTATCTTTAACCATGGTTCTTTCCCTCTGCAATAGAAAACGAAGGCTTAAAATTAAAGAAGGAAACTGGTTTTAGACTATCCTAAAGCAGGAAGTGAAGTCGATTTCTCGAAATTACCAAATATATATATATATATATATATATATATATATATATATATATATATATATCTATATATATATATTATACACACACACATAAACTTTTCCGCTCTTTCATAATAAATCAATAATTTCGCAAAAACAGAAGAAAACAAACGGGCAATGAAATTCAATTTGTGGATAAATTGTTTTTTCCATGTTGATTAAAAAAACAAATTGATTATAATTTGGTTTGTACGTTTTTAAATATTGGTTGCTCTTGCTCTTGGAATATAAACCGTCAGATGTATCAGCTGCTGTAATTTGAGTACCAGTGTTCTCGTGACTTTGATAGAACTATCATTAACCTTTTAAAATTATATCCTAAAATTTAACCATTGTGCTAAAGGGTACATGTGATGACAGGATATCCATATCAAAACTCGTAAGAGTCTACAAAATAAAATGACAACCAAAATATATACTTGCCGTCATGACACTGAGGCTTATGAAGTCATGCTCTGAATCACTTTCGGTCATTCAGCGCTCAAGACCATATGAAAAGAGAGTTGGAGTTGTTGGACAGCAAGATAAAGATATCCAAGCTGAAATGAAAATAAAGTAAAAAGGCTAAAGATTGAGCACAGCTGGGGACCAAAGGGACGCTGAAATAACTAGCGCACCAAGATCTACCTAGATCTTGTGTTAGGGTGTGTTTACATCAACTGCGTCGCGTCGCGTCGCGTCGAGTCAAGCTAATTCATGAGCCACCGTGAATCGCCAACCCAGTTTAACACTGCTTTCTATGTGCCTTTGAAAGAAAACGTTCACACCGAATGCATCGAGTGACGTCATGTCGCGTCGAGTCAAGTCACAAATAGAGCTGGACCTATTGTTGACGTCAGTCATAGTGAGTCTAGTGTCATTTGGCCTTAAATAGAAATGGGACTGTTAGGATTTTCTACTTTATATCTATATTTAATATAATTAAATTTCGTTTTACCTTTTCTTTGTATCCATATGATATAAATTTAAAATCTTAAAACTTAACTATAGTTATTGAAAATCATTATGGTTGATTGGTTAATTTCTAAATATAAATATACATTATTTCTCTTGATGTCTCGGCTAATTCATTTAAAATTGTATCTTTTAGTTATCTTGTAAAATTCAATAAACATAAAACTTAGCTTAGAAAAATGGTCATTTTTCCCTCAGTTCCAATTGCCACCCCCCCCCCCCCCCCCCCCCCCCCGTAGTTAGTATTGTTTTTCTTACAGACAAAAAGGTAAATAAAGGAAAATCCCTAAATTTCTTTTAATAGATAACATGGAAAATCCAGCATGGAGAGAGAGAGAGAGAAAAAAAAAGATACGTACCACAAAAAGTCCCTAATGCTCTTACAAACTTGAGAGCTTCCTTCCAGTACAGAGAGAGAGAGAGAGAGAGAGAGAGAGAGAGTATGAACTGGGTATGGCTTCTGCAGCCTGCAGATAACACACTTCAGCTGTTGTAGGGACGTTGTTGTCCAGAAGTTGTTCGAAATACGGAGAGAAATCTAACTGTGGCTGCCTATTCACTGGTGAGGTTCCTCCTGACTGCTGATGATGGAGCTGAACAGCCCAAGGAAAAAGAACTGAACGAGAGAACGTGGCCTTGCGAGACACCAGTGTCAGAGAGAGCAGCAGGTGAATTTGGACAGGATAATTTTTCAGCTGCAGCAGAAGCTCGACTACCATGAGGAGATTCAGAAGGCGGGCGGAAGGGAAGAACGCACTCGTGTGATCCAGATCACTCAGGAGGTGTTGCTACAGCAGGGCTGGCAAGGCAGGGCCCACTCGCTCGAACCTGAAACGTTGTATATGTATATGTATATATATATATATATATATATATATATATATATATATATATATATATATGATATACACTTCAAACAGAACTAAGTTCACGTAAGGTGGAAGGAATATAGCGATATAGACAGACAAGGATTGCTAAATATGGTCAAATGGTTTATAAGTATATAGACTAAAGATGTACCTAATGTGTTTAAAAGAGCTGATACACATACAACGACCCTATCCGGTGTTGCTAGTCATCGTTACCAGAAAGCAATTTTCCTACATCATTCAGGTTCCATGACTGCAAGACCAGTCATGGAATGCGCACCATCCGCTGTGACGGGGCGTTTGACTCTAGACCAAAGGCGATATCAATTGCAAATGCGACAGCAGCTCTGAATATTCGAACGTCGCCGGATTATACGTTATCATCTGCCGGAAGCCTTGACAAATCTCACTCTCGAGGGCATACTACGCCTCTTGGTATGACTGGTCAAGAGCAAAGATGTAAATCCCGTCTTTTCTGTCGCTTGAAGATCCTTGCGGCATTCATATAGACACAAAATGGTTCGTTCCGCAGTTTAAATCTGTTTTGAAATATTATATATATATATATATATATATATATATATATATATATATATATATATATATATAAACACACACACACTTGTATGAGAACCAACATCACTGTACGAGAGGTTAGCCACACTTCACTTCCTCTCCGCAGGTCCTTGGGGCATATATCCTAGAAACGTGTATATATATATATATATATATATATATATATATATATATATATATATATATATATATATATATATATATATATATATATACACGTTTCTAGGATATATGCCCCAAGGAGCCTGCGGAGAGGAAGTGAAGTGTGGCTAACCTCTCGTACAGTGATGTTGGTTCTCATACAAGTGTGTGTGTGTTTATATATATATATATATATATATATATATTATATAGATATTATATATATATATATATATATATATATATATATATGTATATATATATAATTAATAAAATAATAATAATTCCATGTAGGTCTGCTCATCGATCCTCGGGTAACTGAACCAGTCACCAGGTTAAATTTTCCATTCGTTAAGTAGACAATCGTGAGACACTTATTTTATCTTCAGCGTACATAACTGACGTTTTCAGATTTGAACTGCAACATATGCTACAAAGTCTGCTCCAAGAGCTCAATCTTAGTCTTATCACCGAGAAAAGTGGCCATGCCCACACTCCTCTACCAGGTTTCGGCAAACTGAAGTAAATCAGAATGTCTATGGCCAACACGGATACCGGAGTTAGAACGAAGTCTGATCGGCCAGTCCTATCATCTATGGGCTCCTTAAAACTTGCAAAATATGACTAAGGCTGATTGAGATGGTCCAGTAATTTATCATAAGGGCCGTTTTAAGTTAGTTTAATCGTTCTGTCTTAATTACCTAATTTTCAATTTACCATAACCTAAAACTAGCCTAGTTATATCAAAATATTTTGTTAAAAAAAGTCCAACAAGAAAGCAATTTTTTTCAGTCCTATTTAAACGAAGCAATAGGCAGACTCATTAAAGAACGCTCAAAATATTGTAAACACATTTGAGTTTTTTTTTTTTTTTTTAAACAATCATTGAAGTAGTCAAATAGGCATAATCAAGTCTATATTCGAAATACAACAAGTTTCCATTTTCTATCACTAGAATCTCTAGGCAAAGAAAACTTTGAAAAGAAGTTAGACTGGGTGACTTGACTATAATTTTTAATCATTCGCCTATTAATTTTGTGCTTTATTATGACGCATTTCAGCTCGAACAGGACCCTTAATATCTGTTGGAAGTTTCATTAGCGTATGAAATATCTAATATCAATATTTTTCACGGTTCAGGTGGGGCCTTGATATTTTGTTTCGGCCAAAGAAAACTACATAGAACTAATGTACCAATTTTGTAATTGGTAAAATATACTATTCTCAAATGTATAAAGCTATGTGAATGAAGGAAAATAATGGTATTAGTAATTAGTAAACCCGTAATTGAGCTCAAATGTAAATGTTCACACAACCATCTATTCAACACTATCCTATTTCTATAATCAAGTTGAAATTTTCAACTTTAGTCTAATATCATTGTCGTGTAAATGTATCAAAATACTGCATATCACCAATAACACTAAAGATCCTCCAAAATCTTCAAAATTGCAACCTGCGCCATTCCCTCTTCTTCATCTCCTCTCAAGTTGGATCAAACTATCATGAAAAAAAAAATCATTTGTGTTAAAAACCTATAACTATATCCATTAATTTCCTGGCTGTAAATATAAGTTGTAAAGTTAACAAGAAGGCAAATTTCAACTGGGGGGCCGGGCCCCTGCAGTATCAACGTCACTGCCTAATACGTACAATTATACTCTGTTTTTTTTTTTTTTTTTCATCTGTCCATCCGCCTGTGGTGTTTTTGTATGGTAACACTGCGTCCCGGGCTTTAGATAGTCACGCTGTGTAAGTTTTAGGCAAATAAAAGGATATCTGGGTGTACATTTGCAACTGAAAAGTGTTTTAATAATTTACTGTATGCGAATTACACCGTTAATATTCGAAATAGGATATTATTATAATCGTTGAATGTAAGCTGAATGTAACTATCTTAAGCCCGGGACGCAGTGTTACCATACAAAAACACCACAGGCTGATGGACAGATGAAAAAAAAAACAGAGTATAGTTTAGGGGAGAGAAAATGTAAATAAATGATTGGGTAAATGTAAAGGAGTCGGCTTTACGAATACATCGTTTTTTTATATATATAAATTTTCGGCTAAACAATATAAAAATGGTGTATATAATTCAGTACAAGTGAGATCATGTGCGACATATACCGAGATCATGAGAAATTGGCTGTTGTCTATACATTTTCCTCTGCCTCCGCAGTTTAGTACTATCCATTCAGCGATTAACGTAAAATAATAAACAACAGATGACGAATTTCTCGTTATCTCGAATATTTCTCAAATTATCTCGTCAGCACTGCATTACATACTCCCATTTCTAAATTGTTTAGTCGTCAAATTCCATTCATTAAGGATGTCTTCGAGCGGCCGTCTCTTTTACATTTACCAAGGATTATCAAATCTGTCGCAGTTCCTTAAGATAATCACTGTGCATCAAGATGGTGAGGTTTATGGGGCTAGGAACCTCATTGAAAAAGTTTTGATGAACCCAGGAATGTTGACATATTATGGAGCCACAACCTCCAGGGGGTTTCAGTGACAATAGCCTAGAGCAGGGGTTTTCAACCTTTTCCTCCTCACGTACCCTTTCGGGTATTTGTAATGTCAGTAATATACCCCCTTCACTTTGTATAATGTGGAAAGCAAACCAACTCAAATAAACTGTAGGAATTTGAATTTAAAAAATTTGTGGCCATTTGCCATGCACCGGAGCCAAAGGCCATTCAGCGCATATATATCAACAGGATATATTTACTAATAAAAGGTACACTCATATAATTAATCCAAATTATTAAAATCAAATTCATATTAAAATACTCGGTTAAATATCATAAAACAAATGGATTTCCTTAAGAAATTTAAAAATCTCCTCTGTGGGAGCACCCTCTCCTAAAATATCTGACAAAGGTTTGTTGGTGAAACCAAACCAACGTCTATGATTAAAATAAAGAGGACAGTCAACAAATATATGCCTCACTGGAATGCCAACATTACAATTGGAGCATTGAGGAACCTGCCTCTCTGCTCCACTAGTTAAAAGATACCTGTGAGTTAAAAACGTATGCCCTATACGCAGGCGCGTTAAAACTATACTAGATCTTCTATCCATCCCAACAGAAGGGGACCAGGGATGAACAGAAGGTCTAATCGATTTCAGCTTTAAATTACTATTCAAGTTGGACCAGTGATTCTGCCGCTTAGTCACACAAAAGGATTTAATAAAAAGTTTAAAATCTTCACACGGAACCCTTACAGAGTGTGAAGCACGGGAGGAAGCTGCCTGCTTAGCGGCTGTATCAGCAAGCTCGTTACCACGCATTCCCACATGCGAGGAAACCCAACTAAACTTCACACCGATGTGTTTTCGAGAATGCAGGAGGGCCAGCCAATCCTGCACCTCTTGGACGAGTTGATTAGATGGCATCAACTTCTAGAGTGCAGCTAGGGGAAAAAAATAAAAAATGTAGGTGCAGAGGGGAAGTAAGTGGGTACATAACTCTCTTGACATAACCCATAATATTGTAAACATAAAGGATTTCATTAAAAAAATAAAGACAATTTCTTAAAGTTGTTTACCTCTGACTGGCAGTAAATTTTCAAGGTTATGGTACTGAGCTGCAAAAACAAAATATATTATTAGATCAGCTGCAAAGGTAGTTAAAGAAATGGCTGAACTATTTTCATTAACTATCCTAGTTGGCCGAAGAGCAGTTTTTACTAAAGCACATTGAAAGTCGGCATCTAACAATCATTCGAGAGTACCATGGGGAGCGTGTACCCGCTGACACCCTTGGCGTACCCCAGATTGAAAACACCCTGGCTTAGAGTGACTACCATCATTAGATCTTTCCCCTTTGAAGGGAACGGTGTCAGGTGCTGGCCTTCGCGCTCTCAGGTCTGTTCTTGGATGGAGTATCCAGCGCCATGTATATTCTGTGACTTCCTGCTTGTGACTGGAACAAATTCATAGAGAGATGGACACAGACTAGGATCGAACCATGGACGATGCTAATGTAGACAGAAGAGCTTCCTGATAAGTACACACATATATGTATACATATATACATACGTATATATAGTATATATATATATATATATATGTACTATATTATAAAATGGTATATATATAAATGTTAATATTATATATGTATTATATTTTATACATATTATATTATCATATTATA